>NC_088984.1:37675953-37983453 GCF_963932015.1 Anas acuta | reverse complement strand
AAAAAAAAAAAAGAAAAAGTAATCCCTTTCCCCAAACCTTAAATTATTCCCTTCTGTAAGCATTCCCTTTGGCATCAGACTCGAGATTCACGATGGAACAAGGTGGAACAGCAAGTTTTGCGCTTTTGAAGTGAAATGGTTCACAAAAAAGAAGTGAGTGGCTGAAGTGTTAAGTTACACAAGTCTGAATAAACTCTCTCTCAGCTTTAATAAGCTGCAGCCTCTCTAGCAAAATAAAAAATGGGTTTAGGATTACAAACGTCACCTGCATTTGAGGTTTGAAAAGGGTTTTGTAAAGACTATTGGTTTTCCATTTTTTGTTTGCTTGTTTTCTTCTTTCTGGTTCTCCTGAGCACTTCGTTTCATAGAGAATTCAAAGTGCTCTGTGCCCTTTCCCTCTTGCCTTTGCTTGATGTGTTTCAGCAAGGAGCTGTGGCCGTGGCTGGATGCTTCCTTTGAGAAGAAGGCTGAAGGAGCAAAATTTGTGTCCTCTTTCCTCAGCAGAAGAGAACGCGTACAGTTGGGCTTCTGGCTGATGCATCTTGTCCAAGAGTATTTTTTCTCAGATATGGAGAGGTATTTAATGCACTGGATAGTGCAGGAGGGAGGGAGGTTCGTATCGATTCTCTAAAGCGTGGCAGTAGTCTCAGAGATACCTTGCAGCATTTCCAGAGGGTATACAGGCAAAGGCATAACTTGTGAGACAGAGTTTGGTGACTTGTTGAAAGAAAGAGTGTAGGTGCTCTGTGCAGCTCTCAAGCTCATCTTTCAGTTTAGTTTGTGTCATTTTGGAGCTGCTAGATTTCTCACCATCAGAAGATCCCTGCTTGGCAGATCCTGAACTGGTTTCTGAACTGGAGCCAATTTTAAAACCTTTTAAAATTTCAATTTCACGTCTTTGTTCTGACTACCTGAGGGTGCATTCATCAGCAATGCTGGATTTTATTTTTAATTCTTTTTCCTGTCAGCTTCAGTCTTTTGGTTGATCACGAGTACAAGGATATTATCAGGATATGCTGAATAAAGCTAATCCGTTCCAGATTCAAAACAGAGGTAAAACATCTGCTTTGGTTGTTGAGTGGAGTTCCATGCCAACTGTAGCACTCCTAATGCAAAGGAAGAACTGAAATGTTGTAATGGACTGATTTGTGTGTTCACACATAGTTACTCTGCTATTAATGGAAATAACACTGTCATTGGCCTCAGTACTTAAACATTTTAAATTTGAACTTTGTGCTGACTGTGCAGAAGGCAAATGCAGGAGATGAAAACCCACAGAGGATTGTATTATTTTGTGAAAATGGTAACAACTGACTGCAGTCTTCTTCACAAGCACTGACCCTCCAAGAGAAATCAGGAAACATAAGCATTCATGTTTAATTTCTTTAAAGTATATTTGACACCTGCTGCATAGGCAGAAGTTAGCTGAGAGACTTTTGGGGTGTTTCAGGAGCGCGTTTGTGCTGGGCAAAAGAGCAGATGGGTTGTCACACAGATGCCTCAGGGAGAGGTGTGTTGCAGGAGGGTTTGTGCGCGATGTCCAGAGCAAGAGGAAGTTTGAACCTGAGCAAGATCAGCCTGTGATGTAATGGCGAAACCTGGCAAGTCAGATGTTTTGGACTTTGCTCAAGTCCCTAAAATGTCCTGTCCCTCCTTTGTCACCCTTCTGACCCCAGAGATTTGCTGTTGTTTGGGGCTGGGCTTTGACATTGGTGGGAGTGGGGCCCTGGAAGCGTTGCACATCAATGCAGTGCCAAGAGGAAGATGAGATTCAGGCACATGTGAGATCATGCCTGCAAAATACATCCGCCCTGAACAGAAACTCAGCATGTGAACTCATGGGAAGAAAACCATAGCTGTAATTACCTACTGACATGTGAACCAAACGGGGTCTGAAGTTCTGCTGGAATCATGCCACGCGTTTGTGTGCTTCTCCCTAAAGACACTCGCCTCCCCTTGAACTTTTTGAGATATATGTATTTTTATTCATTTTGGCAGAAATGTCTGTAGTACCATTTAAATAACTGTCCCTTTTATGGTGTAATACCCAGCTGAAATGCTAAATAGTGTGAGTTCCTTGCTTTTTATTGGAACTGCAGTCCCACTGTAGCTTATCATATTTGCATTAAGTTTTGCATTTATATCAGCGTGGTGTGAACTTCATTTGGGCTCTTTTGCTTTATATATTCAGTCTCTTGCCTACTGAAGCCTGCTAAAAAGGGTCTTTTTGACTTTCAGTCACCATTGGGTTAGATCTATTTTTGAAATGGTCTTCTGTGGTTCACCCATAATAACTCTGATGAGTTGGTAACCAAAGTCCTGATTTGCATTGACTTGAAACCTCTTTGTGTGTCTTGGGTGTGGATAACAGGTGATTATTGTAGTATCAACTGGCTACATATTGCGTTAAATTATCCCTTTAAAAATATCCCACGATCCCTTAAATTTTCTTCAGATTGCTTTTTATAAGTTCTCATATTCCCTTTAAATTTTGTTCTGTGTATGCTGAATGTCTCCAGTTTGCTTGGATTGTCCTTGTAAGTCATGTTTTAGAGCTCTATTTTTGTCCTGAAGTTCCCTGAAAAGGTTTCCCCAAACCCAGCGTCTCACTCTAGTTGAAGCCTAAGAGCAGTACTGAGCTGTGCGGAAGGCCTGTTTGGGGTTTTGCAAGCTGCATCCCTATTTTAAGGTCTCTTCCTCTTTCATAATCTTGTTCACTTGCATTCAGTTCGCAAGCTGCAGTTTCAAGTTGTGTGTTACACCGAAGTGCCGTGTAACTGCTGTGGATTTACTGCGAAGAGGCAGGCTGTGCGCTCTTCCACAGGGAATAGTTTCCTCTCCTCCCTCCGGCCCAGCTGTTTGTGTGATTTCTTGAGGTGGTTGTAAATTCTGATCCTGCCTCCAATGTACTTGCAGGCACTTGTAGTTAAGAAATACCTGCAAATTTATTAAGGCTTTCTCTGTTTCATATTTGTCCTCTTCGTGTGTACGCTAATATAAAACAGACTCCGCTAACCAGCGGAAGTCCTAATCTTTTCGAGGAAGATCTTACAGGCTCAGATGTCACTTTCCAGTGCTCTACGTCAGGATTAATTTAGTAAAAATGAAAGGGTTTATATTTGAGCAGATGATGAGTGTGTCAGGCCGAGCAGTTAGGTACAGCAGGATGGGTGCCTGTAGGCCGCACGCAGGCCACGAGAGGCCATGAGGTGGGGAGGCCCCTGCTTGCGCTTACCTCGGCGGGGAGGAGGGGGTACGTCGTGGTTTCTCAACTAATAAGCTGAAAGGAGATAAGCTTGCAACATTTCCGTTTCTCTCCTCTTGTTATTTTTTTGGTTGCTGCTGCTACTGATACAGTAGGGCAAAGGCAAGATGTCAGCGGTCTCCAGAGGAGATGTATCAGTTCAGGAGGGTGGTTGCAGCCAGCATGAATCTGGTTGTTCTCCAGAGGATTTCCCCCTGCGCTCAGAATTGGTTTTATTTTATTTTATTTTCTTAATCTTCTGGCATTCAGAACCTGTGCAAGTGGTCAAAAGAAAAAAAAAAAAAAAGGAAATGATCCTGATGTGCTTGAAACATATTTGAATCGCAGCAGGAAATGAAGCGCTCAGTAGGGCTGATGTTTTGCAAGTGAGCTTCTCCCCTCACTGCTTCATTTTTCAGTCTCCAGCAAGCAGCAGATCCGTCACTGGGGTTGCCACAGCTCGGCCCTGTGGCAGGTGGTTTTCTTTCTCTCCGCTTTCCTAACCTTGCCTCCTGGGCTGCCCCCAGCCATGCTTCTGGCTGGGAGAAAGCAGGGGCTCTTCTGAAAGCTGCTGGGCTCCCCGTGGGGCACTCAGGCTTGGTGGTGTAACGTGGCACGGTGCTTCGTGCCCGGCTAAAGCTGACATGTACTGACCGAGAGCTTGGCTGGGAGGGTGTCTTGGGGGGGTCCCCACTGCCTGTGCATGTGGGTGGGTGGCTGGGGTGGGATTGGAGATGAGTAGTGAGAGCCAGGTGGTTACCGGCTTCTTCAGGGACATGGGCGCTTCTTCCCTGCTCCTTCCTAGATGATAAATGGATTATAGAAAAAACGGGGGGGGGAGAATAGTCATCATTGACACATATGTTTGACATGATGTTATCCAATAGGCAATTTTTATCAAGGCAGAATCATCCCCAGGGCTTTGAAAAAATAAATTCAAGAGGACAAGAAAAATCTAGTATACCATTAGATCGATTATCCCCGATCTTTGTAAATATTCCAACAAGTCTTATTAAGCTGTCTGCATCAGACTTTTCTCTGCTAAAATGGGTAACAAATGAATGCTGGTGAATGGAACAAATGTTAAGCTGCTATATTTATTTTTGTCTCTTTTAAAAAATGTTTTCCTATTTTCACTAGTCTGCAGCATGCTGAGTCTTTGTCTCCACTTGATTAATGTAACTTCAAGACAGCATTTATTAACTAATTTTCTGATATGATCTGCAAGCACTTAAAAACAAACAAACAAACAAAAAAAAACACACCAAAAATAGAGAAAAAACAAACGAATTCAAATTGAGACCAGTGGACAATCTCCAGTAATGAGAATGGAAGAAAGGCCATTAAGTGAGCTGAATTAAAGTGGCTTAGCTCTTTTCCTTTTTAGAAGTGATCTAAATTTAACATGCTGTGAGTTATTTTGGTGTCTTAACTGATAAGTTTAACAAAACATCAGACACTTGCAGCATATTCTGCATGCAGAAGAATTTCAGGATTCCTGGAACGGCAGGATGTAACCTCTATTTCACCTGGAAACATAAGCAATTCTGGGGGCAGCTGATAGGCTTCGTAATGAAAAATGGGCGGCAGCCAAGATCTAGAGCCAAGCTAGGCGCCAGAAATAGATCTGCAGAGAGGCTTGTTTTGCACTGTCCGGACTGGCATATTGAGGACTGTGAACAGAAATACTGGGCTCGATGCTGCAGTACACACACAGAATTAGTCTTGACTCCTTTCCTTTTTCAGTATTGTGAAAGCTTGACTAAATAAATGTGTTGAAGTTTCAGGTGTCTCAATATGTGGTAGTGTTTTCCCCATTTTGCTCGTGGTTTCTTTCCTTCTTGCTTGTTTGAAGTGCTTTCTGGACAGCATGTGTTTGCACTGAAAGGTGTTCAAGTGTGCATCATCTGAAAATCTCCAGCTCCTCTGCTCTAGTGGCACAGACATGGGGCAAGTAGAGAGGCAAAGGTTTAAATGGCTTGGAGAAGGTGCTTAGAGGAGGGGAGAGGGCCAGGCAAAGAGGGGACCAGAATGAAGGGTGCAGGGATTGCAAGGAGGCAGGGATGTGAAGGGTTTTGTTTGTGCTGCTTCACAGGCAGCACGCTCATGGGAAAGCAAACTGAAGTTTCCTCTGCTTTGCACGTCACTTACTAAATGATTAATTGAGGTCATGTTTAATTATAGAATCAGATCTGTCATCATCTCTGGCTGGCTGGAGACGCCGAGCTGTTTGCGGGGGGTGCTCAGGAGAGTGCCTGGGTCTGGCTGGCCGGCGGCAGAGCACCAAAAGCTGTGGGAGCACAGCCGCAGTGCCAGATCCTGGCCCCATGCAGCATGTGGGGTGGTGCAGGATGGGGCTGTGCTCCAGGCACTTCGGGTTGCTGTTTTGAGAAGCAAACACCTTAGTGGAGGGTGTGTTTCAGCTTGTCACCTGATAGTCTGGTTTCAAGCATCTTTGCTGCAACTCCTTCATCCGCCTTTTTTCTTCGCCCCTTCCCTTAATGATATACAATAGCTGTAATGAGAGAGAACTTGTAGTTTTAGAAAAAACACTTGTGCAGATAAAGCTAAAACCTGTTTTTTTCTGTTCTCAAGATGCATAATGGTGTTTTCTCATGTTTTCTTAGGCCTGTATTTCAAGCCTCTAAACCTGATCAGATTCTACACGAGGGATGGGAGTGCTCCCAGAAGACAGGTGGCTTCACGGCCTGTGCAAGCAGCCAAGCTGGAGCTGCTCTATTTCTGTTTGATAGCTTGTGGTTAATTGTCATCCCTCTAAAAACGCACACCAGTGATTAAACTCTGTTTTTGGAAAAGCCACCAGCAATGACAGTACCTTATGATCATTTATAAATCCCTGTATTCTAACTATTGAGAAGTATTTCTGGAAATAGTCAAGTCTCTGTTCATGAGGCTGCTATGGGAAAGGCTGAGCTCATGCCCCAGTAGGAACTGCCTACGGACTATGCCAGCATAATGTGAATTATTCAGAGGTTTGTGAACAATTACTTAAAATCCAGAACCACTTAGGCATTACGGAGCATTTAACTGATCATCAGGAAGGGGGAGAAGGCCCTGGAAACAAACCCAGCATTGTTTGTAACACACTGAGTGCCTTTGCAGACATCCTCTGCTGGTAGCATTAATGCTCCGTGCCCTTCCTTCTGGCTTAGACCACACTGGTGGCTGCAGGTGCGTGCTGTAGTATCGCAGCATTTGGTCACTGAGCATTTCTTCACGTTTTGATGAAGTTGCCATTCACCATTTGCATCAACAGATCGAAGGGACAGACCCTCAGGCACCAGTCACCCTTCTTGCTTTCTCTTCCTTTGCTTGCCCAGCTACCAAATTATTCCACTGACACGTGGTGTCTCCTGAAAAGCCACCTCCCCTGGGGGAAGGGGAGGATGAGTCCTGCTCGTCTCTTCCTACAATCAGCAAAGACAAACTGTTTCTCTGAGAGACAGATTCAGGGCCAGTGCCAGCAGCTTTCCCTGGATTCCCCTCCACAGGGGGCTGCCTCTGCCCATGGCGAGGAGATGCCGTGTGTCTTCCCCCCCCACCTCATCCTTCTCTAAAGTTTAGGTATGAAGTTGCTCTTGACACTGAACATGCTCTCGTTACGGTTTCTGTATATATTTTTTCCTACCCTCTTTGCATAGCAGCAGATTGAACGGTGCCGGGTTCCCCACCACTCCCTAAGCACGTTTCCAGTGGTGCCCTGTCCCAGTAAACATCCAAGAGCTCTCTGCGTTCTGAAGGGTGAGCACAGCCCGAGCTTTTGGAGACGATAAGTAAAAAGAGGATGCTGTAGTGACATGGAGAGAAATTACTGGAGATCTCCCAGGAGAAAAGCTGACGCTTTTTACAAAGAAACATAAATGTCAGCATGTTTCTCTGAGCAGCTTACAGTACAGCGTGGCAGCCAGCTATCAAGCAGCTGCTCTGGGGAAAACACCAGAGCCCAGCTCTTTTGCATACTTTAAAAAATAGTTTAAAAGCAATGCAAAGGCCTTTTGAAGCTTGGACATCCCACCTACCTTGTGTTTCTCTTACTTTTCAGACTGTTAATTTATGTTTTGTTGAATACTTCTGGTTTGTGTCACGGCACTTTGTTGGTGCATGAGCACAGGGGAGCAAAGTGAACTAAGCAGCAATGTATAGGCATGTACTTTGTGGATTATGCACAACCCTGACAAATAACTGACAAATAATCTGACTTCCAAAACCAGAACAAATATACTTGAAAACATAAAAGTAAATTAATTGAATTATTTTCCCAGACATATTTGAAATATTGCATTGTCCAGGGTATTTATTGATCTGGTAAGTATAAATCTCCTGGGTGAGTCTATTTGATCATGGAACAATGTTGTCAGTTTGCCACAGTGCTCTCAGATTACCAATATACCAGATTTACAGATTTGATCCTCTCCACCAGTCTTTCCATAGCTTGGACAAATATTTCTTTGGAGTTGCTCGGGAAAAACCTGTAATTGCTCTGAAACACCCTTTAGCAATCATCCAATCACTTTATTCTCCAAATACCAGCTCAATGAAAGGACTTTCATGTCAGAAGGCACTGTATATAGAAATTCCAGTAACAAAAATACTGTCTTTAAAATCATAACAAATTCAAAGTGAACTTTTCTTTGGTTTTACCTAGTGGTTAGTCCCCAAAATGTGCTAGCAGGCTGACTAGTCATGCAAGTGAAATAGGCTATAGGGTCTATTAAAAATGACTGGTGTTGGGTAATTTCTGTACACAGAATGGATTCTCCATAAATTGTGTACGTACTAAGTGACAGGGGAATGTACTCCAAGAATTTAGAGAAATCCAGTTTACAACTTCCCGTTTGTAGGACTTAGAAGCTAAAGCAGCATTTCGGACATTTCCATGCTGTATGCACAGGAGAAAGTTGTAAATGCGAATTCGGAAGAGGCATGGGCTCTGTACTGTGACCAGGGGAAGGAAATAGATGTGCATAATGTGACACTGCAGACAGCCTTGTAATCTTGAGTAATGGGAGTACATGCGGGGAACAAGGGAGGTGTTAGGCAAAACCCTGACAAAATCGGTTGCTTTGTCTTGCTATGTGGTCTTGCCAGCTGAAGATAAATGGTTTCATGGACACATTGATGCGTTTAGTCCAGTAAGATGCTGTAATGCAGTTGGAACAGGTAAATGATCAATATTTTCACTTTTCACTCCCAAGACCAAAGAATAGTATCAAACAGGTGTGGAAATTGATCATCCTTCACCTATCTGCCAGCAGCTCCTGTCAGAATGAAAGGTTGTCTAAAACAAGAACTCCTTGTTAGTGAGACGGGATACGTAAAATCAGGATAAAATATTTAATACATGTCACAGGTACTTGACCAAGTGCTAACTGTTTTGCGGAGTGCTTCAGGAGCCACTTCTGGTGGTAATTAAAATGATACTTGAGACAGTCCACTCAAATGCTGCTTCTGATCTGGGGCTTGGAGCCCCAGGAATGCAGCGTGGCGATAGCCTCTGCTTTCCTTTGTGCTGTCTGTTGGATCTATGGAGGATAATGAAAAGTAACGTGGCAAGTTTTTTTGGTAGCTGCTGGTGTGTATTTTCAGAAAAAAATGCGAAGGCTCCCAGCTGAAACTCTCTTTAGGAATTTGAACACTCTGGAGAACTGAGCTGATGAAACAGTTGTTCGTCATTCCAACGCCCGTACCTCTCTTTATTTCTAGTAATAGTTACACATAAGCTGTGCTAGGCTTACTTTTTGTTTTCTCCTCACTCTGAGTATTTACCAACTTCTGAACTTGAAGGATATTGAAGCAAGATCTTTATGCTAATGAAATAGCTCACTAATTATGCTGTCACAGGCTTTAGATACTATTTACACAAATATACCATACTCTGATGACTAGAAAGCTTTGTCACCTGCCCTTCAGCAATAAATAAATAAGTAAAAAAAAAAGTCATGAAGTCATTAGTGCATAAGCATGGCTACCATAGCAGATCAATAAATGTTCAGGTCACTGGATATCCGTCACCAACATGCGTGTAGCTGCACAGGCTCCAGTGTTTGCTGGCAGCTGCTGAGCAGAGCAGCGCCTTTCCCCCTGTGCTGATTAGCAGATGCACATTCTCGGCTCTCACCCCTAATTGTAGCAACAGTGCTGCAATTTTCTTCTGACATATTTTTCCTAAACAGGTCATTATAGGTGACTGGGCATCTCACACATGCCGGCAGGTCTTAATGCCATTGCTAGGAAAAATTCCTTAACAGTGAAGTGTTTCTCGCTTCAATACTAGTGCCTTTAAAAGTGAAGCAAACTCATGAACTAGTAAAGTGGAAAGATGACCAGTTTGAGAAAGTCGCTCAGCAGTGACTCAAGATGGATATTAACCTCTGCTGGTGTTCTCTCTTCTTTCCCATCCCAGGCCCTGATCTCTCTCTTGCTGCTGCAATTTAGCAGCGATAGATTCTGTCGTGAGTAGCTTGCAGAAAGAGCTGCTCATGGAGAAGAGGCTGAAGGACTAAGGCCTTTGTGGATGGGTGTATGGCAGCTAGCTTGTGTGTGTCAGCGATGTGAGACTTACAGCCTCCTTCAGAGGTAGACTGAATACTGGGGCTAGATACAGCAAGCTGAATGCAGTGTGTTGGATGAAAATTTAGGTGGGGTCTTATTATGTATCACAGGTCCACAGAATGCGGCGTCATGTGCAGTCTGCGTTCTGTGTCAAGTAGCTGATGCTAATTCAAGCCTTTCCTGTAAAACCAAGAGTCTGATTCAGATTTTTGGCCAAAAATGGGTCAAACTGCCTTGCTTTAGACTTTTTTTTTTTTAGTAGAGCAATACACAGCATTTTAGCTTCCCCAATTGAAAGAAAAACAATACCTGTGACAGTATTTGATTGCTTCTGACAATCCCACAGACTGTAGGTTGGCTGGGTGTGCTGCTGGTGTCGGGTCCAGGCTGTGGGCTGCACCTGCGAGTGGTGGCAGCAGCTGGTCCAAGGTGCCAGGGGTGGCTGGTGCTTGACCACCGGGCTGTGTGGCCCTTTGGCTTGCAGCTGAGGAGTTCTCTGCTTTCCTGATTATTCTGTTATTTAAATATTACAATAAATGCACGTGAAAGGGAAATGTTTTGCTGTGACAGTTCTTATTCACTGCTTCTTCCTAGCAGCTAGTGCAAGGTTTACAGTAAATCTAGGAAATACTGATGTCTATTGGCGTGCCAGTGGGCGTAAGACCAGAAATCACTTGAAACGATTTCTTTTGGTACAAACAAGCAGGAATGGCAATGTCTCACTCTTAGTTTAGTTCTGACGTGTTTGAGTTTGGCAGATGAGGGAGGACGGAGCAGACTCGGAGCTTTGGTTTCTGCATCCCCCTGTGGGAAATGTTCTGTGGCTGAGCTGGCATGGGCTGGGAAGGAAGCATGGCAAATGGTTCAAATGAAATGCAATTTTTTTTCCTTTTTTAAGCATCTGCCGCAATACATAAGACCACACTGTGATGAAACACATCAGGCAGCTGTGGTAAAAGATGCTGCTTTAGTCCTTTTTGTGTTGGAGGAGTGGCAAGAGTAAAATTCCAATGCGAATCTTTCTCAAGGACATAAAGGATTAATATGCTTTAAAGTGGACACCATTAACTTAGAAATAGATATTCCGGGTTTGAGTATGATGAATATTGCAGTGGAAAGATTGCAAATAATGGTGTTTTTCTTCTCCAGCTTGTTTCTGAATTTTGAGATAACCTATTGACAAGACAGTTACATCTTGCAGAGTCTGGAGAGCTGCTGTGGTCTTATGTGCTCAAGTAGCCATGCATGCTTCCATTTTGCAGGGTTATTTTAAGTTCTGGTGGTTGCATGGCATCACAAATGTCTTTGCTGGTTGCAGGAGGCAACCTGGAGGCGGGCAGCGAGCCCCCAGGCTGGCAGCAGCTGCCCCGGGTAGGACACTGCCTTCAGGAGGGGCAGCTGGAGCCAGGGCCACATCCTGTTTCTGACACCTTCAGGGGACAAGCATCTTTGCAATTTGTCCCTTTATTTTTCTGAGTCTCCAGCATGTTTGGTTTGGTTTTAAATGGAGTAGATTGTGTTCTGCCAGCTTGGTTAGTAACTCGGATACTTGCTGCTGGGGGCCCGCTGCAAAGCCAGGCAAGGACAGAGCTGCCAGCTCTGTGCACCGCGCTCCCTCCCTCTGATGGCACTGACGCTGCTGCAGGAGTGGAGTGAGCGTGGCATGTCCTAACCCCTGTACGCCTGCTTATTTATTTATGCATTCCGATCCGTAATAGCATAATAACACACTTGAAACAATGCGATAATTATTTCACTTCTTGGGTGGTTAAAATTAACTGTGCTCATTGCATATTTATTCTGTAAAAAGACACAAGATGTTTAGTAATTGCCCAGAAATTCATTATCTGGATAATGTTCTGTTTCTAAATGTGTATTGCATGACCATTAATCTGTGCCAACAGCAAGCACGCAGCAATATCTGATGTAATTAGTTTTTCCTGTACATGCCAGAGAGAACATCTGGGCTAATTGTGTGTTGTTGACAAAAGTTGCTATTCTGATGGGGGTCCCTGTTTGTTTGCACATATAATGAGCGTGTGTGCACATACTCGTGATTTTGGATTATCCTCAAGCAAGCTGATAGCTCCTCCTGATGAGATGCTCTTGTTGGCTTGTTACGGGGGTCATGCTCACAGTGTCTGTGGGCAGCTTTAGTAAGTATTAGGAGAAATAATATATTCTCCTTTCAAACAGAAAACAAACAAACCGGTAATACTGTTTCTTCTCCTTTGTTTTACCAGCCTCCACTGGTCCAAGCGATTTTCAGTGGTGATCCAGAAGAGATTCGGATGTTGATCTACAAGACCGAGGATGTCAACGCCTTGGTATGTAGCTTGGCATATGTTTGTGCCTGGGACATGCAAGCGCCATGCCTATGAACTCCTGCAATGATAATATTAATCATGTCCTTAGCAATTAACACAGAATAGAAAATATGTGGAAGTTGGAGATTCAGGGCTTGAATGTAATCCTAATTATTAGTCTGAAATATAATTATCTCCAGCAGGTGATTTTAAATTTTCTAAATATATGGTAATTATTCCAAATGTGCAGGTTACTCAGGGACACTGTTTTCTTGTGTACTGAGAAAATGAATGAGAACAGCTGAAAGCTGCATATTTTTACTCTCTGTAGAGTTTCCTTTTCTGAAGAGCCTTTACAGAACAGGAGCTTTTATTCAGCATCTGACTGTGCTTGAAATAAAGTTTCACTATAGGTCTCTGCAGTGAGAGTAAGGAAGCAGCATTTTGGCCATGATTTGCCCACAGAGGAATTGTCATTCTTCAAATTGGCTTGTTCTAGACAGAATGATGGTAAGCAGCTGCAAGCATGTAGTAGCTAATTGTTTTAACAGTGAAAAAACTCTCCACTTGAACTTGGTCTTTTTGCAGATTTTTTTTTTTGTTTTTCCTTTTTGTTTTTTGTTTGATTTTAGCTTAAATCTGTACTGTTAGAAATGAACCCTGTTAGTCTTGACTGCAGTCTATGGCTTTTGGAAGTGGTGAGAATATCAAGCAGAACCAGAATGGTGGTTTCCAGGTGCTTCCTGGTGTTTTGAATCAACCTTCCTTTTCTTCAGGTCTTTCTCTGCCATAAAGCTGTTGGTTTATTCATAGCTAATTCCAGCAGTTTAGCCTCGTGTAGCCATCGCACTGCAGCTTGTGCAGGCAGTGGTGTCCAGACATCTGGTTCAGAGATGTGGAAGGGTACAGAAGTGAGCCCACTGAGGTCTCTGTCAAGTGGAAGGAATGATTTGCTGCTGGTTTTCATGGGGAATCTGTTCAGAGAAAGAAGACCTTGACATTACCTGTTCCCTGTGATTCATTTCTTGAAATAACTTCTCAGAACTGCTTGCTTAAAGCATCACCTACCTTGATTTTCCCCTGTATTTCTTTTCCCTGATGGTCTTACAAATAATATAAAATAGAAGTATTAAAAAAATCTAGATGAACATGAGAGTCCTACTTTTTCCTCTGCGTTTTGTGTTAGGTTTTCAAAATAGCATTTCCTGTACTGGGCTATTGTAGGCTTCTTAAATGTTTTTCTATCCTTTGGCTGCAAGTGTGCTAGTGATCGTTGCCTGGGAGATGCTCTCATCTGTCAGGGTGCAATGTTAAATGAGGAATATGTATTTTATAGCTGAGTAGCATAGTACATAACAGAAAAAATAACTGAACTTGAACAGTTTTGCTCAGAATCATGTTTAAGTTAATAAAAGTCCACCCAAGAATGCTTTGGCTGAACAGCTATTTTGTCAGAAACAAAAAAGCAAACCGTTCTTTGGAGTAATTAGGAAAATACTGGGCAACACAAACTCTGAAGATTGGGTTTTTAATAGCGATTGCAGAAAAGTGTGAAATGCTGGAACTGTCATTAAAGAAAGATCAAATGATAGCTTGTTCCTTCCTCCCGTGCTGTCAGCTGGCAATTTGCACTGCGTGCTTACGTTTCTATTTTCAGGGCGTTTTTAATTACTTCCATGTTAGTGTTTCTCTAGTGCTTGGGTGTTCATGTGAGAGGAAACTCTGACACTGTTTGGCAGTGATTAGTCCTTTGCTGATCGTTTTGGTTAGCCGTGTTGGTATTGAAATAGTTTGAATGCAAGTAGGAGAGGGAAATAAAATAACCTCCTTTTTTTGCAGCAAGCTTTGAGGATTTCTGAAGTTTTATAGATGGTATTTTGGAATCTACAGTGAGAGAGGTATGAGGCAGGCAGAAGTAAAAGGCCATGAAGAAACTGTTGAACATTGGTGAGGTGCACATCTGTCCTAAGAGACAATTAACCTCAGAGGAAAGACTTTAGAGCAAATCGGGGGTTTAGAAGATTACCCTTTTTTTTTTTTTTTTTTTTTTTTTTTAAAGAAGATTACCCTTTTTTTGGTCTGGCCAAATAAATCAAATCTTTCCAAGTCCGGAAGCGTATGTTTATGAAAACGGCTGCTTTCTGGATGCTGCTATAATTGTGACTTCCGTCTTGCCACAAAGTGCAAGTCGCAACCGTTTGGCTCAGAAGCTGTTTCCAGTTCATTCTGCCACTGCAGCAGTCGCTTTGACCTCCCAGGTTCCCTGCTCTGCCTGGGGGAGTGTGATGCTACTTGTGCAGAGCCCTGCGTGGGCAGCCTTAAGCTTGGCTGGCAGTGAGTGACCCCCTGCTGCTGACCCCCTGGCTCCAGGGAAATACCAGGGGGAATTTTGGGGAGTGCTTTTTTTTCACTGTGGGAGGAGAAGGAGGGAACGATGCAGAGCCTTGAGTTCATCTAGGGATTATTCTGTGTCTACTGGTAAGATTGATAGTGCCTGTAGCTGTGCAGCACCCTTTATGTGCAGAGTTCTGACTTCCTACTAAACTTTTCCCTTTCTGTAAGATGTTAATTTTCATCTCAATCTATCAATTTCCCTTCAAAAACAAAGTCAAACAAAAAAGGCAAAAAATCTTTCCCATATTTTTACCCATAACTGATGAGATGTTTGCAAGCCAAACCAGACGCTTCTTCTCTCTGTTTTTCCTCTTTATCACCTAAGCCTGTTTTTCTTCTGGGATAAAACCCTAAAAAACAAAGTTTATGCACAATTTTGGTTTCCCCAGAATGATTCCTGTTGCATTCATATTTCTGGGAAAGTAAATAATACCTCCCTGCCCCCACGCTGAGGCTGTTGCAGGCCACGTCCACTTTCCCTTTGTTCAATTGCTTCTGTTTCTGGTCATGGGCATGGGTGCTGGTACTGCCTCCTGGGCTTGCTCCATGCTCGCTGCCCTGCCAGCTGGAGAAGCTGTTTGTCCATGTCAAGAGCTTCTCAGACAAATGCTCCCTCACCCGCTTGGGTCAAAATGAGATAGGTTACGAGGATGTAATGGATTAGCTGAATTTGGCTCGTTTTCATTCATCAGAGCTGCAGAGCCAGCAGATGCAGGCGGGCTGAAGTGACTGGTGCTGGGCCAGGCTGGAGCCGTGTCGAGGTGTAAAGGTGCTTGGCATCGCCTGCCCGCTTCCAGCTGCGGAGCAGGGCTGCAGGGGGCACCAGCAGAGGCTACAGGGCCCTACCCAAGGGGCACGCATTTAGAGGGAGCTTTGTTACTGATAAGGAAGGCAAGAGAGGCCCTTACGAAGAGGTCTGGATGGCTGCAGTTTATTACTTCTTTTTCTCATCCTACTTTTGCAATTTTGCTAAGCATGCTTTTTGGGATGGTGAGAGTGCTTGAGGGTGCAAGTGTGCACACGTTTCAGATTCTGAGCCCGAAAGGCCTCGCGTGCTTTGGATAGCTGATGTGGAAAACAGCTTGTCGGTTGGTTTGGAGTGACATGCTTGACTTGGGACAAAGGGAGAAAGCCATGTGGTATTTCAGTCATCTTGGGAACCAGATGCTCATCTCTGCTCACGTCCAAGGAATGCTGATTTTCTTTTTGGCACTGTGGAGTCTCCCAGGAGATAAAGCTATTTTGGAAGTAAGTGATCTTCTTCTGGAAGTGCTTCTGCCATGTTAGAAAGCCTTCTGAAGGAGTGAATGTATTCCAGAACTTCGGAAAGCCTCTGCGTTAACACAGTGTGACAGTTCAGTACAAGCTCTTAAATTAAGTGGGAAACACTGGAGAATTTTCTTGTTTTCTACAGAAGGAAATTTTGAACAACTTTCAGGAATTTAAGGACATTGAATACTGAATCTGTATTGGCATTTGTGATGCAAGAGAATCAGCATGATTTTTATTTACAATAAATACTCTTCTTTAAAAATATATAGCTAGAATTCGTGGTATTTTACAAAATAACATTAGACTTGCAAAGAAGACTCTGCTGGATTTTGATCCATTACCTGCTTTGAGATACAGGCTGTGCTGAGGAGAAACTTGGCCTGTTTCTTAATGTGCCCAAATGCTTTGTGTATGCTGGTATGATTCATGTGAGCCACTGCTCTGCTAATCTTCATGTGTGCTGGGGCTCTGATCCAATAAAGCACTTAAGGGGTTGCCTAATGTTGAGCCTTATCAGTGTCACTGTGATTGCTTCAACAGTTGAAGCATGTGTTGAGTGCTTTTCTTGTTGAGGCCTTCTGTCCTTGATTGCCTATTTGTTAAATTCTTAATTTCCTTTCTTTGTAGTTTAAAAAATAAAGAAGTACAGCTGACGTTATCATGCAGCATCATCTTCTCTGTGAACTAGTGAAGCCCCTAATACAGTTTTGGGAAGAGAGTACGTATCTCAACTTAGAATAATTTATTTTAGCTATTGTTTAGCTTATCTGCTGTCTCTTACGGACCTTTTGTTCCTTAAGAACTGCACTTGAAGCAGGTCTGATTATTTGTCTTAGTGCTATTTGTAACCATTTTATTCTTTCCCCCTCACCCCTTTCCTTGCCTTATGATGGATTGTCAGCTTTGGGGGGTACCGGCAGACCCCTCGCTGAAACATCAAACTTCCTTTTTATTCCCTTCTCTGTTTGTAACCGTCAGTCTTTACATCAGTATTAGCTACTTATTTCTGGTGCTCCTTTTACTGCTGTCACGTCAGAATGGCAGCTGTGGTTGGACATCCCATAGCGCCTGGAGCAGATGCAGCGCCGGTGAGCTCTTTAGACCGTGCTGAAGTGGTTGGTGGCTCTCAGGAGGATGCCAGGAGCGTGGTTTGACGGGCAGGCAGGTGCTCTGGTTCCTCTGTGTTTCTTTCAGCCTTGTGCAGAACATAAACAGGAACTCGAGAGTTTTCCCCTGCTGAGTTGCTCAAGGCTCAGCTGCAGGCGTCGTGTTGGCACTTCTCCCTGCTAAAGTCCAGAAAACGCTGCCTGGGGGGCCCTCATGTTTGTTGCTCATTTTTCCACACCATGCATTGTTTCTTTTTTTTTTTTATTTTGTCTTCTGGTAGTTCACATGAGGATGAATTCTGCTTTGTGCCTGGCTCTGATAATTGGAGAAATTTTAGCTTTATGCCCAAAACTTGGAGAAATTAAGCTTAAATGCAGTTGCATGATGAAAACCTCTCTTTCTCTGAAGACTTGATTCTCATTTTCTTTGACATAATTTTGCATTGATTTTAAAAAGTGAAAGCTGAGATTATTTACAGGTAGATACTGCTTTGGTAGTGGAAACATTCGTTCTTTTGTTGTTACATGTTTGCTACATGAAAGCATTTCTGTTTCAACGTCCTTTCCTCTCTGGATTATCAAATATCTGTTAGATTTACAGTTTAGTATAAAATATTGCTTATTATCAATAAAGCACTGCATAGCCTAGCTTTTTTTGATATAGAAAATTGTTGGTTTTGTGCTGCTAACATTCAACTTCAAACTGTTCAGCTCTGTTGCAAATCCTGGCTGGGTTGTAAGAAGCTGCTGTAAATTTTTTCACTGACAGGTACAATAGCTATTACAAAGGTTACACTGTGCTATGAGAGATCTGTGCGTTAAAATGAACAAGCTAAAAATAAATAAAACCAATTCTATACTTGTACAAGTGTTTGGTTATTTTTAGCATGTTTTGTGTAGTGGATAGCCTTAGGATAGGTGATGAGAAGCAGTATTTATGAGAGTTTATTAAAGTTATCTCAGTGTGTACTCACGCAGCGCTTAAGAGCTAGTCCTTGGTGGATCGCAGCACAGCAGAGGTCAGCGAGCAAGCAGTGCACAGCCAGATTGGTCAAGGTGAGGCTGTAGTTCTTGTTGTCATAATGTGGACATACAAGAAAATCCAATTTGTTATTTCAGTTTCTGGGAGGTCACTCATTGGATGTGGAGCTCTTTTGGGAGTTTGGTCCTATAGAGCATCCACTGCTTCTGATTGTGAAACAGAAAAGGGAGGGTTGCTTCATATTGTTTTAATTTACCTGCCACGTGGGGAGGTGAGGTTCTGAGAGAGATCTTTTCCCCGACCTATGACAACCAGGGCATCCACGTAATTGGTCTGCAGCATGTCGTGTGCATGCCTAACATGTAAGATCAAAATGTACTGCAACAGAATTTGAGGACTGTGTACATCATGTGTGTTTGAAAACAAAACAACAAAACAAGACACCAAACATACGAATACAAGAAGCAAACATAGTAATAAACAACAATGGCTCTGTGCCCTGCACTTGATGGAAAACAATTTTCAGCATTCACATGACAAATGACTCTGCCACACTGATTTGTTCACATTTATAGCATACTTTGAAGATGGTCCAAAATAGCTTGAGGCTGATGGCCTCTTGGGCATGTTAAAAGAGATATTTTACTTGACAGGCTCAGAGAGATGTTTCAGGGAGAAAGCGTAAATACCAGTAGGATTTTTCTGCTGGTATCACTCACAGTTGTTGAATTTGTTACCGGTTTACAGTATCAAATTATGGTAGGTTGTAATTTAATAAGTTTGATTGGTAACTCTCTTAGAACTTTATGTATTGGTGGTTAAAAAACATGACTATAGTGTGATGCATGGTATGAGCCATGCTTGTGATTTGTTTCCCATATTGTCATGTTTATTTATTTATTTATTTGTTTATTTATTTATTTATTTTTTAAAACCCTATGTTCTGGAGTCATCTGAATAAATCAGTATTTTTTATTTTTTATTTTTTATTTTTTATTTTTTATTTTTTATTTTTTATTTTTTATTTTTTATTTTTTATTTTTTATTTTTTATTTTTTATTTTTTTAATAAACACTGTATTTATATCATGTGAAATTAGGAAAGTCAATCTTGAAAATGTGACTCCCTAAGCCTGAAAATGACAGAAATCAAATAAGAAATATGTGAGTTTTGGAAATTGTATGCATGATAAGGTATAGTTCCTCGAAGTTTAAGGATGCAGACCTGGCTGTTAATCTTTTCTTTACTTGTGTTTAAAGGTTGATCTATGTGTACAAGTCCATTTTGGGCTGTTCTAACCAACCAGACTAAGTGGTGTGCAGTAACCTTTCTGAAATACGTTACTGCAATTTTTAGCGGCAAATCTTTCTGAAAGAGACACAAGGGTTATATTTTTCTTCATCTACAGATGTGTTCTGGCTTTACAGAAGGAGCACTGTGATGTGATAGAGATTTGATTTAGATTTGATTTGATTTTATGTACCTGTAGGAAGGATATCAGAGTAAATATTTCTCTGCAAGGTGTGGTGGAACCCAGTGATAAGAAAGGTGAGGATTATTGGGAGAAAGTGTGTTAGCAAGACCTTGAATTTTGTTCTTTTGCTAGTTGAGACTGTATTTCTAATGATAAACGGAAATACTGGGGGAAAAAAAAAAGCATTACTCATTAATAGTAATGCTTAATACTAATGCTTGCAATTATCAGCCATGTTTTCTAACTGGACCATCTGTGGTTTTGCAGGATGCTGAGAAGCGAACTCCTCTTCATGTTGCATCATTCCTTGGGGATGCAGACATCATTGAGCTTCTCATTTTGTCGGGTAAGTAAGCCTCCCTTACTGTTGTTACTGGGTAAATTAGCTAATTTTAATACGACAAGAAATAGCCAGTAAAGCATGTGGGAGTGAGCTTTGTGTAGTACATATTGCTGAGTTCCATAGAGATAGTTGCAGTTGTTTACAAACTTACAAAATGTATTTAAATGTGGTGGTACAACTATAAAAGGTGTAGCAACTAAGGGAAATTAACAAACAAAGCAACTAATTTTTAAAAACTCTGAAAGCATTCAAACTGATAATATTTGTGTATTCAGAAACATGCTGAAGTACGTGTTTGAAATGTGGGCTCAAGTCCTGGAGCACAAGCCAAGAATTTTTGTTAGGCAAAAATGATTATAGAATAATAGTAGAAAGTTCTGAATGAGTTTTAATAAATAGTAAGTGGTATTTACATTAGAAACATGCTTCTAAAAGTCAGGAAGTTGATTTGGAGAACAGAAACTTTGCAGCAGGATGTATCTACACAACAACTTGGAAATCAGTGAGAGAACAGTTATCTTTTCCAACAGATTGATACTAATGGGTAGGTTTTTGAAAGGCATGAATATTTTGTATGTAGTCCCTGAAGAAAAGAGAAACTTGTCAAAAAAAAAGCTTCTCTAAGCAACAATATGTTCTTAGGAGAGACAGGTATGTGTGTGTGTATACATTTGTGTATATATATAATATATATATGCACAGGATATTTTGTATGTGTACATTCTCTTAAGATACTTTGCTCAAAACCAAAGTATATTAAACGTTATCTCTAACTGCTTAGGTCCTCCCTTAAAAGCATCCCCTTGTTAGGGTATTGCCAAAAAACTCGGCTTGTATGTTGTCATCTAATGTTTTGGAATGACAAATCATGAACAAAAGTAATCTATTCATATCTCTGTGTGTGGAGTCTGATAGATGTTTGGCTATAGGGGCTCAAAATACCTCTTTTTTATTTATTATTTTGTGTGTGTGTGTGTGGCATAAAGACTGAAATACAATCTTAACAGTGCACTAAAAGTCAAGAACACCCCTATTCTAATCTCATGCTGACACTACTAATTTAATTTGCTCTAGATTTTTTTTTCCAGCTTGTTATAGGAATGTAATGCTAACCTACCTTTCCAGGAGCACTGTGAAAAATAATCATAAATATTTCCAAACACTTTCAGTGACATACACGTGCGCATGCACACACACACACAAGTCAAAACAAAGTATAAAGTAGATTTCTCTTGATTTCTCTCAAGAAGTACCCTTAATTCATGGTAAACTTGCTTGCAGATTTCAAAGGCAATGTTTTCCTAAACTGGGGAACTGTAAGGATAAAGTTTATGTTGGTTTAAGGGTGTTGGATTGAAAAGAACCTTATGGTACACATGTCTAACTCCTTGCAAGCAACCTTACTGTATGATTCTTGCTGTGTGATGCTGTAATTTGTGGTTTTACAAATGATTAGACTGCCTCTTCAGATGACTTGCATATTCTTTTTAGAAACTTATTTAAGAAATACCAATCCTGTGATTTTTAGATACCACCTAATTTCCTTGAATCCGAGAGTAATTCTGGGTGGAAGGGATTTCTGAAGGTTACTTGATATAGCTTGTAAAATGAGGTTTGTAGCCCAGAACAAATAGTTCTGTGATCCATGAATTTGAAAAAAACAAGCTTTCTGCAGATTTGTACCCTACATTTTCTGTTGTCCAGCAGGGTAAAAATGCCAACTGAAGCTTTTCCCGTGGTTGAGGTATTCAAAGCCTTTGGCTTTCCTAGGTGCTCTGGTGTCTAGCATGGGTTGCACTACTGATTCAGTCTTTTCTCTGAAGTGCTCATGGTACATATAGTAGATTAACACTAGCTGTGTGTATGTCCAAGGGCCTAAGACTGAAAAGACCAAGCTTTTTTTCTCGGCAGTAACATCATAGACAATGCAGCTGTATACGTGGCAGTGCCTTGTGCCCGCAGTCCCACTCCATCTGCAGGTTCTGCTGCTTCCTGGTCTTCAGCTTTGCTGCTCACCTCACCTCCTCTCTCTGCCTGTATTGCTTTTCTTTTGTATAGCCCTTCTTGTCTCCTTGTTGAAAAATGCAATGGTGCTTAAAAGAGAATGATGGAGGAACAGATATTCTAATGGGTGCATGCAGACAGTACAAATATGTTCTGGATTACCAGCCTAACTTCAAAAGGAGAAGGCAGAAAAAAAAAAGGAGAGTTTGGTTTACTATACCTGTGTGTTTTCTCTGAACATTTTTTGGACTGTTTCAAGTGTTCTAATTGTTTAATGAGTATAGTTTGACATCGTGCATCAGATCCTTCTGCTCTAACCCTGATGGCAGCAAAATGATTTAGATGAACATTCTTCTGCTGATGGGTTGTGCTTGGATGTTTTTTCAACGTGTTCGATGCAAACAGATTTTTATTCACTAGGAGATAAGAGTTAATAAACTTAATCTGTGTGTGTGTTCTTGCAGTGTATGTTGTTTGTAACATACTGGTATTCCATTGCTGCCTGCCTTTTTTTCAAGTTTTTCAAGTAGCAGCACAGGCAATAATAGCCACCTAAAGTGAAAAGTGAAGCAGTTCTGCCCATTTTTCCTTTGAATCCCAATGGCATTACACAACATCCTGATGAAGGCAGGGTACATTCTGCATCTTGTTTTCCATTGTGTTCCTAATGAGGAAAAGGGACTTCATCGTGTTCTTTTAGATACTTTGTTCCAGCACCTCTCTGCCAAAATGTTATACACAGGCTCTAGGGTTTCTCTGGTCACAACACAAATGTAGGTGATATATCTTGCCTTTTTATGATTAAGTGAATGGAGAAAAACTCATAATGTGGGCTTTTAATAATTCTATTTTGTGTCAGTGAGGCAGCACTGGAGTTCAATCTGAAGGAACTGTGTGGGGGTCATTCCCAACTAACTCAGCATGTGTCAAAATTAATCTTGTGTTGTATGTTCTACCTACTGATTGTCCTGTAATCTCTGAACTATCATTACTCGTGGTACACAGCAGTACTTGCATCCAAGAGAAGGTTTGGAGGTTTGTGAGGTTTGGAGGAGCAGGTTTGTGAGTTATTATAAACACCTTGTTGTTACTGGAATCTGGCAGTGAACTAGGCTCCGAAGAGAACAGCAGCATCTTCCCTTTGTTTCACCTCTTCATTTGGAAAACAGTGTTTCATAAAAGATTAATCTGTTCATAAAATTAAGTTACATAAGAAGAAAAGCTTTGTTGTTGGACAAAAAATAAGAAGGTGTTTTCATGGAGAGGAAGCACAAAAATGCTCGCTGTAAGGCTCAAACAATAATATTCGCAGCCTGAGTAGAAGCTGAGAGAGCTAGCAACCCATTGCATTTTGTATAGGGCTCAGGAGAGAAATTAAATGAAACATGCACATCTAAGATTTGTGGCCCATGAACCAGTGGCAGCGCAAATAAATGTGGTGTCTAATGAATAAAGCTTCTACCCAGGTGTTTGGACTCATACCAGAAATGTCTTTCTAGCCACTGAAATGGAATCTGTTTGGAATTGATACAGGAGACGCAGTGCCAGGTCCCTCAACTAGTATAAATCATCCCAGCCCATTAAATGTCAGGGTTAGGTGGGTTTACATCAGCTCAAAGGTCTGATCCATAGCCATGTGGTTCAAACTGGAGACGTGCTGTGAGGTTTTTCTAGGCTATATGAAAGCTGGCTATACGGAGCTTTGAGATCTTTCACTTCCTCCCTGTCAAGAAGGAGAAGGAGCAGAGTAACTGCCTCACGTACATGAAGCTCCTTATGATGACACATTCACGGATGTGTCAGAACTGTCCGGATAAATCCAAGCTCCATTATCATGCGTGCCTGTACCTCTCCCCCTCTTGGGCTTTGAGCTGGTGCTGAGGGCATAATGTTTGAGCTCAGTTCCCTACAACTTGTTCTCCCCCTCCCACACGAACTTGTGATCTGGGCAATGTTATCATGCCTCACTTTGTCAGGAGGCTCTGAGCTTCTTGGCAAGATGTTTATGCACTAGGGATGTGCATGCAATGTTGACAGCCATCTCCAATAAATTGCACGGTAGACGAGGAGAAGGACAAACCCCAGCATGCTTTGGAAAGGTTCCTGGTAAGCCCTGGCATGCAGATTTGGAAGCGAGACGGTCACACACTTGGCAGGTTCTGGGCCATCCTTAGCAGGGGGAAGGCACTGCCCAATTTGAACTCGCATTCAGGGCTTTTTCTTTTATGGCAGGCTAAAGAGTGAGAGAGTTGGAATGGCGGATTCCAAGTGACTTCGACTTAGCTCTGAGGAGATCTTGTCAAACCTCCTGTTTCTGTCACGTAGGTGTTCCCCGGCTTTTAGGTTCACTTGCTGACATCTAGCTCTACTGTTCTGAGTCCCAATTTCATCTACTCTGTTACATATATTTGTGTGTGTGTGTTGATTTTTGGCTTATATTGTGTATCTCTCTGCATGTGGTGGTGGGTCATTCCTTTTATTTTCACGTGCCTGTTGCTGTGTTTCATAGCAGGGGCTGAAAGGTGCACATTATTGATGTTTTTAATAGGATAGGGAACAGTCTCCTTCATCTGTTGATCCTTCCTAATTTCAAAGATTTAGACTGCAGAATCTAGATTTATTGGAGACCTGTGGGTTTGGCAAATGTGCTGTATGGAGAATTATAACTCAGCAAGGATAAAGAGATGTTAACTTCCTTCCTGAAAGCCAACATCAGGTTGTTTATTTCTGATCTCAAAAGAACAGGGACAATTTTAGATTTATTTCCTCTTTTGGCAGAAAAATTTGAGAGTGAAAGATCTCAAAGATTACAGCACAGCCATGTTAAAGAAGAGTGGATTACAGAAAGTTTCCTCTCTGTTGATTTTATCTGTGATGTTGTGCGTTAGCACATCTACTTCAGCCTCACAGAACGACTCCAGCAGCCAGGCCTTCCTGACAGGCCCAGGCCCTACGGGCTGGGCAGAGGGCTGGGGCTGGGGCTGGGAAAAGTTTCTTATCTGGGCAATGTTTTAAGTGGGGATTTTGTGAGGTCTGTGGCTACTTGGAAGGTGTTAAGGGAAAACTTTAAAGGAGCTTGTCTTCCCAAGGAGGACTGGTACTGTGAAGGCCACCATACTCACTGGTGTCATTGTTACCAGCTGTAGGCCTCTCACGTGTATAAAAGGGTATTAATTATCCTAACTTTTTAGGCTGCTGTAGGAGTGCATTGAAACATGTTAAAGCGCATGATCCAGGGTAAAGAATTTCTGGGTGACACTGAGGAAGTGTTACGGGATAGACCTGAAAATTTAAGGTTTTGATTCTTGGACACAGGTGATTTTAGGTACGTTAACAATCTGAGCCCTGAGTTTTCAGAGTTGGGTCTCTGTGTTGCTCAGGGCTTTCAAAGAGCTGTCCCCCAGGGTGTCGCAGGGCATTCAAGTCTGTGAAGTGTAGAGGGCACCTTTGAAAATGTGAGCATTGCTCCCTGGTGGGTGCCTCCTGTTCTCTCCTTTAAAATGGCAGGTATTTTCAGGCCCCGAAGGTGTGCCTTGGTGCTGGTGAAGCTCTTTGATCATCCTTCAGCTGTTGCCTGCAAGATGCTGCTGGAAAACTAAAAGCTGAATGTTGGTGAAGCAAATAGGCAGTAAACAGGGAAACATTTTGAAGCATCTCTTCAGAAAATGTGTGCCTTAGTACACAGGGAACAGTGGCTTCTGTAATAGGCAGCAGCTGAATTGTGCAGCTCTTTAAAAACATAAATCACAAATTTATTCAGCTGTCACGTTGAATTAGGTACGTAAGAGCAATTTTACTTTGTCATATAAAGAGTCCCAAACCACAAAGAGGTAAGGGAATACAGAAAACTGCTGAAGAAGAAAAGGCTGATAACACGCTGTGGATTATTTTATTTATACTGGTAGTGTTTTGCTTTTGTTGTTTTCCTTAGCTCTGTTCTTGGCAGCTACCTTCTTCAGCTTCTTGAAGGGTGAGTGGATCAGTGAAAGGCATGAATAACTTCTGAAGGAGACACTTCCCTAGGTTTTCTAATCATCTTTGTATTCTCTGATGCTCCTGGAGTTGGTGAATACTGAGGAATGACGTGACTGTGGTCACACTTTGCTACTCTGTACATCAGCCTTTCTGATTTCCTACCATGTGCTTGTGGGATTTGGTGAATGTCCAGAAATAAGCCAAAAGAAAACTAAAGAAAACTTAGTTAAGAAAACAAGGATTAAAAAAAAAAAAAGGCAAGACAAATGCAAAATAAATTTGTAAATGTAAAAAAGAGGCATTTAGTGGCAATCATTAGGAATTCATCCAGGCATTTTGTATCCCTAAAATCCCTATAGGATCACATCAGTGCAACATAAGGTACCTTGGAGTCATCCTGGGTGGAGGGGGCGGTTGCCTTATGCAAATCTGGAGGCGTCTCAGGTAGCTTAGCCTCAGAGTGAGTACCAACATATTTCAATCATAATGGCCTTCTCAAGTAGGTAAAAAAAAAAAAGGTAGCAACTTCCTTGCTTTATATATAGATTCAGTAGAAAACACGTTGAAACTATTGCTGTCTGTGCTACGAGGTGCTTCTCCAGAGGGCAGGGTATGCCACTGGGTACAAAGTTCTGAGGTGAGGTGTTGCCTCTGATTGTTGCAATAGCTATGAAAGTGGCTTTCTTTTTCTTGGAGCCAAAAAATTATATCCCAGTTTGTGGTAATCTGAAAGAACTTGTTTCTTCTCTGATTATCTAGCACAATTCCCAATAACCACGGTGATTCAGAGGCGAGTACCTTAATATTCCTGAGAAACAGCTTTCAGAAAGAGCTTCTGATCCAGAGTGTGATTTATTAATTAAAAGATTTTATATGCACTTAAGTTGTGGTGCACATTGGAGCTTAAGAATCCCTTTGTTCATAAAGTTCAAAGGCATGTCCAGACTACGTCCATAATGTTTGTGCTTCTTTAAATTTTTTCTTCATGTGCCAGGCTTCTCAAACTAGCACTGCTGGCTGTAGGCCTAAGAGGTACAATGTTTTCAGGTTAAGCCCTTTTAAAATTCAAGAGTTTCTCCAGCTCCTTCCACTAGATGTTCTGTTTCGGGGTATCACTTCAGTGGATAGTTTAATATTTCTTTCAAACAAATCTGTCTCATTACAGAAATGTACAGGGTCCATTTCTTTTTTGTAGTCACCCAACACTGCAGTAGTTGTTAAATGTTCTTCCTTTATCCATTATTCTGGCAAGCTACCCTGAAACCATCCTCTTGCACAGCTGTCTTTTGCCAGAGTGCCCATTAGCACTGAACTGTGGATGAGGCAGATGGGGAGTGCCCTTCATCTCCCTTCTGGTGCCTGCTGAGGAGCACCTGCAGATGCAGAGGTGGGGAGGGAGGCACTTGTTTCCCCTGCAGCCGGCACGCTTCCCCATCGTGTTTTCTTGGTCACATCAAGATCTGCTCAACAGGGAAGCAGCATTTTAACAGACATCCTGTATCTGTTAATCCTATAAATACACACCCATAGGCGCACAAGTACATGCGTACATACATAAATCCCTACTACAAATCCTGCTTCTGCTGTGTCCCGTGAACAAGGCTGCTCCTGCTAATACTGAGATTCGATAAGTTCCCTTCTTTCTCAATTGTGCGCCTGCGCCTGTCTGCCCAGGAGATGGAACTGCATTTCTAAGGGTAACGAAGTGCCAGAAGAGTCAGCAGAGCCATGAGGAGAGCCTTAAATCCACTTCGGCTGCTGTTACTAGGAAACCAGTTGGGCAATGCTCTTTGTGTCGCACCCAAGGCATGGATGTAACCTCTGCTTGTTTACTTGCAGGCGCTCGCGTTAATGCCAAGGACAACATGTGGCTGACTCCTCTCCACCGAGCAGTTGCTTCACGGAGTGAAGTGAGTAAGATTTGAGTACTCTGCTTTTGCACATAAACTCTTGTTTTGGGAAAAAAGCAAATCATTGAAAGCCACAGTAGGCAGCACAGTGACAAACGGGGAGGACTTTTGTTGTGTGCAGGGCCTTCAGCATTGCAGGCAGAGTCCAGCTTTTACCAGTTAATTATAGTTGCTTTTGAGCCTTTGATTTTCCCCCTGCGGGATGTGTTATGGTACTGTAGCAAGTTGTCCTGAGCAACCCTCAGCTGGACTGAGTGACCCTGGCTGAAGTGGAGTAGAGTCACCGTGGTCTTCAGGGTCATCATCATCAAGTGGTAAAATAAGGAGGAATAAACCCATACGGGTGTGTTCATGCTGTGTATGTGTATGTGCCAGGAGGGGAGTGGATGTGTGTGTGTGTGTGATCCTTACATGTATTACTGCACAGTTCATTTTGGTTAATTGCATTTCAAGGCATCCGTTAGCTTTTCTGTTAATTCACTCGATTCATGCATAAAGGAGGTATGCCCATATTTTTGTACTTGACAGCTAGAAATCTTCTGGCATCACGTTGTACTTTCTCCAATGCTATTTCAAGAAGCAGCAACAGTAACTAACTGGAATGCAGCTCAGGCATGACTGTTTTCAACTATACCAGTATTTTGGCTGTCCATTTGGGACCTTCTTCTATACTTCTGTCCTCCTAATACCTCGTTAACAGCAAGCCCAACTGCAGGCTGATTTGGCTGCTGGGGGCAAGGGGAGGGGATGTAGGAGAGACAGAGGGTGGCTGTTTTCCAGAGACTGATGGACTTGAATCACCTCTGTAACAGTCCCAGTGCCTGCCAAGCCTGGAGGCAGGAATCCTGGGCTCGCTTCTGAACTCAGGCATTGTTTGGCTACTGGCTGAGCTTCCCAGCTGCTGGCAGCTACCGAAACCCGCTGAAAGGAATATCTGATAGGATATGAATGCTGTAATGAGACAAAATACAAAAAGCCATGTTGGAAAACAAAGGTCAGACTTCAGCCTTAAAAAACAACAAAACAACTACACTCTTTCTGATTCAGGAATTGCAGTATTTGGTTCCTTCTTTTGGATGTGTCAGAGAACATGATTTTTATTTTTAATCACAGTTCTAACTGAAAATGCACGTCTTCTTATGGGTTTGTCTTTTACTCTTTGGCTGCTGACAGCCAGGTTTAAGATGAGAAGCTCTTCTCTTGTGCTGACAGTTCTGGTACCCCAGTGAGGCAGCAGGGAAAGGCGTGTGGTGTGAAAGAGTTAAGAGATTTCACTCCGATAACATGGGTTAGCTGTAAAGACTGAAAACAGAGGCTTACGCTATAGCTGCGGACTGGATGCACGTATGGAAATTATGCTAAGAAAAAGGTCTAGCTCATGCTCTCAAAACCAATAAAATTTAAATTTCCCCGTAAAGATTTTAATACTCTCTTTGTTAGTCTGATAGAGCAGCAGATCTGCAGATGTAAGCAAAAATGCATACACACTTAAAAAAAAATAAAATAAATATGTAACTATTATTAGCTTTGACTTTTCAGTCCTTATTGGTTAGTTTTAAAAATTCTCCCTTAACTTTTTCCTTCCTTCATTAATGGTCAAATTGCATGATTTTTCCTGATGATTTCATTTCACAGCTGGATATATCCCCAGTGAATTATATTTAAATGACTTTGAAAATAGTGGGCCTGTGGCTTAAAAAAAGAAAATCCTGTTGTGACATGAACAAAATATCATTCTTGGTGTTTGAAGAGATGCAAACTGAGCTAACTGAACAAATCTGTTAGGTGACAGTTCGTGGAGTGGCTGTAGAAAACGTAGAAATTGATTGAGAACAATTGAGAACAAAGAACTAAAACTCCTAGGAATGGGATGTATTGTTGATACAGACTGCAGGCACTCTCTGCGGCCTTTCTAGATACAAAAGTGCTTTTTAAATGTCCACATGATGTATTTGTTATTTATTAATAAAATGTTGGCTGGACTTACCAGAAAACTTTTCAGTTTATGGAAAAAGAATAAGGTAGTATGTAGGGCTACAGCTCTGCCACTGCCCAGCTGTGAGTTGTAATTAGCAGGCGAGGCTACTTGAATGCTACTGTGTCCCTGTGGTTCCTTTGTATTTTGTTGGTTTGTGGGGGGGGAAAAAAAAAGAAGAGAAGAAGCAATGTAATTTAGAGAGAGACTTTTTAAATCTGGCTTGCTAAATGGAAGTTCCATGAGTGGGAGCAGAAAAGAGCTGATGGTAAATTCTCAAGTGAGACAGGCCCTCAAGAGAGAAGAATACATTTTCTCACTGGGAAATATTCACTTTTAACCAACAAAATTAACCTTAAAAGATGTTGTTTGGTCTCAGGCTGACAGAATGGATGTTGCAGTGAAGACCCTTGGCCTGTGCTCAGCCCTTGGGGAGGGAAGGAATGCTAATGGCAACTGGGGACACACACCAGTGTCAACCCTTGCCTGTGATTCTCATGTTTTTGCAAAGCTAAAATTTTGTTTTTAGACATATATATTTTTTTTTCATTTTTCCTGTTTATAAATAAAATGTAGAGCAATTTGCTGTGATTTCATTGTCCAAAATGACATGCTCTTCATTTTGTAAATAACATGTGTAAGAGGATGCTCAGATAAGTCCATTAATTTCTTAAGGTATAGCACAGTTAGGACAACTGAGGTATTCAAAGTTAATCAACCAAACAGGTTGGGCTTTCTGCATAGGCAACTTTGTATATCATAAAATCTAAGTTGGGAATTTTGATTGCAAGCACACTGCTCTGCATGACAGCAAAGGTGATGCACAGTCTGACATTTGAATGAGCCGTACCGTTTCAGTAACCTGAGAGGTTGTTTAGGTGAATGTTGTTCTCTTTCCCTCCTCCTGGCCATGCCTGGGATGCGTAAGTAAAATGCATACATAACAGCCCTGAGCTGTCAAGAATATGTGCTCTGTATTTATTCAAACTGCTTGTTTATAGCTCTTAAGTGCTCCCGTTGCAGGAAGCAGTGCAAGTACTGATTAAGCACTCAGCCGATGTCAATGCTCGGGACAAGAACTGGCAGACCCCGTTGCACGTGGCTGCTGCAAACAAGGCAGTGAAGTGCGCAGAAGTCATCATTCCCATGCTGAGCAGCGTCAACGTCTCCGACCGAGGTGGGCGGACAGCATTGCACCATGCAGCTCTGAATGGCCACATTGAGGTGAGTTGGTTAATAGCAAAATTGATCTTTGATTATTTACTCATTTTTTCCTCTTTCAAATGTTTGTCCACTATGGCTGGGTCTGGACTGAGTCTCATATCCCTGACACCTGTGATTGCTGTCATTCAGCTGCTTCCCAAACTGTGTGCCAAGTTACCTATCTACAGAAGTAAGAGTGGCAGGAAAGCATGTCTGCAGAGCTGGCATGCAAGTGAACTGTGCATGCAAACTTGAGGAGCTGGCTGTGCCACCAGCCCTGGCAATTCAAGTGTGTCCTGGGCTATTTTGCGCTTAACTGCTTGAGAAAATAAAAGAAGAATGGAAAGAAGGAAAACCTGCTAGATTCATTTCATACTGAAGAAAAGTTCAGCTGTGTGAGATCCAGTCTGATTTTCTAATTAGTCTTCTAGAAAATGTGCTTTTTTTTTTTTTGAGATCATCCATGCTGCTTCTCCTTACCTTATGCAAGTAAACCCTCCTTCTATTTATTATTACAGTTTCTATACAAAAAAAACCCACAGTTTTGTAAATAATGACTCTTCATAAATGGTTTTGATAGTCTTTAAATCTGTGTGGAAGGATTCTTTCCGCACCTGAAGTTCATCTAGAATAAAATGTCTTCAACTGGAACAGTAGAAATCCGTCAACAAAAGTTGATCAGTTGACACTGTAATTAAAAGAAGGAAAGGGAAGAGTAGTTCCTGTAAAATAATGATAGTGTTTGGCCTTTAAACTACTGCTTTGGCCTTTTTCCAACTATTAATGGAAAAAGATAGTAATGCTTGAATCTAACAGTCATAATATCAAGTTCCTGATATTTTGAGTAGAGTATATCAGAAATTATAATAGAAATTACGCTGTTATTAGATGATCTCTGTACTGATGGAAAAGCACTGTACAAGGGAAAAGCAAATATGCAGCTCTGTAATTTATGATTTCAGAATGTTTTGCTGGAGAAGAAACTAGTTGAATGACATTCGGTTTTATTTCTTTTTTTTTTTTTACCTGATTTTTTTTATTTCTAAACATTGGATAATTGATAATAGGGAAAAAAGCTTTTCACTTCTTAGCCATACTGCCTAAAATTTCAGTATCTCATACAAAACAGCTTGATTTTATGATCCCAACTTTATCACTAGAATGCTTTGTTATAAGCTATTGAGTGTCTGATCCACAGGGTTTGTTTATTTGCTCTCATTACTACTAGATGGTGAACTTGCTGTTAGCCAAGGGGGCAAACATCAATGCTTTCGATAAAAAGGACAGAAGAGCTCTTCACTGGGCAGCGTATATGGGTAAGGCTCAGGTTGTTGTTTCTTGTTCTAATTTCCTGTTGACAAACTGTCAGCGTGTTTTACAATGGACAAGACACAGACCTGTCTGTGGAAGGTGGGAGATGTATTCACCCTGTTCAGAGAGTGGGTTGGCTGATTTAAATACACAGTGCTCACTTAGTTGTGGTTTTTGTTCTTTTAATGACTGGAAAACTAATTCAGTAAAGTGAACTTTGACCCATCTGACGAAGGGGAATGTGGATTGCATGCATTTCTTGACCAGGTTTGGAGCTATAATTAAGAATATTATGAAAGTGTTTTTTTTTTTCCTGTGTAAAACTCTGGGAGCAGTGTGAAACATCAGTGAAAGGGCCAGTGCATTAGCAAAAAAAGAAGTAATTTGTGGATAGTGAGGCTGGTATACCTGTTAAAACTCTTTTTCATTTTTTTTGAAGGTCACCTGGAAGTTGTTGCCTTACTGATTAATCATGGTGCAGAGGTGACTTGTAAAGACAAGAAGGGTTACACCCCACTTCATGCAGCTGCATCCAATGGGCAGATTAATGTTGTGAAACACCTCCTTAACCTGGGGGTAGAGGTATGTGGTAATGTGCTCCTTATGACTTCCATATTTGGAGATATCCTTTTCCTCTTTCTTATGGATGCTGCTACCTCAGCAGAATTTCTAAAGAAAATTGTTCCTGTTTTCTGGACCATGAAAAGCACCTGGTGCTATGTATAGTTTATTGGTGTAGGAACCAGAAGACATTCTGGAAGATAAAACGTGTGGTATGGACAGTAAACTCCAGGCTACCTTGCTGAAGGAAAAAAAAAGATAATCAGGAAGTATATGTTGTTCCTGTAGAGAAAGATGGAGTAATTAAGTCTCCCTTGGCTTGGCATTCCCTTTGATATGATGAAGTTGTTCACAACACATACATGGAGTACTTTCCAAAACAGCAGTTTAGGCTGTGTAAGTTTAGGATGTGCATTTCCTCTCTAGCTGATGGAGGGAAGGAAGAAGATCACTTTCATTCCAGAAAAGGTCTTTATTTCAGGGCACAGACTTCTCTTAGTCTAATATTGCCAACTCAATCGTCTAAAGCAACAGTGAAATGACCAGAAGAGTCTGTGCTGGTTAATTAAAGATAACAAATAAAGACATTGCTTTTATCAGCTTTATAGCCAGCTGACTTGACCTACCAAAAAGGTGTCAGAACTCTGTTTTTACAGGCTGTTGACTGTGAAGTTGAAGGGGAATAGGTGTTTCTGTTATCAGCAGTACCATGCAAATAATTACCTTCAACTTCCATATTTTTTGTCACTGGAGATATGAGCTTTGAGATGCCTGTATTTTGTGGAAGGGTATTCACAGCATCCATGAGTCTTTTGTGCAACCTGTCTTGCCATATTTTACAGAACAGTGCTTGAATTCCAAGCCAGTCATCAAGAAGTAATGTAATCTTAATTACATCTTCGTAATACTGAGCTGCTGAAAGCAGTTTCTTATTGAAGTGTAAATGGCTGTGCAATTTCTCCTTCCCTTCACTATGACACTTTCACTCCCTTCCCAAAAGGAATCTCTGGAAAGAGATCTTAAATATGATTCTATTCACAAAAACTCAATAGAAGGTGTTTGTGTGTATTTTTTTTTTTTTTTAAGTTTCTGAGCTTTTTCTTTATCCTACTTTCTCGCTTACATATAAAAGCTTTCCAGTTATTAGGACTTTTATCATCATCATCATTACATAGTCCTGCTATCAGCTTTAAGCTTCAGGCTGGCTTTTAGAAATTGCCAGTAGGATAAGACATTAATGATAACGAAGGTAAAGCATTTTAAATTAAGCTCTCTGGGAGCGTATTTTTATCAATGAAATTTGTTGGTGAGAAATACGCCCTATGGTAGTTTAAGCCTCCAGCTATTTCCATTTGCAGAATGTGATGTGTTATGTAAAACAATAAGCTGATGTCTGTATTTCTGTGTCTTCTTGTCTTAGATTGATGAAATGAACATTTATGGAAATACTGCACTTCACATTGCCTGTTACAATGGTCAGGATTCTGTTGTTAATGAGCTGATTGACTATGGTGCTAATGTAAATCAGCCTAATAATAACGGATTCACTCCCTTGCATTTTGCTGCTGCCTCCACTCATGGAGCACTGTGTCTTGAACTGCTAGTGAATAATGGGGCAGACGTTAACATTCAGGTAAAACTTGCATTTCAGCTCTTTGATTTTGCTTTATCCTGTTTTCCTTACATTAGGAGGCTGTGAACTGTAGTAACAAGTACAGCAAGGCTTTAAATCCTTGATAGAAGTAGAGTGATGCTTAGAATGCTAATCATTAAGCTGTTTGAATGAGGTTAACTTCCAGCAGAGGAGCTCTCAGTGCCTTGATAAATGTAATGGCAGCCTTAAACTCTGGGCCAGCCACTCCTCATAAACCACTAGTAGAATTTAGTCCCTGAAGCTCTGTGTTGACAGAGGCAATGGTGGTATGTCCAGGAACTATTCCTTTCTGGTGTTTTCCCTCCACCTGCAATATGGGTTTCATTAAACCTGTTTCTAACAAGTTTCTTTTGACTTTCCCGGGGAAGTAAGACCTTGAGAATGTTTGTTACATATTTTAGAGGCCTGAGTTTAAAAAGCATGATTCTGCTTAGGTTATCTGAATTCTCTTGATAAAAGAGCAAGTGATACATCTTGGTGAACCTCAAAGGGACTTGCTAGAAAACTAAAATCTCTGAGTTTCTATAAGACTATGGCTACTTTAAACTGTGTGTATTCTAGTTTCTCATCTGTAAAACTGGTCTTCTAGCATTTAACACCTCTGTCAGGTCCCTTGAGATGAGCGGACAGTCAGTGCACTATTTAAACTCAGAATAATTGAAATGAAATTAGGAATTGTGCTCAGCAATAAATGCGAAACTCCTGTGCCAATAAATGTGAGTAGTGACGCAGGTACCTTCCCCTGTTATTTTCTCAGCTCCTCAGCTTTCCCAAGCTCGTTTTGTTTTCTCTAGATTCCAAAACATTTATCTCAACTCATTGTACTTTTCCTTGCATGTGTCTTCCCTGTTTTCTAATTGTACCTCAGCCCATTTCTGCTTATTGCTGCAGAACTGTTTTACTTACATGCTTATACTTCTTCATCACATACAGATTCAGTCCTATAGTCTTCAGAAGTCAGTGGAGGTTTTATCTGAAGAAAAGCTGTACGATGTTGAGCTGAGAAACTTCAAGTTGTTACCCCTACTTTACATGCTGAATGGTTGTTTTTACATTTTGTCTATTAGAGTAAGGATGGGAAGAGCCCGCTGCACATGACAGCTGTCCATGGGAGGTTCACGCGGTCACAGACCCTCATTCAGAATGGTGAGTTTTGGTGCCTGTTCAATACCTCTCCAAAAGTGTAGGCATTTTAGAGGTTGCAGTTTTCAGTTCTGACCCAGAATGCCAAAGGACTGTTCTGAGAGGTGTTCAACTCTCCGTCAAATTCTACTTGGAGCTGTATTGACATCTCTCATTCCACAGTGTCATAACAAGTGAAGATTTTGCTTCTTAACAAAATCCCATGTTCCTCCAGCTGACAGTGGTCCAGCTGATCTGTTGTGATTCTTAACCTGAAAACAAGAGTTCAAAGCTGTGGCATTCTATCTGATGACAGAAAGGCACAACAAACTTTCCAAAATGCTTTAAAGAGTAAGAAAACTAAAAGTTTCTAACTGTCCTCCCCTGGGAGCTGTGGTGTTCATAGAGTTCACACCATTTTCTCTCTCCTATCACTCAGCAGCTGTACTTCCCTCACCTCCTTTAGTTCTGTATCTTGCTGCTGTCTTCACTGTGTGAACACTTACTTATTCACTAAGCGACGAATAAATATTCTGGAGGGTGGACCAGCACCACCCTGTTTTTTCTAGCATAGCCAGGAACAGATTTCAGGATTCCGGATTACCTGTCAAATTCATTAAGTATCTCTTTTGTCCAAGCATATAACATATTGTTGTTGGAGATCTGGCAGAGACCTGGTTCTGACTGACAGAGGTGGCTAGAACTGATTGTTTACTTATGCTTCCTAGCTTTGGCTGTTATACGAGACAGGACAGTCTGGGTTTTCTGTTTCTTTTGTTTTGTTTTGTTTTATTTTTTAACTACAATTCCAAACTTGTAACCTAATTTAACTGCTGTATCCCTTGATAGAGCTACTCTGTGTGAGATGTTTAAGAAGTCTGAAAAGTTAGGCTGTAAATGCAAGGGTGCTTACATGTACAGAAGACTGTGTTTTAAACAGAAGCCTTCAGTAGGTCATGCTTCCTTCAGGTTGTCATACAACTTACTGCCCTATCTATTCCTGGATAAATAAAATAGTAATAAAAAAATGAGTTTGGGCAAGCGGAAAGAAAATGCAGTTTAGTGTTGTTTAGAGTTGTTTAGTGAAAGATGCTCTCTGACTTAATGGTTGTTGTTTGCTTTGTGTTGGATCTGTGTGTGAAAAGATTGGCAGTTCTTCATCTGTCCTTCAGCCGCTCTACTCTTCTTCAAGTTACTTTGTTTTTGATTTTCTTTCTTTGTTCGTCGCCCCTCTAATTTTAGTTTTGTACACACATCTGATTGCGAGTGAATCTATGCCTTGTCGCCATGGGATATTGTGGAAGAGAGAAATGTCAATGATTTAAAGAAATGCAACTTTATCCTATAGTACTTAGTGAACTGGGTAAAAACATCTCAATTTCTGGCTGCTGTTTCTGAGTTTTGGAGGAAGTTGGCCTACCTTAAAATTATGAAATTGGAAGCATGATACCTATCTTTAAAAATGGGCAAAAAGGGAAGCTGGAAAACTTTATATATGTCAGCCAAAAATTCTGAAAGGAATGAATAAACAGACTTTTTGAGTACTTAAGGAGGGCGTAGGCAATATCTGCTATAGCTTCCACAAGAGTGAAGTATGCTGAAACATAGTTCTCTTCTACAGGAGGGCAATGGGCTTTGTGAATATAGCACAGTCCTCTGACTTTTCTGTGGGCAGGTAATGATCATGGAGACCTCCCTCTATGGATGGAGACTCCACCCCAGGGAAGGAATCTGTTATGGCATTTCACTGAACTTTATTTACAATTAGAAAATTTTGTATAGTTCTTTAGTACGACTTTTTTTATTTTTTTCTATGGCCTGTTATCTCCTGTGTGGTGGAAATGCAGTAAATCTTACCGTATCCTCATTTTAGCAAGACTTTTAAATACTTTCCTGAAGTATTATCACAGCAAACAAGTGGAGTATAGTCTAGATGAAAATATTACTGTGTGGGTGTGTAACTGGTTGAAAAACTAAGACATTAATAATAAATGTAAGGTGTAATGAAGAGAATTTTGAGTTTCTCTCCAGTGTCTAGTACTATTCAGTATTTTCATTATCAGCTTGAATGGTGGAATAGAAAATGTGCTTTTAGTGTTTGGAGAAAGCATGAAGTTGGGAGAGACTTTTAGTTTGGCAGAAGGTGGAGTGAGAATTTGAAATGATCCTGTACAGCTGGAGGAAGAAGTTATAATGCAAGTGAAGCAAAGGAGAGATAGCACATACAGGCAGGAATATCAGTTACACAAATACAGAATGGCAGCAGCCAGGTGAGTGGCATTTCCTCAAGAACTGATCTGGGGTTTATAGCGCATCAGAAGCTGAACACAAGTCAAGTCAACAATGTCTTGGTGTTGCCAGCTTAAAAAAAAAAAAGAGACAGAGAGAGAAAAAAAACAAAACACCACCACCACCAAAAACAACAAAAAATGTGCAACATACAGGAGTATATAGGTATACAGCACAGCCAGAAGGCGTAAAGTGATTAATCCTTTGCTCAGCTCAGAATTGGTAGGCATCAGCTGTAGTACGGTTTTTGGCTTTTGACATTTTCCTTCCAGAAGGATGTGGGCCAGCTGTAGAAAACTGGGGGAAGGATGAGAATGGTTGGAGTGCAGCAAATCTGATCTGCAAGGAGAGACTGAAAAAATGAGGGTTGCGTGGTCCAAAAAGGAAAACAAGGGCTTGATAGGAATCTTTGCATGGGCCAAAAGCTGCAGTAGAGAAGAGATAAAACACGAGATGACAGGCTTAAACTGCAACAGGAAATGTTCTGTTTAAGCCCTGTGTAGTAATTTCTGATGATTAAATATAGGGCAAGAAAATGTTGAAACAGGTTGTGTGGAGTTCTGCGGAGTGTCAGTCTGCGGAGGTCTCACAGGTTGGTTAGGCAGATGTTGGTCAGCAAGATCACAAAGAATAACCTGAACTGCTGACTAGACCTCCTGAAGTCCCTTCTTACCCTTTTATATCCCATGGAGAAATCCTTGAGTTCTTAAACACAACAGGACAAATGCAGCCTCCACCTCAGGATGGGGGCTGATGTTCTGCTAGGTAGAGCTGAGCAGATGTACCAAGGAAAAGGTGATTGTGCTGTTCCCTGGCAGCTGCTCTCAGCCCCTGTTAAACACAGAGCAGTCTATTTTTGTTGTAAGACACAGAAAAGGCACACAAAACAATTGTAGTTTGCAATGTGTTCCTTTTGGTCTTTTTAAATGATCTGTTTAACATTGACGCCTTATAGGTAAGGTTCAGTGGCAATGTGTTAACAAATCATTATGCAATTTCAGCAGTTTATTCTTTTACTTTAATAGGAGGCATGTGTTTGTACCTTTAGGTGAGCAGCAAGTCTGAATCATGTTCTTTGCCCGTTGTATGTCATCCCATGCACCTGTCTGTTCCCCGCCACTGAAGTTACGGAGGTGAAAGCACTTCAGGCAGACCACATGCAGTGCCAGTGGCTGCCTGGGCCACATGTGCCAGTTCTTGGTCTATGAAGTTCAGTCGCCTGGTTATGCTTCATTCACTAGGGAGAAATATTTTTTGTGGTCACTAGTCCACACTTAATCTTTTGGTGTTAAACTGTATGAAAATGTCTTTTGCAGGAGGGGAAATCGACTGTGTTGATAAGGACGGTAACACTCCTCTGCACGTGGCTGCAAGATATGGACATGAGCTTTTGATTAACACCCTCATAACCAGTGGAGCTGATACTGCCAAGTAGGTGGCTGAGATGGAGCTGCTTCCAAAGGTTGAGTGCTATGTCCAGTGCCAGGAACCACAGTTACTCCTCAGTTCCTGAAGTATGGAGGCTAAAATGGATAAATGTATTTGTACTACACTTCAATGGGTGACAAGGGACTGAAGTATGAATGGTGGTGCAGGTGGAAGGGAAGGGAAGGAAGCCCTGCTAAGCTCTTATTTTGCACAGTTATGTGGTTTCAGGTAGTGCAAGTACTGCTTTTTCCTGAAGCTTTGATGTGGCACATGGACATAAAACATACATGAAGGATGTATGTATAAAGTGTATAAAGTGTATCTTGATCACAGGTGTTCCAGCAGAAATGTAGCAAAGAGTTTGTATAGGAAACATCATTGAAGGCACTTGAGTTTTTTTTCCAAAGGGAACTGTATGCATATTCCCTAGAATTTAAGTTAATCTAATTTAGCCTACACCATGACTATTCTGTTATTTCATAACTTTTGATATGCCATAGGATAATCAATAGAATTGCAGTATTGCAAAGCAGATGTTACTAAGCCTGATCTCAGTATAACTGTAGAGCTTGCCTTGATTTTGCATGGTTTCTGATAGCCAGATGGCTGAAATAATAGAACTGATTTTATTTGATTCGTGGGGCTTTTTTGAATAGAGGGGTAATGACTTGAAATTGGACACAAATTTCTAAACGTTGTTAGTGTTTTCTGCTTCAGTTCAGCTATTTTTTTTCCTTTTTCTCTTCTTTTTTTCTTATTTTTTTTCTCTCTTGTACTTGTGTCAAGACTGCACCCACAATAGACAGTTATTATAGCCCCAAACATTGGGAGGTGCTTGATTTTTAAGAGTTGAGTATTCATAATTTATGTTCAGGTTCTTGTAGTCCATCAAAAAGAAAACAGCAAACCTGAAGGTAAACAAAGGGGTTTAAAAACAGAGTAATATCATGCCATGAGAGATACCTATACTGGGTGTTTTTAGCAGATTCTAATTACATAAATATGTTTTCAGCTATTAGCTGCACGTCTCCAAAATAAAATTTAAGAGTCTTCCACCTAGAATGCACTGTAGAAATGAATGACTCCTATTGACTTACCTTCTTAGAAAAACCTGATTGCAGATGTAATGGTGCTGGTTTTAGTTTTGAAAATACTTGCAGCTCTTTCTGTTTGCTTGCTTGAGCATGTTAAAGGAAGTGACACTTCTGCCTACGTTCATATATCAAATATGACTGTCGCCATGCAATCTCAGAAGGTGGAACATATCTTCAGTTGTCATGGGTAATGAATTTCCACAGGCTTCAGCTAATGTTACTGGATTCTGTTAACACAGCCAATGTGAAGATCTTGGTGTCTAAATAGATGTGCATTTTTGCTAGCTCTTTTGACAGTACAGTATGTCTCAGTCTGCCTCTTTTTTTGAAGCTTCAGGGTAAAATGAGGTGCTATGGGATAGCCCCTCTTGGACTCAAGGTTATCCAGTTAGAAATTTCTATTTTGCACTTGGGTGACTTGAATATTGATCAAATAAATTACATCTACCAGCACCAGAAATAAGTGAAGTTCGATAACCAGAGATACCAGGCAGACCCAAGTGATGCTGTTGTGCTCAACGAGAGGAGTGAGGAGCGTTGAAACACTGGAAATGGGCTTTTATATGTATTGCGTGTGAATAGCTCTGGCTGAGCTCCCCAAACTGGTTTTGAAAGAGAGAATTCAATGTGTTAGCAACAACTGCAAACAGCTCAGTCAGTCTTTGAGGCAACTGCATTTTAAGGAGAGAGTGTGTAAGTGATGGGAGGAACCCGTGTGAACAGTGTTGTAGAAGTGTGACTGGCTAGCAGATGTGCAGAGTGTATTTTGATGGAAACTAGCCAAAACATGTGCTGGGTGGAAATCTGGACCTAAAAGAAGAAAAATATTGCTTGAGATAGCTAGATGGAGGAGGAGATGGAGGGAAATGGGTGTAGAAGCAATGTCGATACGGAATGTCCAATGTTCGCTTAATTAAATGAGTCCACAGCTAAAAAAATGCAACCTGCTTATACAGATGCAGCAGCTTGATGAAGCTTGTGCTGCTTCCTTTTAAAGAACAGACTGATAGATCGTCTTTTAAGAGATTTAATCCATCATGTACAAAATGGTGCTGGCAAAAGAATATTTGTGCAGCACCTCAGGTCACTCTTTAATGTAGTGAAGCAGCAAGGAAGACAAATGTAACGTGAAGAAAGAGGAAGGATGGGCCTGTGGATTCTGGAAGGAATGAGGTTGTTTAATGCAAGCTCAAATTTGTTAAATGCACATGTATAAAATTTTGAAGAGAATAAGATATGCTTATAAATATCCAACCACTTATTTATCTAAAGCATGATAAACAATTATGATTTATGGTGAATCTTGCAGGGGAAAAAAAAGTTCCTTTGTCTTTGTTCTGGGTCTAAAATCCTCTTCCATGAGGTGATCACTCTCAGTCATCTGTCAGTTGTTTTACAGAGAAGAATCCATCTGCTGTTGTTCAAGAGTTTGTCATTTTTCAAAAACATATTGGCTGGAGCAGTCAGGAGATAATAATCTTGTTGAGATAGTTGGTTACACAGGCTCTGTGTTTATATGCACTTGGAGGACTGCTTAATGGTATTTCTAGAATAACAAGATGGTAATCGCAAATCAGTGCTCAATGACAGAAGCCAAGATACCCAAACCAGAAGTCTTCTAAGGCATGTGGCATGGTTAGGGTCTGAACTGGGACGATTTGCTGATGTTAATAAAAGCTGCTGAGTGTTCGGCTTGTTTAAGAACTATGTGGTTGCCTGATAAAGATTTAGCATGAAGATAGGTGTCTACTTTTTTTGTTTTGTTTTTGTAACCCAGTATGTCTGCTCAGAGGAGATTATAGTGTAGTTGAAAAGGAGGGTTATGTATTGGGGGGGGGGGGGAGTGAAAGAGCATGTGATGACAGTAGCTGGAGCAAACAGGATTAGATGATTAGTTATTAGGATGTGGGAGGAAAACCCTAAGTGTCATGGCACCCTAAAGGAAAATGTGAAAAAGAATCACTGGTCATACTATCCCCAGGGGAGAGGGAAGAATGGGAGGCTTTGAAAACCCAAGCAAGAGTTATCTAAGGGATGTTTACTGCAGTAAAAATGGATTTCAGAAATAATACTAAAAAGCTTTTGGTGTTTACTTTTACCCCTCAGAATGGCCACTGTGGTATGTTTAGCTGATGCAGAAATACGTGCATCCCATGCTGGGAGATTGATTCTTAGCAGTGTCTCCTCCCTTGCTTTCTCCTTTACCTTAGCTTTCATCTCCCGTTTTTAGAATCCTTCCTACCACATTCTGTTCAAAGCATAATGCCAAGATTTTTCTGTATCAGAATATTTTTAACTCCTGAGAAGGATGGTAAGGAAATACAGATAAAATTATCAAGGCAGGAAGAATTTTCCTTAAAAAGGATCAAACACGCTGCCTTCGTGGAAAGACCTTTTCATGTGCTGTGTTTGTACGCCACCTGTATTGTTACATGACCTCATCTAATGAGGCTGTTGTGCCTTTCAGGTGTGGGATCCACAACATGTTCCCTCTACACCTAGCAGCCCTGAATGCTCACTCAGACTGCTGCAGGAAATTGTTGTCATCGGGTAAGTAAACCAAGGCAAGCGGCATCTGTGGAGCTCAGTAGTGTGCGTCCCTGCTGCCTACAGCCCCTTTATACCCATTGTTGTGAATTGTTCAAATGAAATACTTCCTGTGCTGCTGTCTAGTGTGGTGTATGGCTTTCCTAACAGCATGCTGGTAATTCCTTGCATCCTGTATTGTTCATACCCAAAGCCCTTTTCTCCTGGTAGGCAAAGAGAGTTTATATTAATTCACTTGGAAGAGGGAGAAAATTTAGGATGCTTTTCCAAATTTTAGGTATGCAAGACACCATTTTTTCCCCTCTCCTCAAAGAAGTAATAGAAAAAAATATCTCCTTATTAAGCCCACACTTGCACAGGTATTTGTATCTGTATCTTAGTTACAGCTAAAGTATGTTTCTGAATTTGGCCAAAGGCTGGCCAAAGTTCTGCACATGCAGGAGGGGAAATTAGTGAAGGTGTAGTTCATGGAGAGCAGTCCCAGCATCCTTACCACAGCCCAAAGCAGAAGCAGCAGGAGTCTGCTGACACAGCCTTTTCAAAAGAGGCAGTAATAAGCCAAATCCTAAATATTTTTTTTCTAGGCAAGGGGTTTTGTGAGTTTAAAAAACAAACAAAGAAACAAACAAAAACCCAATTAAAAAAAAAAAGAAACAAAAACCAACCAAGAAACACAAAAAAAACTAACAAGGATCATTTCTTTTTCCTAGAAAAGTATTTCATTACTCAACACACAAAATCTCCTATAACTACTTTTTTCCATAAGCTTGAATCACCTAAAGTATAAAAAAGTGTGAAAAATGATAATTCCCTACCACATTACAGTAAACCTAGGTATCTGTTGGTCTTGACCATCAGATCAGGAAGGGAAAGAAAGCTCTGGGTGACCACTGACAGGCTTGTAGTTTGGCCTTCTGCATCTTCATGACAATCCCTGCATGCTCCTGGAAGCCTCTTTCAAAAAACTAAACCTAAACCCACACACAATAGAAATTACCCTATTTCATGCTCAGGCTGACTCTGTAGCTTTTCTCATCTCTTCATGTTTTTCGTCTCCGTGTCCTGCTGTCATAGTTATCTCAATAAGTATCTAACTCCTGAATGCCTGTCATGTGGTTTTAAATAGGGATGTGGTGCAGAGCTGGATGCAGAACTAAATTCTTGTTGACTTCACAGCTCTTTTTATAGAGCTGCCAAAGTGGAGCAGCGGCTCACTGTTTCCGTGACAACCTCTTTCTGACTGTAGTTGCTTGCGTTCTGTTTTTTCTAACTAACTGATTTTTCTGTCTCTGCAATGTTTCTTGTGGTTTAACTAGGACAAAAGTATAGCATAGTGTCCTTGTTTAGTAATGAGCACGTGCTGTCTGCAGGCTTTGAAATAGACACCCCTGATAGTTTTGGAAGAACATGCCTCCACGCTGCCGCTGCAGGAGGGTGAGTAGTTGTGACTGTAGCTGTTACAAGTTATTTTGTGCTTTCATCGCAGATTTGGTGCAAGCCAGTTTGTCTGTGCAATCCACAGATGTCAAATTCTGGTCACTTGAGGTTGTATTTTGCCACTGCTCTCATGCACACATTGCTTGCAAAGCAAAGGAGGTGGTCTGAAAGGACTCCTCTAAAACAGGCAGCTGGGTTGTGACTGAAGCACAAGTTTCAGATGTAGGGTAAACCTTCCTTTTTGTGCCCCTGGGAAGACTGCCTCAGCTTTGGGTTGGAGTGCTGTGTACTCACCCAGATCGGTTTATTGCCATAAGAGTTGCTGAGGGCCAGTAGTGAGCAGAAAAGTGTCAGTTCCTAATGCAAAGCAGAAGGAGGAGAAGGAGCTGTGGCTCCTGGGATGCTGCTGGCAGGGCAGTTATTCCCAGCCTCCTCCACTGGACTGTATTCTTGCCTCAAAACACAACAGTGTCCTTGAGGCAGCAACCCTGGAGTCCAAATGCAGCTCTCCCTTCCAATTTTCAGGTACAAGTTCAGAAGTTCCTAAAACAACAACACAAAAATCACCAAATCAGAAAGCCAAAGTCTTTCAGAATGATGCATTCCTGATGAATGCTGGGAGCATGACATGAAAACAAATTAAAACTGAAATACCTCAATTTATGTTGTAAATGTAGCATCCAGTTAGTTTAAATGCTTCCAAATAATTGTCAGTGGAGCTCTGTGAAGTTAACCTAGCAAAAGGATAAAACATTTGGCAAGCATTGAGTTTTGACTCTTCTTTGGAGGACTATGGCTCAGAAAACAGCTGAAATGGAGCCTTGGCTAGAACCCAGTCTGCATTCTCTAAGATTTTAGCAAGCAGAAATGGTCATCCATGGTGAATACTGGGTGATCTTTCAGGAAGTTGCTTTTCTTCTTGGTGAATCAAAATAGATATATCACAAAATTCCCATAATTACAGACACCTAATGAAATTGATCTGAATGCCGTTTTTATAATTCTTATGGTATTTTTCTTGTTGATACTTGTCTCCTGTTATTAATAGAGGAGGTATGATTGTTGCTTGGATTGAAATTATTATAGTACGCTTCAGATGCTAGTCCTTCAATAAGGCTGCACTCCAAAAGAATAATAAAAACAACCTGGAAGTCCAAAAGAGAACGAAAGAGAGGCTTCATAAGAAGCAAAAGTAGTTTATGAAAATAAGTCATATTTTTCCAGTGGTTTACTACAGTTGTCATCACTAACAAGTCTTTTTATTTTTAGTATGTTGTGGTGACTGTTTTGAAGTTAGCAGTTTAGAGTAGGGCTGAACATATGCCAACATACCGCATCCCGCCATTTTTTCCCTGGAGCTGGAGCTATGCAAAAAGCATTTATTTTTTTTTTTCCCCTGACACATGCCTGTTTCTCCCATTACATTAATGGGAATTGTATGTATGTAGAAAACAACATACTTCAAAGGTCTGCTCATCTGGTTGTGAACAGAAATGATTTATTGCCCCTGTTAATGATAAAGAAGTCTTGGAAAGTGCTATGCTTCTTTACGTCACTTTCTGGCTTGGGGTCGTACATTTATTCTCCTAAATTACAAAATGTATCAAAATTTAGCTGCTATATTTTCTATTAAAAATCACCTGGCTTTAAATGACATGAAGAAGCTGTGTTGAATTCTTTGAACAGGTAAAAAAAAAAAAAAAAAAAAAAAACACAATGGAGCCCAACTCATCCACTTATATAAATTCAATTTAAATATGACAATCATTTTAAATACTTATGCCTCTTATTCAGCAATGCACTTAAAGACATGCTTAAATCTATTGTCAACAAATTATATGAAAATGAACCTAAAAGTAACTCTTGCAATTGAATCTCACTAAAGTAAGCAAGATTTTAGCACAGTGCTTACTGTTGAATGCTTTTCTAGAAGGGGGTGGATTTTGTTAAATGTCACCTCTTCATTATTAGACTGACATTTTATAAGCAATCAACAACTTTAAAAGCTCTCTCATAAAATAGCATTTCAGTGTGGGAAGCATTAGAGTACAACTCCCTTTGAAAATCTACAAACACACTGAATTCAGATCATATTTACTGCTTTTTCTTTGGAAAAAAAATATCTATTTTTCTTCTGCAGAAGAGAAGTCTGAGGTTTTCTAGAAACAAAGGAAATTGACTTTTAAACAGTCACTTTCTGTTTGCTGTGATTGAATTTCAGGTTGTAGTTGGCTGTACCCTGATATTGCAATGCAAATAGTACAATAGTAGAGTAACTTTTTCCCGTTCGGGGGTGGGGAGGCAATCAAGATGTAAGCTTCTGCTTTGTTTATGCTTTATTATTATTTTTTACTTCTCTTTTCAGTAATGTTGAATGTATAAAACTCTTGCAAAGCAGTGGAGCAGATTTTAATAAGAAGGACAAATGTGGGAGGTAAGTAAATTATGAGGTTAATTTAAAAAAAAAAAAAAAAGAAGAATCTAGCAGTCAATGAAGAAAGACCACCTCCATCTGGAAATTGTGTGTTCCAGGAAAAATGACAGTAAAATAAAGTAGGAGTTTGGCTTTCCCTACAGAACTGCTGCTACAGTTAGATGCCAGACAGGTGCAGACTTCATTATATACATAAAAGCCATCCCACCCTCTCAAGTTTTATGTTTTAAAAATATCACAGGTGTATTATTTTTTTCCCTTATTGCTTTTCTTATTGCCTGAATTCTTGTGCTGATGTGCCCAAGACAGCGCCCTCGTTATGATGGGAAGGATCGCTGCTATTTGACATGCTTCCTAAATTTTTTTCCCTTCCGTATGAAGTGTTGCTATGAGTGTTGCTATGCCAGGAATGGATGCAGAGATTTCACTCCTTGATTGCTGCAGAATCTCTCAAGCATTTTGTCATGTGATTTTTCGACAAGGCAGATGTTTTCCAAAGCAGGTTCCCTAAAACATAGGGGTGGAATTAGAGCAGGGGAAGAGCTGTAGCCAACCTAATAGCACCATTTGGTTTGGTACATTGTGTTTTGTGTGATAGCAGATTGTGCCATTACACATTTCTACAGCACTGCAGTGGCCATACAGCCCTGTAATGGGTACATTATCATCCACCCTCAGCTGTGGCAGGGAGGTGCCTAAGCACTGAACCTGGGTTTCCTGCTTCTTTGAAGCTGTAAATCATGATAGATATGCATGCATTTGCAGTTGCTTTAGATCAGTGAGGAAGGTGAATTCAAGTTAACTGTTTGATGACAGTAACTGTGTTTGAACTTAAGACACTGCAGAAATTCTCTGTAAATACTGCTGGGGTACCTGTTTTTCAGGCCTTGTCGTTATACTAACATAAATGAATTACAGCTGAAAGGTTCCAGCATGGCTCGGGCACTGTGGATGGTACTTCCTGGTAGAGAGACAGCAGTCATTATTATTCAGATCCTTTCAGTATATACCCAGTAGAAGTGTCAGATATGTAAAAAAAATAATAATAAAATTAAGATATTCTTCTGTCCCATTTATATGAGCCAGGTTCAAAAATGAACTATACTCTGTTTCTGTTTTGTTTTGTTTTGTTTTTTAAACAACTTCCACCAAATTGAAAGTAGATGATTTTAGGGGACAAATGAATTTAAATTAGTCAGTTAGGATTTTTGTGTAGCAGAGGGAGCCTTTGTGAGTTTCAGCCCTGCTGGAAGTTGTTCTGACAATGTGAGCTCTCTCTGAATGACATTCAGGCTTTGAAGTGGGTGTGCTGAGCATGTGTCATGCTGAATTTTCCTGCACAATGGATCTTTTCTTGGGCTTTGGAATTTGTCAGTGTGATGGGATCCCCCCACATCTCTGTCTGTGTCGCAGTCCACCTCTGGTGCTGCTCAGCCTGCCTATGCCAAGATGATTTTGGAGCTGTGTACAAACTGTAGTTTCATTGTCTGGAGCGGGGTTGCCTCCATGGGGTAATTCTGAGCAGCTGAAGCTAGTCAAAGTGAACAACTGGAGCTGAGCCTTGGCAGAGGCATGTTTAACTACTGAGACACATGTCCCCAGTCATGTTGAGCAGTGCTGCATAGCAGGTGGATTATCAGACTGCAGAGAAACCAAATTTAATTCCGTCCGATGGACAGAGAAGCTTTTAAAGCGTTGTCTGTGCATAATAAAAAATATAAAAGCATAGTAATGCTGTGCAAAGTCAGCCTTAAAAGAGAGTTTATATGTGTATTATTATATAAACAGGAAAAAAAAAAAGAAGGCAACTGTAAGGGAGGTGATAATAAAGCCTGGGTCAGTTGCTCTGTTCAGTTGGTACAGCCCTGCCTGTTGTAAAGTGTGTGGCAGATTCATTTCCAATTGTTTTTTCCTAAAAAGTCTACTTTTAAGTACTTTGAGATTGAAAAATCTTAGTCTGCTCCCATGTGGGAATATTTTTGAGACAGGAGAAACACATTGTGTGTCTCCAGACCATAGGTTTTGTTTTCTTTTTTGGGGATATTAGGAGAGGGATTTACTTTGGAGTTATAAAGTGGTGAGAACTATAACTGTGTTTTACATATGTGAGATATATATATAAAAATATACTTATATATACTTATAAATATTTCTCTTCTCATGGGCAGTCATCCCTACTAAATAAGATGCTGCGAGGGATGTCCTCCTCTTCTCTGCCTCCCAGCTGGAGGCACATAGTGGTGTATGCAGAGCAGCAGCAGCAGATCTCACTGGGAACAGGTTGTTTGCAAGATGCAGATTTTGGATCTCTTTGCCACTAGGCTTGGTAGGAGCACCAAAACTTCCTAATAACACAGTAATTTGTTCAATTTGCATAATTTTGCATTTCTTCAGAGGAACATAAGGTGCTGGTATTGACTTGCTGGAAATCTGTAGGAATACAGCAGTTAAGATTTATTGTTATCCCTGGCAGTGCATGCTGGAATATGAGGTAACAAATTGTCACTTGTGTTTCAGGACACCTTTGCACTATGCAGCTGCAAATTGTCATTTCCACTGTATTGAGACACTGGTGACAACCGGAGCCAATATTAACGAAACAGATGACTGGGGGCGCACCCCTTTGCACTATGCTGCTGCTTCTGACATGGACCGAAAGTAAGAGAACCTGTTTGTATTCTTTATTTAAAGTGTTTTGCCAAATCAGTGTCATTCTGCTCTCTTTGTGATGCTATGCCATTTGAACCAAAAAAAGGATTTTGTTAGCAAAGGAATTTCTCTCAGATACATGCGTAACTTCACATGGAATTGCTCTGACTATATGCCAGATCCGTAGATGATGCGGCATCTCAGCTCTACAGTTTACCTTTCATGTAACACACGGTTTTGCAGCCTCTCTGTCCTAATGAACTATTTTACAAACAGTCTGTCTTCTGTTTTCCTCTGTGTAGTTTCCTCACTAAAGGAAGCTCAGAGAGTTTTCCATATCTGCTCTGCAAGACCATCAGAAGGGGTGGGAGAAGGGGCAGCAGTAGGAGAGGTTTTCCCAGATATACTGCAGTGACAAACATCTGGCCATTCTGACAGACTTCTTGGCAAAGATGGGATAGCTCCTACCCGTCAGTCTCTCCACTGTCAGAGTTGCTAAAAACATTCACCCTCTCCAAATAGGCTGCTCTTTAGAGACTAAGAGGAGAGAGGCCTGGGGAACATCCTTTGGCAGAATGCAAAGCTGTTCTTTTGAGAAAAGTTTGGAAGGGGGAAAACAACTGCAAAACATAAAAATCCTGTGGTTACCGAATGCAGTTTCTGATTCCCAGTTAGCTGCATGTTCTCATAATCTCTTCCCAATAATATACCGTATAAAACAAGCCCAATTATCCTGTTAGCGCTTTCTTAAAATTGTTAGTGACCTCTACTTATTTTAGGCTATCCCATGCTTATCTACCTCTTTCCTTCAGACGCTAAGGAACTATTTTTTGGTTGCTAATATGCAGAGGTCTGAGTTAAAGGGGAAAAAAAAAGTGTGGTACATTCACAATAGAATACCACCTCAGAGCCACTTCAGACTTCTCCTTAACCTTGTGGTAGAGGTTTGGATACCATATAGGAGCATCAATAGCTTCCTTGTCATTTGCTTCATTTGCCATGACAATACTGATATTGAAAATGTCTTCCCTATCAACCTGAAACCTGAACAGTGCTGGGAAGAAGGCAGCAGGCTCTTCAAAGGACCGTTCTTGACATTACAAGCAGAGTAGTCTTACATGAAAGCTTTCAGCACCGATTGTTTCTAAATCTGTCTTGCTAGGGTGAGGTCTTACTCAGGACGTTGAGAATTGCAATTCAGTGTATGTTTTTCAGCTTCTGACTTTTTATAGGTGATGCTCCTGCATGTAAACAAGCTCTTGGTTAACTTAAGGATGTAGCTACTTCTATTGGTAACGGAAAAAATAAAATAAAAACGTAATTTAACCACATTCTGAACATTGGCCGGAATATGTGACCTTTATTTGCCCTCATAATCCAAACATAAATTGATTCTGATGTGGTGATGTTGTCTTATTAAATTTTCCAGTTTGAGATGTAGAAGTCTTGTTACATAGATGAAATGTTGTTTGCAGTCCATCATTTTATAGGACAGGGGTTTTTTTCTTCTAATTGACAAAGATCTCCTTAAGTCAGACAGTGTTAGTCCAAAGAATATTCAACATCATTTAACTTTGAGCATGGGCAGTTAATGAGCAGATAGAAGTCTTGGTGCAGCAAGGTAGTTGTACGGTTTCAGCTATTCTGGTAACTCTTTTTATTCATGGACTTCAAAAAATTACCCCTTCTGCAGTGGAAATCACAAAAGCATTTTCCTTAAACAGATTATTCAAGTTTCTGATTATGTGTTGTTTTGCCAGATCATGGCTTATTCCGTTCAGGGAATCCTATATCAGGATCTCACTGATTTTTAGTGACAGAAAGCAGATGCATACAGGGCTTTCATTTGTTACATGAGATGTTTGAAATACTGGTCAGTACACAGGTGTCTCCTAGGGCTTTTCTGAGCTTTGACCAACTGTCTTTATTCAACACAACACACGAGGACTATCCATGAGCTTAGAGTGTTAACATTCAGAGGAGGTTTTTTTTAACTGATAAATAAGTTTTCTTGAGTCAGTGCCCATCAGACAGACCCTGCATTTGTGGAACAATCCATTACTGTTAGCACCCACAGGAAGAATATAAAATCTCAATAATAGGAATGGAAAATAGCATGATAAGGAAAGAATGTACTGTTTTGCGTTGTGCAGAATCCAATTTGGAACATGTGTTTTACATAGGGATTGAAGTTAGCAAACAGTCCTCCTTACAGGCCTTTCAAGGTACTGATCTGCCCTGTTCACTGAAGTTTGGAAGCATGTGTTGGTCTTGGTGGCCAAGCAAATTCATAATCACAATCTGACTGTAAGGTCACAAATCACAATCTTCATCCATTTGACCGGGCAGCAGAGATGCCACAAATGATCCAGGTGTGCAGGAGTGTGAAGACATGCTGAGCTCTTAGAAGAATCTAAAGAATCTGACCAGGCATTTGAGAATCTGAGGTAACATCTCACGGTGTTGCCAAGATATTTCACAGAAAGTGAGGAGAGTCAGCAATGCAGCTAAAGCATATTCAAGATAGACTACTTCAGTATTAGTACCGAAAGTACCTAAAGGGCTCTGAATCTTTGATGTTACTAGCAAGTCATTGTAGGAAGCAGCAAGCTGTAGTAATCCTGAATTCCTCTCTGCAATGGGAACAGAACAGAACACACAACATTGCTGTAGGAGATATGGAAGGATTCTGGACAGTAATGAGCAAACCGTTTCTGATAGAAACCAGAATTTTCTTTCTTTTTCTTTTCTTTTTTTTTTCTTTTTGCATTGATTGGCAGGATGATAAACTGCCATGTTGTAGTTGTCTCCATTGCTTGCTGCAGACCCATGTAGCATGCTCATTAAATTTACATAAACTTATTTATTTATTTATTTATTTTTACTGTTGGCTGGAGAAGGTCAACTCCTTGCAGAGGAGATTGGGGATGGGTGGCAGACTGCATCAAGATCATTCATATTTTGAAAATAAGCTGCATTTTTCTGTTGTTTATGCTAAGAAGAAAGAATATTTTAGGTAACTCCCATGAAAATGCTGAAGAACTTGAAAGAGCCAGTGAGATGAAGGAAAAAGAAGCTGCGTTGTAAGTTTGGTGTCAATAAAGAAGTTAAACTTTGCTTCTGGAGAAAGCCACTGCTTTGCACTGCAGTTTACACTCTGCTTCTGCTCTTTCATTGCTCTGCTAAACAAAATGCTTGGCTTTAATGAGGGCTAACCTAAAGAAAAAAGCTCTCTGCTTTCCTCTGTGTGCATATTCCCTAATATTTCTGCTTCTGTGCTTGTTGCTCTTTTTTAATTGAAAATGCACTGCTTCAGTAATTTAATAATTCTTTAGCACCATGCATTGCCTTATTTTAATGCTTTGCACTGAGAGTGTGTGTTGCAAAGAGAAGTCAATCAATGGCTTCTTCAATTTATTTGCTTGGATTAACATTTTCACCTAGCTGCATATTGATTTTTTTAAAAAATACCCTTTTTCATATGGCAGCCATATATTCAATACAGATTACAAGAAAGTAATAGCAACAAAATGATAACATCTTGATGGAATAAGAAAAAATGTTAAGAGCTATGAAGAACGTACAGGATCCTTTGAAAAACACAATTTAAAAATGCTAACAAAGAGGAAAATACATTAATATACATACATACCAGGAAAGTAACTCAGCAAAGTCCAATTTTTCAGCTTGCCATAGTGTATAGCTGCAGGCCAATGCTGTGGTCTGTGAGATTTTGCATAAAATAGCAGCAGTTCTAGCTCTTCCAACTTAATTGTTTACATTATGGTACAGGATTGTGACTTTCAGGCTTTGTAATAGAAGACCAATTTGGAACCTAGAATAGCAGCAAAGGTTGGGTTTAAGATGGTTTTTAATGAATTGTTTTTATGATTGTTTTAAATCCCCACTCAAAAATGAGTGGGGATTTTCTGGTTAAAAAACTGGTGAATGTGGTGAAGAGGAAGGCAACCTGCAAATGATTTGAAGTGCGGTTCAAAACACAGAATTAACTGCCTGACTGCCTGTCTGCAGTGCCACTCCTGGCTGTAGTGAGGGCTAAGTCTGTTAAACAGAGTGAGTTAAACTCATGAATTGTTCACAGGTGTCTGGAGTTCCTTCTACAGAACGATGCCAATCCATCCATCCAAGACAAAGAGGGGTACAACACTGTGCATTACGCTGCTGCATATGGGCACCGGCAGTGTTTGGAACTGGTGAGTGCTCACACAGTTCAGAGATCTCTATCTGCTGATATATATATATAAACATACATGTGTGTGTGGGGGAGGTCCTATATGCTAGTATTGTGAACAGCCCCAAAGGTTACAATTTGAGTTTCTTAGATATTTACAATGCTGTGAAAACCTGCAATAAACTCAGGAAGGTGCAATAAACTCAAATCTATGCAACCAGGTGCATCTTAAAAACATGATCATCTTGATAATCCAGTCCTTGTTCAACAAGCTGGTGCTTAAATGTTGTCTTTGAGTGGAGCTCAAATTACTTTTAACTGTGGTCAAAATGTTCCTGGTGTATGTGCCATTAATATGGGATAGTTCCCACTGCATGATGCTGTGTGTCCTCCGTAGCTGCCACATTATCAGACTTGCAGACTGAGAGAGTAAATAGCTTTTGTTAGCTTCATACCTGCAATGCCTTTTAACCTGTAAAGAAATAATAGCAGCATTGTTAAAGGAACCATCATCAACCTTGTATGCCATGTGTCTGCTTTTTAGTTGTTGTATTTTCATTGTTGTTGCATCAGTCAGAAATTGCATCTCATAAGAAGCCAAAAATTTGGGAGATTTATTGTGTGGACTTATAGGAGTTTGATGGCTGTAAATAAATAAACAAATAGAAGTGTCATGAAAATGGATCTTAAGTGAACTGTCTGATATACAGGGAGATCCAACTCTTAATTGCTTTTTTTTAAAAAACAAACAAACAAACAAAAAAACCAACAAAACAACAAACTATAATTAGAAAATCATATAGAGATCCAGGCCTTAGTAAGACCACTGTGTGCTGTTTATTGTTTTATGTTGCTTGGTTCGTTCTTTGTTAAAGAGCCAAAGTACTTAATTATTGAGAAGGACTATTGTACGACACATGCTGCTTTCATACCACATGCATCAGTGCTGTCAGTTACTGCCACCTCTGGGGAAATCCTGCAGCTGTCCTACCCCAGGGTCACCAGCGCAAGGAACGGCTGACCTGCAGTTACACCAGGGCAGCCCTGGGTCACAATTGCAGGTGGGGTGCTAAGCCTTTTGAGCTCCCACCTGTGTGCACAAATATATTTAGGGCACTTAGGGTATCACAGCTGCTTTTTCGCTTGTGGCAGCCATTTGGCCTTTCCTTGTTTAGAGCCATCTCCTCTCACGTGATTCTGCCCATGGGGACGGAGCAATACTCTGCTGTGCCTGCTGTGGATTTGGAACAAAAGCAAATGCTCCCGGCATTTGAAGGATGTATATATAGTCTTCTCTGTGCAGTGTGCAAGCCTATGCTTGTATGCCCACAGCAATGTGTATCACAGCCTTACCCGTGTCTTATCACCAGATTCTTGCATGACTTGTGTGAGCAGAGCTCTCTCTAACAGTGTCTTTCAGCCTTCGGATCATAGTCCCTGTGTGCTGCTGGGTGCAGAGCAGGCACAGAGCAAGGTCTCCTCTCTTTTCTTATGCTTGCTCCTGGGCATGTTTTCTCACAACATATCTGTTATAGGCAATAACCTGCTATCAAGCTCCAGTGTTACTTAGGCATGCTAGACAAAAGGAAGAACTAGGAGTGCAGGATGTATCAGAGGTGTTGGGTTTTTCTTTAATTTTGAAGGGTGACGTGCAAACTGTGGGTGAGAGGCAGCAATGCAGCAAGTGCTCTATATTTGGACAGAGAAATTCAGTGTTTTTCCATGTTAATCCTCCCATAGTTGAGACTATGGCTGCAGTATTAAAAATGAAAGCATCATTTACAGAGCTAGAGCCATACAGCTGTTTTGTGTTTCTGTGTGAAAGAACATTGCTAGGGATTTTAGCTTTTTGTCTGCAAAGGACCACTTTGTGTACTAGCTTGTATACCTGAGGACCATGGGGTCCATCGGGATTATGATTTTGCCATTGGTATTTAGGGTTTGATAGGCAGCTCATTGTCTCTCTGGAATACAAAAGCTAGATGTATCAAAAAGTATTTGTGCTTGATCAGCAGCAGGACCAAGACTCATCTTTGCACCCACTGTCAGAGTAGCTGACTCTGTTTTTGCTCAATGAGCATTTGTCCCTTAGATCTAGGGAGTTACCAAGTCCCAAGTTTAGTATTTATTTATATTTGGTAACAGTGACTAACTAATTGATACAGACATCACATTTACATTGATTTTTTTTCTTCCCCTCATTGCTTTTATCCACAGTGGCAAAAAAGCTGGGACCAGCCTCAAAAGGTAATTTTGCTTTGAGCATATTTTCAGGTGTTCTTGCTCAAGGAACAGTGGTAGCCCAGCAACACTAATTCCAGTGTAAATATGTCTGTAGATAGGCAGACAGATTTTTTGTTTCGACTTCACACATTCAGTAACAGATAAATTGGTGTCCAAGTGCTAACTTTGAACCACTAATCTGTATCACAGGAACTCTGTCCTATGGAATACGCCTTTTGAAATATTTCCAATCTCTTCTACCCTGAAGAAGAGATTTTTCACGTAGGATTACTGAAATAAAAACATGTTTTTCACTGTCAAATGAACTTATTTTACTGTTTTATCACTTGGATAAACGTTTTTTAATTTATTACTGGCAACTTGTAGTCAAAAATATCTAAGAATTATCTTACCTTGTTCCACAAGAGTGTTCTATGTGTGCATAGAACTGTTACGGGAAGAAGAACATTTAAAATATGGAGCTTTAATTCTGATCAAAACTAAGGCAAAGTGGATGCAACACTGAGTTTGATTTTTATGAGTAATGGTTACTAGTACTTCTGTATATGCACGATACTGAACTACAGCAAAATGTTAATGAATTTTTCAGTGTTCTAGGACATGTCAAATGTATCAAAGAGCTGGTAAGACTAATTTTTTTTTCTCCTGACCTTCTGGTTTTTATAACAGGTACCTAAATTAACTTAAATAATTGATCACAAAAAAAATATCTGAAGAAGTCTCTAGTGGAGTTTCCTTAGCTAAGGATCTGATCTGTGCTTTAAGCACCATAACTTCCTAGCATGACAAAATATTTGCACCTTTGAGTACAGTTTGGGAAATTCTGGTTTACCTACAGAAAATTGTGGTTTCTGTGATACCAATATTTTGGGAGGAATTTAGGTAAATTTCTTTGTGGGGAGAGCAGAGGTATTAGGAGAAATAAGGATCAAGAGTGAAAAGGCCATATCCTTTGACCCAAAGAAGTAAGGTTTGTGTGTTCAACCACAGAGCCCGGTGCCAGAAGCGGTTTTCTTGAGGAGCTTTGGGTTGTCTGGGATGTTAGTGGGGCAGCTGCTCTGCAATGAATGACCTGATGTTGCTAAAAAGAGAAGAACGGAAGTAGATTCTTGAATTCTTTCTCCATCTGTAACAAGCCATTCCTAAAGGCTGAGTGGTGGGCATGTGTGCTTGTGAGCCAGTAAAACTCAGTCTCTCTCATCTGTTTTCGTGCTTCTAAAATATAACCTCATGTTTCTTTAGATTGGGACTGACTTCTTGGGTGCTCGGTAGTCAGGGATATTGGTCAAAGTTGCTGTCTGGTATGTTAGAGTTGATCACATCACCAGACTGCAGTAGTTTGGGGGGGGGGGGGAGTGTATGTTTCATTGAAACAATCTCTTATCACAAAATCCCTGTTGGTGTGGAAAGAGTGAAATGTAAATTGTAATTTCACATTAAACTGCAGTCTGGAGGGCCAGTCAGGCACTTTGCGCTGGTAAAAAATATATTCCTGTGCTATGTCAGGGCAAACAGAATTAAGTGTCTTTCTTCTGTGGTGAAATCTCTTCTCTGACTGTAAGAATTGATGGTTATTTTTCTTTTAATCTGCTCTTCTTTTTAGCAAAGCTACATTAGCAAATGAAATTCACTTTTTGCCTAACAGATATTGAACTGCCACAGGGGCTAATTCACTTGAGAATGGGAGGAGAGCATGGTTTAATGGAAAATCATGTCTGAAAGGCAAATCTTGGTCTGTGTGTCTGACTGAAGCAGGTAACCTGAAGATCTGCGTGCACCAGGAAGATTTCCTGGTAACAGGCCCTCACAACTATGCTGTGAAGTTTGAAGAGCAAGAAGACACCTTTTATTAGATCAGCTGTTGCCAGTGGGGAAAAAAAGCAATCTGTGCCTTCAAATGCTTGCTCCTTAACCTGGGAAGTAGAAATCTCGGACCCCTTAGGTATTTCGTGTAGCTACTACTGACTACATGCATCTCTTATCAACGAGAATTTGTTCATTTATCCATCTGAGAGCAGGACGCTGGTAATGAGTGGGGAGTGAATCACAAGTGTGGTTGGGGTAAGCATTAAATAGCCTTTTGCCACATGAGGATCTGGCTCAGACACTTGTGCAGCTGCAGCCCCTGGGCCACTTCATGGCCTGAATCTATTCATTTAGGGGCTATGTTCTGGATTTTCTCCTGTGTGAATATCTCACAGTCTCCTTGGCTCCATCCTTCTGAAAGGGCAGCATTTTGTCTGAAAGCAGCAGTGATTGCATTTCGTGTGGTGAATGACTGCATAACGAACTCTGTGATGGCTTTTCGTGTGTGTCAGCTCTGAATATCCGAGCTGTTATTTCATGTACAGCACAGAAGTTTTATTTTTTTTCTCAAGTTAGTTGCTACAGTTAGGAATTCAGATGCTTATTTTCATAAAGAAAGCACCAACAAAACTCCAAAAATACACAGAACAATTATCTAAATAAATAGACTCCACAGGTGCAGAATTCTGAAAACCATACACATATATTTGGACACTCCTTTAAGGAATGAGCCTTTATCAAGCACCAGTTGGAGCTGACTGGAGCTGCTGGCATTTGAGGCTTGGTGGTTGTGCATGCAGCTCTCAGTGCGCCAGAACCAGAGACCCTTTCTATCAAACTCATTGGCTGTAAACACCCATCCTTATGTTTTTTTTCTTAGCAGAGGAAGCTCGAAATCATTAACTCTAGTGGATCTAAAAGGAGAATGCAAAAGAAGAAAAGAACTTAAGAACATAATCCTTTGAAAATAACCTTAACAAACCTTCGAATTTCTCTCTTAGTCCTAGAATCCCCAGATCATGGTAGATTGATTTAGTTACTTAAGTTTTGATTTCAGTATTTTTTCAATATGTACCCACAAATTAAACTATCAATAGGAGTAAATATATGCTAGGTATGCTGATATATGTTAGCTTATTGGCTTTTTTTTTTTTTTTTCAAAACTATATAATTTTGATCCTAAAAAGGGATTCAAGGATGCTAATGCTGCTTGTGAACTCTGTGGGAGTACAGGAATTCACCATTTGCTTTGGCACCCTGCTGGCACTTTGGCTTGTAGGAAAAGAGTATTGCCTAGCATGTCTGAGGGCTTTTCTGTCTCTGACAGATTTGGTCATTTTTTTGTTGTTGTTGTGTTTTTATTTTTTTTCCTGGCGGGGAGAAGCAAAGCACTAACATCTGCTGTCTTCTGACAGAGAGTAACAAGGCCATTGCAGAACTGCAGGGGACAGTTTCCCTTCAGTTTGGAAAGGAGTTGTGGACTTGTGCTGTTCCTCAAGTACCTGTCTGTGAGTGTGTATGTGTGTGTGGTGTTTACATGTAAACGTGTGCAGAATGTGACTCTTTCTAATTTACTGAATCTAATGACAAGGGCATATGGCATTGCATTAGACTGTAGCTCAGGAAGAGCTGCGGGTGCTGGGGTTTTGGGAGTGTAATCAGTCTCTTTTATTCAGTAGAAGATGTTTGCCTGCATGAGCAGACTTTCAAGAAGAAACTGGCACTGGTTTATTGGTATTTGTAGGCTTAAAAAGCAAACTCACTTCATTAGGCAAAGGCTCCCACAGTGTGTATTTTGGATCTCTGTTTTGTCAATTGAATAGATTGGTTGTAAACATTCCTGTTGAATATTTTCCTCTTTCCCTTTTTCCCATATGAAGTAATGCAACTGGTAGCTATTCACAGCGGCAGTTGTCTCATAGCTTCAGGAGCGTTTTAACCATAAGTGGACAGAGTAGAGATGGGTGCATAGAGGATCAGGTCCTGGTTAAATATTCTGTTCGTGCAATGCTTGCAACACAATTTATTCCAAAGAAAGAGGAAAACAAGCAAACAGACCCCACAAACACTTGCAGACTGCCATCATAGTTGAGTATGTCTTTAACTGTTCTAATTGACGTTTTTAATCAGATTGGAAGCAAAACTCCATTGGATATAGTGAGTAATTGAAAAACAATTGCATGTTGTATATTCGGTTTTTATTTAAACTTCTTACTATTTTGCAAGTGCTTGTATTCACTCTTATAGAGCCTGAAGAAGAAAGAATCACTATTCCTAACTGGCATGCCATGTACTTCAAGCAACTGCATGCATGCTGCTTTGGTTTAAGTAGATTACCTCACTGTTGTTGCTTACAGGCTCAAGCTTTGCTAGAAGTCTGTTGCTTTTCCACAGTCTTAGTAGCTATGAGGCAAGTGCACGTACTGAGTGGCATGACACTTTTCTGGATGTTAAAGTAGCTTTGCTTTTGGTAATGTGAAATGGAACCAACGTTGTCTGTTTTCTGGAACTGTGTGACCACTTTCAAAGTGATTTAAAGAAGGAACTTGAATTAAACATCTTTATGTGAGTCTGACTTTAAAACGCACTTGTATGTATTTCACAATAGAGACATAAATGAGAAGAAAATAGCAAAACATACGTTTGAAAAGCACGTTTTCAAAATTGACTGCTAATACATTTAACCAAAGCTCAAATTTTTCAGCTACAGAGGAATTTTTTATATATTTTTTTAAGGAATAACTTGTCTGAACAAAAGCTTTCCTTATACATTTTACAGAAATGTATATAATTTTGCAAAACTTTCACTGGGGAAGGGGGTCCTAAACCAAAGTATGAGGCTTTAGAGAACCTCTGAGGTAAAATCACTTTCTGTTCAGAAAAAAACACGACATACGTGATTCAAGTGTGGAAGATGAAGGCTCAGATCTCTGCTCTGATTAATAAAGAATTAAAGAATTTGAATTTCTACATCTCGGTAAGCGACGTGTTGGCTGGTACTGGATAGCATCTCTCACTCTTGTTTGGAGCTGTCCTGCTTCATACAAATAGTTGCTGGGTGACAATCTACTGTATGGCATTGATACAGCACTCACATGACTTAATATGAGGTGATTTAGTATTAAGTGGAAGAGCTGCAATGAAAGATTAGGCTCTGGAGGTCTGCTTTAATTTTGTGGTTTAAATATACTTCAAGGCTTGAACTTTGTTTCCCTAAATGCCAGGTAAGTTCTGTCTGCGTGGTGGTGATTGTTCTGGTAAGGTACTGGTTATGTAAGCGTTGTGCTGAAAAAGGGGCATGCAATGACTAATAAATTTCTTCAGACTCAGTCTAGTTAAACACTTGCCAAACTTCTATGTACTTCTGTTAACTTCACCCATAATCTGTGCACAGGAGCAAAATTGATGTAAACACTGGTTGGGCGGATTTTGAATGTCTGATTTCTGGAAAAACGTATCAGGCTATGTTAAGGAAGTATATTGGCTTTAAATTGATCAAGTTAAAATAATTGGACCATTTATCTTTACAAATATGGAGAGAGCTTTTAGAGTTGCTTGTCTCCCATGAGGATATGGTTGTACCATTTCGCCTTTGAATTACACAATCAAAAAAATCTGAGATTTAAAAATGTGCTTCCCTGGTATAAAATGGTATAGAGGTTAATTTTAATACTGTTTTCTATTTAATTGGAAACAATTGATGACAGTCTTTGATCTTGAGCTTGGTACTTGCTGGAAAAAAAAAATCTTAATTCAAAAGAAGCTGCTGCTGTTTTCCCTGGGTACAGATAGTTATCTATTGCAATTGATCAGGAAAGATAAGATTCAAAATGACATCCTAGAGAATATATTTTTATTCAGTTTGGAAAGTGACATTAAAAGCTGTTACTAATTGATGTTTTGCCATTTTACGGTTAGTATCAGTAGCACCTAAATATGGTGCTCTGAAGTTAGTTAGCAGTGCTGGAGTTCTATGTGCTGGAATGTAGAAGTAGCCATACTAAAATGGTAAAACCCTCTGTGCAAAGTCACTTTAATGTCAGTGATGGTTAGATCAAACCTTTGACATAACTACCAGTGGTGCACATAGATGGTTGTGCCTGGAGGTGAAGGTGCATGGTGCTTTGTGCAGGATCACATTCTCTTTCTTTTTAGGGTTTAAAATAGCACCCATCATTACAGTTTGAAGTAGTTTCTGACGTCTTCCTTTTAAAAATGTAGCTTAAACTTTTTATGCATGATGAAAGTATTATCTCCTTTTCTGCCTAATTCCAATTTGAAATTACAGAGGTGTTCCATGAAGCTATTTTTTCCAGAGATGAACTTCAGAATATATTATAGTCTATAAGGACAATTATGTAAACTATCCTGCGTCAGTAACTGGCAACTTTAAGTAAAAAAAAATAAAAAAGAAAAATAGAGGAAGCAAAAAACCCTATACCATATTCTCCCCTATAATCCTTTATTATAACCACAAAGTAAAATCAAGCAGTAAATCCTCTTATGTCTGTAAATGTCCTTACTGTACAAATAAAATAAATTTGTGAGAACTAAATGTCATTAATCTTCACATGGAGCTGGGGGAGAGAAGACAGTTGATAATAGCAGTCTTGTAGTGCTCTTAGCTTGTAACAATAGAACTGAGTAATTGACATGTTTTATCTTGCTTTGCCTGCATCTTACTCCCAAAGCATCAAGTTCCTGAATGTGAAGAAGACTTCCCAATATAATTACATGCAGCATTAAATAGTGCTGTTATGGGAAGTGCCGGGGTAGTACTGGGAATTTCCAAAGGGCAAAAAAAGAGTAAGGGTATCCTTACCTTTTAAAAAGTTAGAACCTAACCAGAGGACAGTGCCCACCGCTTTGGATTGCAGCATCTGAACAATTCTGCCAGTGCTGACATCTGCTTAAAATCTACAGACAATTAAGACGTAAAAATGTAATCAGCTAAAGGGCATAATCTCAGTGGCGCAAGAAATGAGACATGAGATGTGCTGGACTTTCTCCAGTCAGCCACAACAATGACCTGATAGTAAAGCACCCGTACTTGTCGGTCTTGAGAGAAGTGCACTGGCCAACTTGCAGCAGGCAGGTATTGCACGGCAGCAGGCTCACTGGAGTTGTTCTGCAGGGTCTGGGGATTTAAAATGCCAGGACCATCAGGGAAAATGGTTTTGAGTGTTAAATTCACTTTCTTTAATAACAGGTGCAACTGTGGGTAGTTTCTTACAAGCGTGCCCTAAGTTGGAAGCGTTATGAGCTGTAAGGATCACTTTATGTGCTCTTATAACAAGTATAGGAAATATAGTGTGAACGTGTTCTTGGAAACACTGGTGAAGCTGGAGGATTTGCCAGGTAACCTGCATGTGATGTGATGTGTATCCATCAGATGACTTAGCTTTAATTGTGAGCTGTGCCTGACAAGACATCTTGAAAATTATTAGTTATGTGTCCATAATAATCATGTGTTTGCTCTCCCTTATAATAGGCTGCCCAGGGAAGTGATGGAGTCACCATCCCTGGAGGTCTTTAAAAGACGTTTAGATGTAGAGCTTAGGGATATGGTTTAGTGGGGACTGTTAGTGTTAGGTCAGAGGTTGGACTCGGTGATCTTGGAGGTCTCTTCCAACCTAGATGATTCTGTGATCTTTTCTCACTCTGTCAGGCTATGTATGTGGGAGCTACAAAGTTTGCTATCAAGCTCCTGTTTGTGCTTGACTTTATGATGGAGACACTCAGCCTTGTGAGTAATAAGCTCATTAAGCTTAGTCTGCATCAGTCTAAGCTGCTTTAACTCTAAGCCATCGATATGCCTTTTGTGAGGGGCTCTCCAATCCTGCAATTTGTTCCTCTACAGCCTTAATTTTGTCAATTTTCTTTTTTTTTTTTTTTCCTTTTTTCATCTACTCGAAAGGCAGTTATCTGTCTTGTTTCAGAGAGAGAATTATTAAGTTTTTGATCCTGGAATTTCAACAGATGATGATCAATGTAATTACAAGTGATTAAATTAGTCTTCTGTGGTGACCTTACAGACTCAGAATAAAGGCCAGTATGGAACCGACAGGGAAACAGGCTTAGTGCTTGGCTTTGGTTGGATTTTTTTAAAGTTTGTTTACTTACTGGAGAAAAATCTTATAAGACTTATAATTACTACCTCTTTAGCGCATGTTTGTGATAACTGAGAATTCATGACCATGTGTTCAGAGTTACTGCTTCATCCCATTTCCATCTAAAATAAAAGAGAAGAACAGCGTTTTAAACTGGATGTGGTTCCATGTGAAAATACCAAAATACCAAATGTGTTTCCCTAACCTTGCCCCAAATCTACTGCAAAAATGGTGTGGGACTCTTTTTTTTTTTTCTTCCTTAGCTGTAAAATTGTGTTAAAATTAGTATTACCTGTTAAAAAATACACCCAGTTGCTTATGAGCAGTATTTGCATTAACACACTTTTCTTTCCTACTCCTGACACTAGGCTCAAAATATACAAATAAACAAAATTACTGCTTAAATTTCCATTTTGTCCCTCCACCTTCCCTCCCCTCCTTCCCAACCCCCCTCCCCGATGCTGATTAATGTCCTTGTTTAATGTGAGATTTGTGATACTTTGGATCAATTTATTTTTGATTTAGGTCTGGTAAGGACTGACTTGTTACACCAAAAGTTTAGGTATATATGAATTCATTACATACTATCATCTTGCAGTGTAGGGTTGATAATTTCTGTGCCAACTGGAGGCTTTCATTGGTCTCTTCAGAGTTTTCCATGTTGGCATACTGTAGAATAGTCCAGATTGGCACCAAAACTCCCAGTTCCCTTTTCAGGCTTTTAGTTAATTGTTTACCCTATTATAAAAAACACTGTGAAAACCTGACTTGAAACCTTGGAAACATTACAAGTCACTTCTAGTTACCTGTCATGCTTTTCTTTGCTTTTTACAGTTTCTGGCTACTTTTTTGTGTTTTTTTTTTTTTTTTTTTGGTAAAACATTAGTTTTCAGTTACAAAGGATTTTGGAGACTAGCTGTTTGAGTACTTATCAAGTAAAATGTCTTGCACACCAGCAGTGCTACTAAAAGCTGTTGAATTCCCAATATTTTGTCAATATTGTGTCTCGTTTGCTTTGCAACCTCAGCTAGGTAAGTTGCCAGGGTCCGTATGCTGTTGTGGCATGCGGTGTTGGTCAGAGTAAATCCATAGTTCCTCCTTGTGATTGGGCAGAAGTGTTCTATTTGTAAGCCTTAAGATGCTTTGGGATCCCTTTCCATGAAGAGAATCGTAAAAATGTGTTGCATTTTATTAGATGTTAACCATTTTAGGAGTTCAAGGTGTTCAAATGTGTTGCGTTTTGGGAGTCTGTGATTGTAGAAGCAGCTTCTACTTTGATAAATTATAAAAATGACTGCGAAATGACTAGCAGCACAGTTATAATTGTTCCCATATAATATATGTCAGAATTATCCAGACCACCATCTATCAGAAATGGCTTGCATGTGCATTATCTGTGTATTCATGCAACATCCCTTTTTCCAGTGCAAATTGACTTACTGTACTGGGTCTGGCTGGGATGTTACCGTTCCCTGCAGCAGCCCACACAGTGCTGTGCTCTGCACTTGGAGCCAGAACAGCAGTGGGATCACCCCAGTGTTGTGTCTGCTGCTGAGCAGTGCTGGCACAGCATCGGGACTCTCTCCAGCCCTCCTAGCGGGTGGGCAAAAAAGTGGGAAGAGAAACATCCCCAGGGCAGCTGACCTAAACCAACCAAAGGGATGTTCCGTACCATGTGGTGTCACACTCAGCAATAAAAGGTGGGAAAAGGAAGAAGAGGGGAGGGATGGGCTCTCATTGTGAAAATGTTGGGCCTCCTCCCGAACACCGGCTGCGTGCGTTGAGGCCCTGCTGCAAGGATGTGGTCAGGCATCGCTCATTTGTGGGAAGTGGAGAGGAATTTCTTTCCCCTGCACTTCCACACAGCCTTTACTTGTTTTGTTTCTTTCCCTTTCCCCCTCCCGTTTCCCTTTTCCTTTAGTTAAATTGTTTAGTTAATAATAATCTTTCCTCAATAATTTTTTCCCTTTAATTAAATTATCCTTATCTCAACCCGTGAGTTGTTCTTTCCTTTACTTCTCCTCCTCCTCATCTAGGGAGGGGGGGAGTGAGAGCGGTGGTGGTGTTCAGCTGCCCAGCACGGTACCACCACCACAGGGCTCTACTCCACAAATTCTTCCTTTTGCCTGTTCTGTTCTCACACAAGCAGTCTCTATGATTACAGGGAAACTCATTAATCAGGATGAGGATGTTCATGACAAGCTTTCAAATTAGTTTTATAACTTGATCCCACAGGGAAAACAGACTTGAGAATACATAAAGGAAGTGCTGTGAGGTATTTATTTCGCACTGTCCTTCAATATTCAATGCAGATGTCTGTGGAAAAATAAGTATCTTTGTCTACTGATTTATAGTTCATAAGACCTTATCCTAAGTTTTGCAAAGATGTTTTAAGACTTTTTTTCCCCCTATTTTCAGCTTCTGGAAAAAACCAACAATATGTTTGAGGAATCAGATTCTGCAGCTACGAAAAGTCCTTTGCATTTAGCTGTAAGTATGAGACGTGTAACATGTTTGATCATCATCTCCTAGAATAACTCCTTAACCTCTGTCTTTGAAGCAGGTTTAATCATAGACTTGATATTGAAACAGCTGTAAAGAGATGTGTAGGCCTACATGTAACAAAACCAGGTTCTGGGCTGGAATTGTTAATTAAGTTTCTGGCAGTTGAAGCTCTTTGCTTTTATTGACTGTAATACTCAGGTAGACTGTAGAAGAAGAAACAAACCGTAAAGAAATTAAATGGCAAGTCACAACTTTTCTTTATAACTAGCTCATAAATTTGAAACTGGAGCTTGAGCCCATGGCTTTGACAATGGAATGGGTTGCTCTTGATAATCTCTTGGAGAGATGCAGAGTGTAAAAACTGGTCACACATGCTTAAACCCCAGAAGTGCCCTGGGAGTATGCAGTAGTCACTGTGCTGACAAAAGGGTATCCAGCACCTGTGGCTCAGAGATCACAATAGCTTCCTTTTCCCAAGAGCCTGAGATTCAAGATTCATCAGCCCTCTTCCCAGAGTCTTCTTGCACAGAATCACAGAATAGTGTAGGTCAGCTGGGACCTCTGGAAATCATCTACTCCGTGATCAGAGCAGGTTCAGTTAGAGGTGGTTTTCTCAAGGTCTGTGCCCCATTACGTTTTGAAAATCTCCAAGCACAAACAGTTCATGGCTTCTGCTGGCAATCTGTTTCAGTGCTTGACCATCCCCATGACAAAAACGTTTTTTCTTGCATTTAAATGGTATTTTCAGTGTTTAAATTTGTGCCCATTGCCTCGTGTCCTGTCACTGGGCACCACTGAGAAGAATTTGTTTCTGTCTTTTTGAACCTTTCTGAACCTTTTCTTTTTGAAGCTGAACAGTCCCACTTCTCTCAGCCTGTCCTCACATGTCTTACACAAACTGGCACTTCACTGAATATCCAACCTCACCATGAAGCTGCTGTGTAGAAAACAGGATCAAATTTTAGTTCTATAGTGATCATATCTCTGTTTCCCAGTCAGTCATAACAGCTCCAACCTGGCATTTGAATTATCCACACATAATCTGAGGGAACTAGAGCTGGAACAGTTTGGTTAAAAGGACCAAGTTTGCCACTGAACAATTCTCACCCTCAGTTCTTTTCCTCTGCAATTTGACTACTTTGGGAAGAAGATTGTCCCAAGATAAAGTAGGGGTTACAACCTGTACTGTCATCAACACAAATTCTTGTGCAGGGAAAGGACTTGACCTGCAGCTGGCCAGACAGCAAGCTCATTTCCTCTCCAGTCTTTCTTGGAAAGAATCCTTGCAAGGAAGCTGCCAGTGTCTCTCCCTATTGTATTGGTTGCTGTTTAACAGTAGTCCATTTACCCAAGATGCCCCCAAAACACAATAAATTTAAAAAAAAAAAAAAAAAAAACTTACATAAAACATTACAATTTCTCACACTTTAACTGCAGGTATCCAGAAGTATCTTTGACATTTGTTTCAAGGCCTCCCATTTATTGGGGTGCCTGTGGCTATCCTTCCACAAATACATCAGTGTCACTGAATGTCTCTACCCGGTGGTCCAGAACCAAAACACAGAGACCTGTTAAACAGCTGATATGGAGCAGTGGCCATGGCCTCTGCTTCCAGATATTTGACAATAGAATAGAAATAGTTAAGAATTAGAAACAAAGGGGTGAACTAGCAGCTAATGAAATACCGATCTGCCATTCTCTGAGGCTATAGTGCCTGGTTAGGGTCATGGCTAAGTAAGTGACTGTCAGGCAAACCAAAAGGAAACAAACAAAGAAATCAACTTTATCCTTTCAAGGAGATGATGGGGGTTTACTGTCTGCTTGGCACCTTCAAGATAGGCACTCATATTGTGTCAAAGTTCAGGTTATAGCTGGTTGTTCTCTAAGTAAAACTGTAATAGAGAAGAAAATCTAACAATTGCATCAGAGTGTTTTCTGGGATATGAGTTCTCTGTGCCCTCACCTTCCTCTGCTTTTTCTGCCTTTGCCTTTTTACTTTTATTAAGTAGCTTTCTTGGTCTAACAGGGTCTAACTGTTTGGTTCCTACTCTGTTCTGTTCTTTTAAACTTTAGAGAATGGTCACTAGAAGCAAGCTACTACCACCAGTACTTAACCTGGAAGTTTGGTGGCTGGTTGTTAATTTTGTGTTAGTATTTCTCTTCTGTTGTCATTAAGTGCTTCAACTCTATTAACACTAGTTCTATGTTCATGTGTAAATAAAAGATCTTCTGTGTGAGTCTAACAGCCAGTAGAGGAGAGCAGTCCCTACAAGGTTAAATGAAATTTAGTCTGTACTGAATTGATGAATTATTGCCTGAAATTCCTCACCTTGGGTTGTATTAGAAGGTCAGAGCAAATCAATAAGCATAATTTCGCTCCATGAAAACCAGGAATTTTTGAGTGTTGTAGCTACTTGTATCATCCACAATGTAATTTGGAAAAGCCCTTTCAAGCTGAAGAGTCATAAGGAGTCAAGAAAACTATAATTTCTACTGTGTTTGGGAGACCAACAATGGCACATCTTATCCGTGTTTTATGTGAAAGTCTTTGAGAGGCGAGAGTTGTGTTCTTCACATGACTCATTTTGTATTTCTAGGCCTATAATGGTCATCACCAAGCCTTGGAGGTACTCCTCCAGTCCCTGGTAGATCTGGATATCAAGGATGAGAAGGGACGCACTGCTTTGGACCTGGCTGCATTTAAAGGGCATGCAGAGTGCGTGGAAGCTCTCATCAGCCAGGGTGCTTCGGTCACTGTAAAAGACAACGTCACCAAAAGGACCCCACTGCACGCTTCAGGTGAGTATGCACTTATGCTACGCTTGTGGTACGAACCCTGTAACACATATGTTGTTAACTTTACTCACCTACTATTTCCAATGCATATTTCTTCTAAGAAGAAAGAGATTTTGACGTATATTGAGGACTGCTTCTTGTTTGCCGAGGCCCAGCAGTTAACTCTTCATCTGTCTTTTCCTTGTTTTTTCTCCTCTGTCCCCATGGATCAGTCCTCCTTCACAGAATACCATATTTTTCTATACCACTACTGCTCAGTCCTTACCTACTTACCTCTGCTTTTCCATACCTCTCTATTACCACCTACTCTTTATGATGTATGATGTTTCCTCTACAACACCTTCACTTAATGGTTCTTCAGCCAAAAAAAACCAGGGGAAGAGATAATGATTGTTTTACTGCTTCTCCTAAGGAAGAAAGGTTGAAAATACAGGTAGGCTTCTGGTGGCAATTAAATTGTTGTGTTTTCAAAACCTTCAGCCTTTCACAGTGGCAGCTCTGCAGAAATTGACCCTCTTTTAGATGTTATTCTCCTAAACCAGCTTGTGAATTTGCTGTTGCTAGGAGTTGCTCCATTCACCATGTGTTGAGTACTACACATTGCATAATAACTGGAAACTGAAAATGTAGAATTTGCCATTTATTTAAAGGTTATTATTTAATATGTACCTGTTGGTTAAATACACAGCAGCACCAAAGGGAATATTGCTCCTCTGACTGTTGAGGAACTCTGTACAACATAGTAGTGACCTCTAGTGGGAAGTAAAATTAATAATTTATTGGACTTTTTTTTTTTTAGTTAACAATGTTAATTGTCTTTCTGTGTATTTTTTATCTTTCTTAGAATAAAATGCATGCACATATATATACCATCTCTTTCTGTGATCACGTTTGTGCAGCCTGGAAGCATAAAGTCAAATTGACCTATATTGATTTTGCCTGCAGTATTGAAGAGAATTCTGCAATAAGTCTTCATAGCATACTAAAAAATGTCTTCTGCCACCATAGACTTTGCATAAAACCAAGTGCATTGCTACCCACAATAAAGTAATAATATAGAAATGTTGTGCCACAGTGCACAAATTAGAAGTTTGAGACCAGAATTCAGTGGGGGGGGAGTTCATTTGTTTGCAATAAAACCACAAAATATTAAATCCAGATGATCCCACCCTATTAAAACTGTTGGTTTAATTAATTTAAGTCAATATCAGTGCTGCAACAGAAGTGCAGTTGCGTTGGTCAAGAACTTTTCTATAGCCACTTCAAACCTAGCTGGGGGTCTCATGAACAAGCTGTGACTTTGGCATGTCATCGCTGCTAGCAATGATTTTGCATTTATTTAAAATTTTGGTTATAGTTGCATGGATTTCTTGTCCCAGCTGAACTTCGAGTATTCTGCATTACTGAAAAAGCTAAATGCTTACAAAGCCATATTCTCGTTAGCAGCTCCCACTCAAAATATGGATTTGTTGACCAGATTTGTTAAATAGAGTTGAGTAGGTTTATTGAATAGAGGGTTATTTTAAGTAGACACGTTTCTTACCTTCATACAAATTCAGATTGTGTTTTTATTTCTATTTTAGTTCATTTTTTAAATTGCCCTCATCACTGAAGTGTGAGTGCCTTCCATGTAGAAACAGCAGGAAGATCAATTGTAGACTTCTCTAGTCTGTGACTTTGTTGTTGTTGTTTCACAAAATTAAAAAAAAAAAAAAATTCAGGGATTCGAGCAGAATTTTCTTCAAATCTTCAGTAAAACAAATAAGCTAAATTTATATATAAAAAAAAAAAAGAGAGAGAAAAGGCAAGAAGCAGGAAAACCCTACCCATAGCAATAATAAAGAAATGGAGAACATGTACCCTAAGCAGAAAGGAAAATACTACACAGAAAAATTGAGTATTTGAAGTCTTAGAAAATAACGTTTATCGCTGTCATGAATTTGGAGGCTTTTGAATGCAAAGTAAGAATGCAAAATAATGAAAATTTTGGGTAAATATCCAATCAGACACTGTTTACGACCTTGCACTCAACAGCTGTGCAGAATTCTGTGGAAATCCTGAAGTAGTAAAGCTTCCATCTCCAGCTATTACAAAAAGCTACTTGAAGTCTGATGATTTTTGTTACGCTGTTTCGTAACATTTTGTTTAGGGGCGTTTTAGCAAAGAATGATGCCACCTATCGGAAACCCTGCATGGTTCCACTGCACTATTCAACATTTTTTATTTGCAATGCAAGCGTAAGAGGAAATCTGGCATATTTTGAGAAATCTAACAGAATTCTTGCTGAATTAATCCTTTGAGTGACAGGATGCATATGCATGCATAAAAGTGAATACTTGCATGCATTTACTGTTCAGTGGAACAAACAAGAAGGCGTGTGTGCCCATCCCCTTAAACGTGTGCGCCTTCATTCCTGCTGATTGCACAAGCAGAATTGCTGAGCAGAGCAGTTAAGGAGACTTGAACTGGTGGATTGGATTACAGGATTCTGCAGAGCTCTGTTCAGTAAAGGGATTTGTAACTTTAGTAGAGAAATAATTCACCTAATGAAGTATTCTTATTTATTTATTTATTTATTATTTATTTATCTATTTATTTATTTATTTTTGTATGTTCCCCTCAGGGAACAGGCTTTCTTTGACCTCAGAACACGGAGAATTTCCTTAGCCTAAATTGTATGTTGCCTATATAATTTTATTACCACCAATCTTTCCTCTGTCTGGCTTGGGGAATCCATTGGAAATGTTTCCCTAGGGTAGCATTGTAGCTCTGTTGGCAAAGCTCATATTCCCTGCAGGGTCTGTAATGTTTAGCAGTCGCTGTGTCCGCTCTGAATACTTTCTGGGAGCATCTATTCTAAAACTGATTTACCAGAATCCTCTTCAGACATCAGTGTGAACAAGCTAGGATTTCTCTTCCTTCTGCTGGCAGAAAGAACTGTTTTTTTTTTTCTTTTTTCCCCACAAGTCATTGACTCATCAGCCCTGCAGAAGTGCTTACATGTTATATATATGTCATTATCTAGTGGTAAATAACTAAAAGCATCTTTTATTTTTTCTGGGTAGAGCAACTGAGATTATTCTTGGATGAGTGATTTAAATATGATGATGTGCACCCATTTCTCTGCCAGGATGATGTGACACAGGTGGTGCCCAAGGTTTCTGCCTCAGCCTACAGGGTGTGGGCAGTGTGAATGCATGACTTGCTGTAATAAAAACACAATCTCTATCTACTGAGTATAGGGATTTGTTTTTTATTTATTTTTTTAAGTATGAAATTTCTGTTCCTCCTGTGAGCGAAGCCTTTAAGCCAGCTGACACACAGATTGGTTTACAGCATCTGGTCCTGCCAGGATTGACTTGGAGACTAGAGAGATCTTGGTCAGTGCCCAGGGGACTGGGAGGACATGACTGACGGGCTTGAGTAGGAACAAGCATTTCCTGAGAAGTTTGAGTCTGAGAGAACAAGTGGAGATGCAGTACCTGCTGGCTGTGTTGTAGAGGCTGTGATGGCGCTCTCCTCGTGGCTTCCCCACCGCCTGCTGTGGGGCTCAGCACAGCTGAGTCAGCCTGGAGGTTGCTGGAGTGCAAAATGTCAAAGTAACGTGGTGCTTCCTGGAATACAAAATGAGTAATATTGGTCTTTCTTTGCAGATGTTTCTTTTTTCATAACAGCACTGAAGAATTTGCTTGTACAGCCCATGTAATATTAACGAGCTTTGCTGCTGTACTGCTTAATGCATTCCAACAGTGATCATAGAAAACCTTGTCTGCCTGCTTGCTCTGAGGGATTTTGAAATGCTGACCCGTTTAGCAAAGATCTTTTCAGTAGTGAAAATCACAATTTCTGTTTTACCCATTTGGGATTTTTGAATGAAAGAAAAATAATCCTTGTTTTACTGAAGTCAGGGAAAAAAGAGCTCATATTTCATTGTCAGAAGCAAATTGAAAATTTTAGGAATATGAATTTATTATACTGCGAAGTATTTTAATTGTTTATCAAGAAATTTCTTATCCATGAATATTATAATGGAAAAGTATCTGAAATTAAGCCTATTTTAACTTAACACACTTTTTTTTTCTTCATAGTTATTAATGGTCATACACCCTGTTTACGGTTGTTGCTAGAAGTTGCAGACAACCCTGATGTGACAGACGCCAAAGGACAGTAAGTTTTCTTTGTGATGGTTTTCTTTCAGTTCTGTGATTCAAATAACATCTCAGATTTCATACAGAAAAAGCATTTATTAGCAATACTGTACTTCCTGTACTACTTTTAGAATTTGGCAGAAACTATAAAGTATACATTCTAAGCCATGTGGAAAAGATTATTCATTAATCTTAGCCCCTGCTTCATACTTCAAACAATTCTTCATAGATGCTTAAAGCCAGATTCAACATAAACTAACGAGCTTCTGAGATGTTTCTATAGACTTTTACTTTCTAAAATGCTGATATTTCAGGGCTTACTTGGTATACTAAGCTGGCAAAGTGAGACTGATAATTTGAGGTGAGCCCTAAATCTGAGATGTTCCTACAGAAGTTTTATGTCTTATTAAATGGTAGCTATAGAGGCAGTATAAAGTATGCTTTAGAAGCTGAAAGCATGAATGCTTAAAAAAAATATTTGGGGTACCTGGAAGATATCTGGCTATACATACAACTTTGAGTGGTATTAGTCTTATCTAAGAATAGAAGAATAGACTGCTTTCAGGAAAAAAAAAAATATATGTTAGTCTAAATGTTGGCTTTAATAGAGTTTCCTCATGTTCATGACTCCACTTTAAACAATTGTGCAGCATTTTCAAAACAAATGCTTTGAGTTGTTGTCATCTTGGTAACTATTGGGCATTCATTCACAACAGTTGGGTACTCTAAAGTTCACGTGTTGCTGGAGGTGACAATAATTGTAGGTTGTTAAGAGAACAGATTGTCCCGAATGATGCTTTGTAAACTGCTTGCAAATGAATCATACTAGTTGGCTGATAATATTTTAAGAATAATTTCATACAAAATATTTTCACCTGGATATTATATAGAAGAGTAGAGTGAAAGGAATAAATTTCTGAGTAGGAATGGAGAGAAATGCAGGGCTTCCTGACTTCCCTAGTCCAGTAAGTTAGCAGTGCCAAGTAGCATGTCATTTTATAGCTGTGACTGTTTTGTTTGTTTTTCTTCTAGAACCCCCCTAATGCTTGCAGTGGCATATGGGCACATTGATGCTGTTTCCTTATTACTTGAAAAAGAAGCATCTGTAGATGCAGCTGATCTCGTGGGATGCACAGCTTTACATCGAGGGGTGACTTAGTTTTATTCTAATTATTTGTTTTACTGTGAATACAATTCATTTATAAATACAGGGATATTGAATATGTAGGGGATATAGTTGGTGAGTGAAAACATGACTAAAAACAGTCAATGAGGTAAAAATCAGGACAAATCTGCTCCGCTTTTGACTTTATCTCACATTCAATTTAATTAGACAAATTATTGATTAGATAGATTTTTCTCTTGGCTCTAGACACTCTACTATAGCAATCATTATTGTTATAAGTACTTTATGAATTTTGAAAATAATTTATTTAAAAGAACTGCCCAGCAGTTGCTATCCTTTTTCTTGGGGAGGATGTTGTAAGCCTTAAGTATTGGGCTCATGAGTATTGAGTATGTAAGTATTGGGCTTCGACCCATGGGATCGAAGGAGCTTTCATCTCTGTCATCTGAATCCCATTCAGGCTGTTTCATGTTCACAGGCATCAATCATAGCACATGTTTCCTGGGCATGAGTCTATGTTTATATCAACCTCTTTACTCATTTCTTTGTTATCAGATTATGACTGGGCATGAAGAGTGTGTTCAGATGCTGTTAGAGAAAGACGTATCTATTTTATGTAAAGATGCCAGAGGCAGAACACCTCTGCATTTTGCAGCAGCTCGGGGTCATGCCACTTGGCTGAGTGAATTACTGCAGGTAGCACTTTCAGAAGAAGACTGCAGTTTAAAAGATAATCAAGGTTATACACCGCTGCACTGGGCTTGTTACAATGGTAAGTTTGTCCCTGTGGATTTTTACCAAATTCAAATGCGGCCTCAGTTTTAGGAAAGCATGGTGACAAAGTTTAACCCTTTGAGAAACTTAAAATTATTTAAAGAGTCAAATTATTTCCCCTCTTGCTTACTATCTGTAGTTTGCATTTTCTGTGTTTACACTTCAGTTCAAAATCCAGAGAAATTCCAGCAATAGCTCTCAATGGCTTTGCAACTTATAGAGAAATATCTCAGTCATTGCATTCATTTGCTCCCATCACAGAAGGCCAGGGTGAAATTCTGGATTTCCTGAAGTAAATGATGAAATTTGCATTGATTAATATGGGGCCAGAAATGCTTCTCTGAGGTGTCACCTTCTTATTTATTAAAGCAAGTGACATGATTAGATGGATGGCCTGAACCGATTGTTTCTTGCTTAATAAAAGGATAAAACCTCCTAGTACCGTTGTTCAAGATCATCTTTGGAGATGTGTGAGGCCATGTATGTAATATCACTTAAAAAGGAGACTATTTTTCCTTTCCTTTTATTTTGAGAAGGGTTAATATCAGCCTGGATCTACTATGTTGCTGATATATATATATATGTGTGTGTGTGTGTGTGTATAAAGTAAAACAATTTTTGTTTATTATTTTATCACATAAAAGTTTCTGTACACAATGTGTTCAATCTTAAATCTAAAGTGTTAAATTATAATCTTTATAAACCTAGTATTCAGTAAGTGAATTACTTGCTTTGTGTAACACTGCAAACTGTCTGATTTCTTATAGGTCATGAAAACTGCATAGAGGTACTATTGGAACAAAAACTTTTCCGCAAATTCCATGGTAATAGCTTCTCTCCGTTGCACTGTGCCGTGTAAGTAGAAATGTCCGGTAACAAATGCAGATATGTTGCTTTAGGACATATCTGGAAAAAGTAGCAGCATGAGAAGAAAACAATTTTTATTTGATATTATTTGCACAAGCAAATAATTTTAAAGCTGGTCATAGAACTGTGCTTATCTTAAGTTCTCTTATTCCTTATGAACAACAAAAAGTTGGTGGCTATTATGAGTTTCTAATCTTCTTCCATGCACGTATCTTAGACACATTCTTTATTCAAATAAAGCAGTGCATTTTCATACAAGAAGGATTTTAATATGGCAAAAGTCATAACTTTTCATTACATAATTGCAAATGTAATTTGCAATTTTGCAAATTTTTACAAAAAATGCAAGATTACTTTGATATGTACGACCTAATATGCTTATCAGAACATATAAACCATCCGAAGAGTAAGGAATTAAGCACTGTAAAAACAAATGCAAACCTTTCTAATTCTTGCCAACAATCAGAATGGCAGAATTATGAATTCTGTCTTCTATTGGAAGAATTGATGTATTCCAGAATTAATGATAGTAGTTACTATTCTGTAGGCTTTCTTTCTACACTTGACTTCATTGGAAAGTAGAGAAGTAATTTATTATATATCAAACCCTGTAATTATCAAAAACAATATATTAGAGAAATAAGAATATTTATAAAGACTTTTTTTTACTCTGCTTATATGTTAAAAATGTTAACATAAAAATGTTAAAAATGCGTGCAACTTTAAAATAAAAGAACTGTTGCTAAGACAACATGGTCTTCTAGCTATATTAGAGATATAATATATGGCTAATACTGTTACTAAACACTGTTCATAATGGCATAAGACAAATTACCAGGAAGAGTACCTCCATGAAGGAACAGTATTAGAAGTGTGAGCTGGAAGATCTGAGTTTTGATACCTTAAACATTTTGATACCTTAAACATTAGCTTTCTCTTTGTAAGTGCATATGACTGCGTACTTTCCAGTGTTTGACACTTAGATTAAAGGATTTTAAGGTATTAAAGTTTTAATCCTAGGTTGGTATTGTACTTTCAGTTAACCTTGTGCGTAGTGAACTGCAGGATCAGCTGTACTTTAGGTGCTGAAATACATAGTAGCAGATGCAATCTTTTTACCTTTTTAAAAAATGTCTTGTCTTTTGGCAGAATCAATGATCATGAAAACTGTGCATCACTGCTTATTGGAGCCATCGATGCCAACATTGTCAATTGCAAAGATGACAAAGGAAGGTAATAGCTTCTTAAAGTGCCTTTCATCATTGTCAATCCATCTCATATTTTTCATAATTCTGTCTGAACCTCTGTAACTAATCTTTATCATGTGTAGCTGAGCCAAAACTTGTCATGCTGACTCTGTCAGATAGCAGCTTACACTGCAACAAACTTAAGTGGTGGCTGACTTTGAAGTAAGAATACTATAAAGTATTCAATTTGGCTGTCAAAAAAAAAGTAGTGTTTTGTTTGTTTAAAAAACGTACTGATCCAGGCTGTTTCTCTGAATCTGTTTTCTTTCTGTTAAACATATAAACACATTTATTTGCTAAATGGTGTGATACTGTGTACAAATAGGAAAGTATTTCATTAAAAGTTATGTTAGCATTCTCAGAGCAAATGATCGAAAACTTCTGTACAGCAAAGTAATTCATACTGGTACAGCAAGAGATTCAGTCAAATCTTCACAGAATCACAGAATCACAGAATTTCTAGGTTGGAAGAGACCTCAAGATCATCGAGTCCAACCTCTGACCTAACACTAACAGTCCCCACTAAACCATATCCCTAAGCTCTACATCTAAACGTCTTTTGAAGACTTCCAGGGATGGTGACTCCACCACCTCCCTGGGCAGCCCGTTCCAGTGCCTAACAACCCTTTCAGTAAAGAAATTCTTCCTAACATCTAACCTAAAACTCCCCTGGCGTAACTTTAGCCCATTCCCCCTCGTCCTGTCACCAGGCACATGGGAGAACAGGCCAACCCCCACCTCGCTACAGCCTCCTTTAATGTACTTATACAGAGCAATAAGGTCACCCCTGAGCCTCCTCTTCTCCAGGCTGAACAAGCCCAGCTCCTTCAGCCGCTCCTCATAGGACTTGCTCTCCAGGCCCCTCACCAGCTTCGTCGCCCTTCTTTGGACCCGCTCAAGCACCTCGATGTCCTTCTTGTAGCGAGGGGCCCAAAACTGAACACAGTACTCGAGGTGCGGCCTCACCAGAGCCGAGTACAGGGGGACGATCACCTCCCTAGCCCTGCTGGCCACACTGTTTCTGGTACAAGCCAGGATGCTGTTGGCCTTCTTGGCCACCTGAGCACACTGCTGGCTCATATTCAGCCAACTATCAACCATCACTCCCAGGTCCTTCTCCGCCTGGCAGCTTTCCAACCACTCATCTCCCAGCCTGTAGCTCTGCTTGGGGTTATTGCGCCCCAGGTGCAGGACCCAGCACTTGGCCTTGTTGAACTTCATACAGTTGACCTCAGCCCATCGGTGCAGCCTATCCAGATCCTCCTGCAGAGCCTTCCTACCCTCGAGCAGATCGACACACGCACCTAGCTTGGTGTCATCTGCAAACTTACTGAGGGTGCACTCAATGTCAAAATCAGTCACATTGATAATCTCACTGCATGTATACACGTACTTAAGATTGCTAAAATTCTAAAAATATAATACTCATTGTTTCTCTTAATTAAAACAAATACAAAACCTTCAGTAATTGTGACTACTTACTCCTGTAAGGGTGAGAGCACCTCATCCTTACTAATAAGCAAAAACTGAAGTAACACAATTACATACAACGTGGGTTACATACCAACTGTCCTTCATCTCAGTTAGTTGTACTTCAGACCCAAAAGGCCACAGGGAGACAGGACAACTTCTAGTGTCTTTCAGTCTTGTGGAAACTGATAATTTTCAAAGTGAACAGAATTCTTTCTGCCTTTTCATAGTAATGCTGTTGTCATAGCCAGTTGATGTAGTATCTTTGAGTATTGCTTGAAATACTTCAGTTTATTTAAGTAATGAATCTGTTCTTTTCTCATAGTTTTCCCATTTCAAGTTTGTTTAAGAAAAATAAAAATCACATGAACAAGGATTGTACTGCTTTGCATTTTACAGAGTACATTCCATTAAAATAAATATGCTGCTAGTACAAGATTCTACACAACACCATATCCACCCTCAGATGCTCTTTTTTTAAAGTTTATGTTGCACCAGGACAGAGACTGTAAATATTGTTTGTTTAATTTTGGATGTTGCTACTATGGCTTTCCTCTTGTGATAACTTTTAACTTTCATGGAAAAAACATACAAACCATCTTGTGCTTTCAGGTTCTTGAGAAAGCAAGTAAATAGGAATATTGTAATTATTCAGCAACTGCTGTGGTCGTGTTAATTTTCCCCACAGAACGCCCCTTCACGCAGCAGCCTTTGCGGATCATGTGGAATGCCTCCAGCTCCTCCTGAGTCACAGTGCCCAAGTGAATGCTGCGGATCATGCAGGGAAAACACCTCTCATGATGGCAGCTCAAAACGGTCACGTAGGTGCTGTAGGTGAGTAAATCCTTGCCACTTTTGAGTGCAACTGCAGTTGCTGATCCCAAATAAGTGATCATGTTTTCCTGGGAAAACAAAGGAAGACAAATAAATTTTGTGCATGCCTGTAAGAAGCTACCTTTACATCTTTAATTTTTGTTTCCTTCTCAGTCATTGTTTCTTAGCAGTCTTTGTGACTCCTTGGAATAACAAACTTGAGTCTTATTTCCTCCAAAGAATGCATTGTAAAGAGCATGACGGGAATAGTATTTATTTTCTCTATTACTTCCTGTTTTTATGGGGCAGTAAAACTGCATGTGTAAAGAAGTTTTAAGGGTAACCTCTTTTTCTGTTACATTATAGGAAATACTACTCTTGAAATGGCAGCTATCCACAGTTGTTTTGTTCCAGGCTAGACTACATGATACAGACATACAGATTACAGATATATTGACTTAACAAAACTCCCTTTTCTTTAGTTTTGACAGCACAGACCGCACCCTGAATTCATTATATCCACTTAGTCCTCTCAGAGCAGAAATCAGAGTTGTTCTCAGGAGGTGATTTAGGCAGAATTTGCTAAACTGCAAATGGAGAAGTTGATTCATAGATTAATCTATGTTCAACAGTTTGAGGCAAAATGAATGAGGTATTAGCTCTCTGTTTGGCTACTGATTAACTATATAAGATTAGTCTGTTCTCATTATTTTCACTTCATGCTTGTAAAGTTTACGTTGCATCAAGGCTTAATTGGTTAGCATATATGCACGTATATTGAAATAGATTTTTTTTCCCCTCTGTTTTTACATATTTGTCTGCTCGTCGGATTTGTGCATTGATTTCTACTAAACTTCAGACTTCTTGGTGAACATTGCTAAGGCAGACCTGACATTAAAAGATAAGGACTTGAATACATCTTTGCACTTGGCTAGCAGTAAAGTAAGTTGAAGATAACTGTGTGCTTCTATAATCTTCACTGTCTGCGTGTATGTTTGTTTTTGTTAAAGCTCCAACAAATATTTCTGCAACAAAAATGTGATGGTCAGACATGTAGTGAGAACAGTGTACCGAGTTTTTTTTCATGTCTATTTCAAGGTTTAGTAAATTGAGAAATAAGGATGACAGCTGAAATAATATTTATTATTCTCCAAATCATGTGGAAGGAATGCAAAATTTTATCTTGCACTCTATAGCAGTAAAAGTAGGGGTATTGATTAGATTGGTGGTGGTGGGTTTCCCAACTTTTTTCCCCATTAATTCCAATTGTTGTTGCCTGTTTTTGAAAAATAAAAATTAAAAAAAAAAGTCCATGGGATTCCCTCTTCTGGGACTTTTCTTTTACTCCTGTTCCCAGATAGGATTCCAGATAGAAACTCCAGTTTCTGTAGACAAAAGAGCCTCACTGAATTCTCAAGGTCCTTCAGGCAGCTGTTCACCTGACAGGGCTGTAGACTCACTGTGTTGAAACAGTATGAGAAATAAGGCTCTGATCTGTATTATTTCCAAAGTTTCATTTTCACATGTCACTGATGTTGAAGGGCTTTTGTAGTAGTTTATTAATAATACAGAAGGCATTTAAAGACCTAGGAAATACAGTATTAATTTTTAAGATTAAGCCCTCTCATTCTCTGTTATTGTGTAGTCCTTGTAAGTCATCAGTTGAATGCACTCTCAAAAGAAATGTCAGTCTTCCCTGAAAGCTGAGAAGGTGAATTCATATATGAATGGAGGGCTGAAACACAGGCGAATGTCTGAACTTGTAAATGTGCTAAAGCATCCTAGTATTGACAGTTTGTAAATGGTGTTCTAAGGTTTTTACAATTCACTCATTACAGTTCCTTAGAAACTGAGTAGCATATTCCATATTTTAAATTGATTTTTTACATTTTGCTGTTATATGTAACATTTCTTTTGCCTCAGTTTTACATTCCTTGGCAAATTAATACAGTTTTTTGTTTTCAACTGCAGGGTCATGAAAAATGTGCCTTGTTAATACTTGACAAGATACAAGAACAGAGCCTTATTAATGCAAAAAATAATGCATTGCAGACGTAAGTATAACCTGATCTTCTCAAATTCAGTTGATTTACCCAGAGATTCTGATTTAGCTCATCAAGTTCACATCCTGGATTTTTTCACAGAAAAAGGAAGTTACATTTCTGATTTTTTTTTTTTTAAGCACTTGCCCTTGAAAACACTAGATTTATATTGCATTTTCACTTTTAATTTGACTTCTTTGATTCTAATTCTATGTGTGGTTTGTTGGAAAAATAATATGAGGTCATTTATTTGAAGACTATATCAAAATGTCTTTCAATCATGTGAATGTATACCGGCATTTCCTACCTTTTCAAGCTTCACTTTAAATATAAATAATTTATTTAGATTAAGGTACTACATTTAATTTTAAAGTTTTTGGAGCTCAAAGTTTATGTACAACTCCCTTCCATAGCGCTCATTATCCACAGGATTGTAACCATCAATATTCTTACTCCAGCTGCAAAAAATTGAACCACAGGTTCAGGCTGTAGATCTAGAGCTTGCAGATGAATCCATTCCACCTAAGCCCTTTTTCCCCTCTTCAATGTGAAATTGTTTCTCCTGTTCCATTAGTAAACAGGAGGATGGTGTACTAGGAAGGGGGCAAAACTGCAGGAACAGAAATTATCAATGGAATATTCAAGAGAAAAAAAATGATACAATGATTTTGAACAGTCTGTAGTAGCCAGAATTAAGGATAGAACAAGGACATTTCTTCAGTCTTAGATACATTTTCCTTTAAAATTGTGTGCTGCAAACAGTGGAAAACTGACAGGTTTTAAAAGAAGTCCTTGAGATTGGCAAGTGTTAATCAATCTTTGCATGTATAAAGGTAATTGCATATATTTATTTTCCACATCTTTTATAGATATGGTACACCAGAATTATTTTAAAGCTTGTAATGTAATTTAATGTCTAGATTTTAATTGTTATGTTCCTCAGAAGGAAACATTCTGATGCTGGATACGCTTTAAGTACTGCCTAACTTTTTTTAGAAGGAGTTATTTTAAACTAAACTTTAATTTTGATGTTTTGTTTTGTAGACCTCTCCATATTGCTGCACGTAATGGCTTGAAGATGGTGGTTGAAGAGTTGCTAGCCAAAGGGGCATGTGTCCTAGCAGTAGATGAAAATGGTAAGTAAATAACACACTTTGGTAAACTTCAGTAGTACCTACAAGGTAATTTTACAACAGACTGACGCAATAGACTTAAAAGCTGGTAGACATCATTGATGCTTATATTCTTCCAAGAACAGACAATGAGCTGTGTGAGTATCCATATTAAAAAGGACGCTCTTCTTCTTTTTTTTTTTTTTTAATATAGAAATGTATTCTGAACATCACAGTGGTCCCTTTTACTGTTCATTTTGCATGTACTGTCAACAGCTAGTCTTTTTTAATGCTTGAGTGCAGTGGTAACTTGAATTTCCTAAACATGCAAGTGGCACCGGATAATTCTGACGCCTTGCAGAAGAATTAAGGATTATGCATTCAATCAGCGCATGTTTTAATGGGTAGGAAGAAAACCATCACCATATGTTTGATTGTGTCCTAGTTCATTCTGAGATCAAAACTTGTGCTTTCCAATTGTCTGACCTAACCCAAGATGCAAGTAAATTACTGATATATTACCTCATAAAATATATGATTAGTTAATAAATGTGATAATTTTGTTTCAGATCTCAGTGAAATCCTTCCCTAAACATTATAAAGCCCACGGGGAGCTGTGCTTCTATAATTAATATTTTCAAAAATGTCTTCCTGAAATAAGCTGGTTTCTCTTACAATACTGACTTTGTGGCATTAATATAATAATTTGGTACCTCCATCTCCCCATATCTGTAAAGTAACAATAATAAAACTTAGCCATCATTACAAGAGATTTGATATCTATGGATGCAAAGAACTGAGTGGTGAGTATTTGTTATTAACCAATTGCTATTAGGTAAGCTTGCATGAATGAGTCCCACTGAAGTCATCTGGCCCTAATCTCAATTTAGAGATAGGGACAGAAAAATGAACCAGACTAGCTTCTAACCACTATTTTGTTTTGGTTGTTAAAATTGTACATGCAGATCTAGCTAATTTACATGTATGTCAGGAGTGGAAAATTAAGTTCAAATTTGGTACATGTTTAATTGCTATAGGAGCAACTGTGCACACAGTTTAAAGGAGAGAAATCTAAGTACAATAAGTACAATTCTAAAGAATACTTTACGTTGGAACTCAGAAGAAGAAGGAATTCTATTTAGGGGATCCATTCACTGCAATTGGTGCTTAAGTATCAGTAGTTTGCTATAAAACTACTCACATTTGTCCTCCAAACTCTGCATAATCTCCATACTGCAAACTCTCCATACTGCAGGTGTTTTCAGCTTATTTGAGGCAGTAAGATAGAAGTAAAGCCTGAGATTACTTTTGCTGCAGCATTTAAGATTTAGCCATCTGCAAAAGAATTAGTATGCTCTTAGCATAAAGGAGGAGTTCTTGGAAAGTGCAGAGCACAATGCACCTTCACAGTACTGCACAGCAGCCTGCAAAACTGATAGATAGCAAGTGTTATTATTCATTTATTACTCATTTCAAAGATTTGTTTACATGAGAAGCTACTTTGTGGCAGTCCTTGAACAGGAGCCACATTTTGTCTCTCGCTGCAGTGAAGACAAATTTCTGATAGCTCCCCAGTTCTTTGCTTTACAGACATCTATATTATAATATGACTTTATATTTAAAACCTATGCCATGCTTTCTGAATACAGTTATTATTCCTCTGACATAATGCAAATTTTGAATAACTGAACATCCACATAGTCACACTTGCTATACATGTACCACATGCGCTGGTCTAATTCTTTTCTCTGACAATTTCATTCCTTAATGAACTGCTTTCTGAGTTGAGTATATGCTCAACCAATCAGTCTTGGAAATTTTGCTAACTACTCCAAAATATGTTAAAACTAATATCTTTTATGTTCTCATGAAAGTCGTTGTTCTCAGAATGAGACTTGTTCATATGTACAGAAACTGAAGCCAGTTTCTGTCCCTGTTGCTGTACACCCTATGTTCTGTATTCATCATATTGCTTGTGCTGTAGAACTGTGTTTAGCAAGTGCTTTTATTCATATTGTGAAGTCTGTTTGCTGCCTGATTTAAAAAAAATAGTGCTTGTTGTGGTCACAGTGATTTAAATGCTCCATAAAGTGTGTATTTTCCCAGCATGTCTAATTTAAAATAAGTAACACCCCTCCTGTTGCCTGGCATGATTGTAACTGAACATACATCTCCTGCTTATGAAGTCGCCTAGAGATGTATATGAGGAATGCTCAGTGCCATTCTCAGTACCCGTAGTACTAACCATTGCCTTGTCTGCATTTGTGCCCAGGTCATACGCCAGCCCTGGCTTGCGCTCCTAACAAAGACGTGGCTGACTGCCTGGCACTCATTTTGGCTACCATGATGCCTTTTTCTCCTTCCAGTTCAATGACGGCTTTCAACTTCGCTTGTTTTAAAAAAGACAGTTTGGGCAGGACACATCTCTGCGATGGCTCCAGTATGGGTAGCATTAACTCTTGTAATAAGCCCTTGAGTAATAACATAGGAACAGAGGATGGGTACAATGAAAATGATTCTGATTCTGAAACATTTTGACTTTGGTATTCAAAACTTTTTCTTTCCTTATTGGTTCCTTTCAGCTTGTTGTTTTGGTCTTTTTAAACAGCTCAGATCCCACTGCTATATTCTTAACTATTACTCTTGACAAGTAGGTATTGAAAGATATGTAGTGTTGATAAGAATTAAGCCTTTAAATAACAAAGGGGAACTTACTGGAATATTATTCCCATTAATGTTCTGCAGCTTTTCAGCTTCCTCATGTTTTCCTTAGGCCCTAAGTGCCCCTGTGGAAAGTCTCTACCTCTTATTTTAAGTAAAAAAGAGAAAATGCCTTTTTCCTTTTTGACAGCACAAATAAACAGGGAACTGTTTGTAAAAAGTACTTACATATTTTAGCTGTAACGTTAGTACACAAACATATTTTCAATGTAGCCTTCATAGATTTCAAGCATTGCTCCTTTCCTCTGTTTGTCTGTTTACTAATTCCAGGGGCTCTGATAATTAGATAACTTCTTTTACACAAACCAAAGGTCAAGTTGTAAATCCTAAAATTGCCTGTATTACTTCTCTACAGGAAAAAAAAATTACATTCTGCACGTATTAAGCACTTAAACGTACAGAAAGCACTTTTTACAGTTATTAGTTGCAGCATGCAATTAGAAAAAAGTAGTTATAAACTCTTAAGGCCAAATTCTACTTGTCTCACCATGTTTCCCCACTGACATTAGTGGAACCACTTGTGAAAAATTAAAATCACTTGCCCCCCCTCCCTTCCCCTTCCGCCACCCTCCCCCCCCCCCCTCCCCCCCGCTTTTTTTTCCCAATTCAGCACAAGCGTGTACAGTTTATTTGCACTACAGAATTAGGGTCATTAGAAGTTTCTGTCACCTGAGCCGTTAACCATGAATCTAGTATCAGAAAAAGAAATCAGGTGTAGACAAAGGTGTATGTAAACGTTTATGATGACATGCCAACTTAAATAGATTTAAAAAATTATTTTCTATGCTTAAATAACCAATTTTTACTGTAAACGATAACGTTTTTTAACGTAATTCTGCCAGTGTTTGGATTAACAGAGTAGAGGTGAAACAATGAAAGCATAACACCAAAAGTTGAAATACCAAACACGAGAAAACAAAAATGTACCATGCACCATGCAGGGGATCGGAGATGCATGCTAAAAGAGCCTATTGCCACCAGCTTTGAAAGCAATGTCAGCTTGTGAATATGTTTACTCCTTCTGCCAAAGTTTCTAGGTCAAACGGACCCCGACCCTCATCTGCAACAGAAGTACAAAAGGAAGAATGAGACTTTATAAGCAAAAACAAAACAAAACAAACAAAAGCCTATCATGAACTAACCAGCCGTACCAAGAGGACCAAAATGCTTCAGTGATTAAATGGAAGACTTTATTACTTTTATTTTTTTTCTTCAAATGTGAGTGACATAATGAAGTAGTTTTCTAAATCATAAAACTATAAACTTTTGAGGTAATGAGTAGTCTTGAGTGAATTTTACATTTTATGATGCAGGTTTCAAGTTGACATTTGTAACTAATTATGTGTTGACCACAGTTTGTTTTTTTCCAGACTAAGGAAAATGTTCATATGCTTTTAATGTAAATGTGTTTATATTTATTTGAAATGAAACAAATACCCAGGAAAAATAACTATGGCTTTTTCTCCTTGTTAGTAGTTGTGCATATTATTTTGTGTAATGCAAAATAAAATGTGAATCTAGGCAAGACTGATGGCCTGAGTGGAGAAAGGAAGGACTGATGCACTTCAGAAGTGTGCCCATCTTAATCTGTGGAATGTAAAGATGGAAGTCCACAGGCTATACTGGTAAAAAGCAGAGAGCAAAACACCTTTCATCATCATTTGAAAGTGTAAGAAAGGGATCCGACACCTTGCTAGACAGGTGAGAGAACACTGTACAACTACAGTAAAGTTATAGAAAAGGTAATGTAGCATGGAGTTAAGGTGTTACAAGTTCCAGTGATTCACACTCAGGATATCTGCAGGCCTAAATCCGTGCTGGGAGAATGAGAAGAGCTTCTTCCTGAGTGCATGCTTTCATCAGGGTAAATGAAAATAAGGATTTCTATTTTAGTTGTAGTTTTTAGCCATGTTCCACTGAATTGTTTAAAAATAATAATAATCGTCAGCAGATTTCCAGTTCTTCAACTGGAAAAAGCACGCAGTGTTTATTTTGCCCTGCTAAAATTACACATTGTTTCCTTGAACATTAACAAATTTCCAAAATTTGTAACGAACTTCCTAAGGGATAGTGTCTATGAAGGTAAAGGTATGTTTTTCCTCAATCCTATCTTTTCAGCAGCAGAACTGACAGAGCACCTGAAACCCTGGTTTTCTCCTCAGAAGTAGCACAGGAAACATTTTTATGATTGACTTTTCTCGAAGTTTTTCATGTAAAACCTGCAGAATAGCAATAACCACCTTATTGTAAGCACTGAAAATAAGAGGAGAGACCAGTTGTTAGTTTTCAGTCATGTGTTTAGAAATAAATGGAAATCCCAAGTTTTAGTTTGTTTGTTTGTTTCTGTGTAGAATGACAGCATTTAAAACAAACAAACAAATGAGAAATAGCTGCCACCTGCTCTAACAGCAGGAACAGCATTTTAATTTTATTTCACCTAGAGATTAAATATGTCTAACCCTGAAATAAAGTTACGCTATCCTACATGAAGTTGTTTCATTAGGAGAAAGCAAGTGATCTTTACAAGGAGAATATTGTATTATTTCAAGCAGCCATTTTATACAAATCAGTGTTTTACTTGCTACCGTACAGAGTTACTGAAAATATTTTGTAAATTTGCAATACCTTGTAACTCTGGTAACTGTGTAGTACAACTGCTGCCTTTTATGATGCATACAACGTTATAGAAGTGTAGGTGATTATCAAATAACTTTGCTCCTTCTGGGAATCAAATTTAAACTTTACGGATTAAACTTCTCTATAAACTAGCAATGATGTAAGTTTGCAGTATTCCAGAAATCCTAGAAAAATATGATTTGTTAGCATCTTATGGGCATTGGGAAAGCCATGTTTTGAGTATGGTGTTCTTAGGAAAACCGTCACAAGCAAGACATGTGGAAGTACTCAGTATCAGCCTGTCCCCAGATCTCACCACAATCCCTTTTCCTGTATGCTAGTACATTAACCTGTAATATAATTTGTCACTTGTAGAAATAAATTTGTTATTTAGGACAGGTATTTAAGTATGGGAATAATCTTACTCATGTAAATAATCACCATGCCTTTTTGTGGACTTTTTACAAGGGTAGATTTAATCATACAGAATTGTTGCACTTAACCCTGGATCCTGCAATTTACAGTACATGGACTACTTCTGTATTTGCACCAAACAGTGGGTATTTTGTGAGGGGCAGCAGTCTGCCCAGTTTTATTAGCAGGATAGTTTTCATCCTGTATTTTAACCACAGTTGCAGGTGGAATCCATAGCAGGATTGGGTCCCATTCTCATAAATACTGAGTAAAAACCTCCGGACTGCCTGAAATTGCTGTGAAATAGCTCAGGGGATTTCTGTTCATTGCTACTAAAAGGGCACCATAATGTGTTTGGTACTTTTATGCAGTAAACAACTGCCAGATTATTAAATTAGAACAAACACATGAAATGAATTGTTTATCCATTGTACTGTTGAGAAACCTGGTTATGTATCTTGAGGATGACTTTAAAAAAAAAATTGTGATTTTTATTCTTAGTCATGTAAGAAATATTAGAGTGCCTTTTTATATTTGTGTATTATGGAAATGTTTTGTGAAAGTTGTCTCTCTTTTTTTTTTTTTTTCATTTGAGTGTTATAAAAGCAATATATTACCAGTAAATTTTCATTTCAACTCTTTGAATGTATAAAGTGTTTCTTCTTTTCATATGTTCTACCTGTATTGAAATGAAAATTAATATGCTAAATTTCTATAGGAATAATGTATAATTTTTGCAGTGCTGAAAATGCTTTCTTATTACACAAAAAGTAAACCTTAGATCAGTGTTATAGGAAAGGGCGTTTTAAACTAGTGACAATCTGAGTGTGTGTATAAAATGTAATTTTATGCGTTTCTTATGCAGTGATCTACATATTAAAGCCAATATCTTACGTTTTGTAGGTTTTGTCTTATATTTTATGCTTTAGCATGTGCAATATATCTTTACAAACCATGGTGATACGAATCTGGTGCCAGTGTTATATTTTGCATACCATTTGTAATAAACATCATGAAATATTGTTTGATGGTTTCAGTGGGGTTTTGTCGGTGTTGTTTTCTTTTGTAAATTGAAGTTTAAAGACTTGGTAAATGTCACGTATAAAATGAGGAAAAAGACTTACTTCGGTGAATGACTTGGAATTCAGCCTGAATCTTCTCAAGCACAGTCTAGTAACTTTTTTTCAACTACTGAATGCCGTGTTCATGTAATGAAAAACCCTAACCTAAACTACTATTGAGATGCATTCAGATGGTTATTTTTACAAATAAAAATGGTACAAATACTGTTGGAAAACCGAGTAAATTTTATTTATTTTAAATGACGGGAGAACGTTGAAGTACCGAGCGCAGTGAAGGTGCTGAACGCGTATTCTCCCTCCCTCAGGTGCTGTGCGAGGAGCCCCCTCAGCGCGCCCTGCCCTCCCCGTCATGGCGGGCGGGCGGGCGGCGGGCGCGTCTCTGCCCTCCCCAACATGGCGGGCAGGCGGCGCGCCGAGCGCCGACCTCCCCAACATGGCGGCCGCACCTCTCCCGCTGCCGTTGGCGGCCAGGTTGTGGCGCCCGCCCCGTCCCTCCCCGCCCGGTCCCTCCCCGCCGTGCCCGTGCCCGCGGCCGCGGGGCGAGGCCGCTCCGCACCTCAGCGCGATGGGGCGGGCGAGCGGGCGGCTGCCCGCGGCGGCGCCGCTCTTCTACGGGGCGCTGGCGGCGCTGGCGCTGCTGGGGGTGCGCGACGTGCTCTTCCTCTACGAGGAGAACCGCTGCAGCATGACCTACATGTTCGAGTACCCCGAGTACCTGGTGAGCCGGGGGGACGCAGCCCGCAGGGGGCCGCCGCAACAGGTGGGAGGGAGCCCGGCGGCACCCAGCGCCGCCGGTGGGCGGAGGGGCGCCGGCCTCGCCGGGAGCCGTGAGGGGCGCCAGGGGCGAGGCGGGGCCGCCGCGGCTCCTCAGGCGCCCGACCTGCCCAGGGAGGCGGCGGCTGAGGTCCCGCTGCGAGCCTCCTTCCCCAGCCGGTGGGCGCCCGCCCAGAGCTGCCCGCAGCTCCCCGTTTTGCTGACAGAACCTCTTCGAGACCTGCTGAAAAACCTCCCTGGAAATCCTGAGTCGGGTTGAGGGAGACAGCTGCTGGGGGAATTGCTCTCCAGACAGCGTGTGGTACATGTTGCGTTGCGCTGTGGGGATGTCAACGTGGGAACTGAGGCAGCGTCGCTGCTATGACCGCGTTCACTTGTTTAAAAGCAGTTTTTTTAACATAGTTCTTACTGCAGGATTTTCGTTGATGTTAAAAGCATCACAAAGCATGTTCTGTCAGTCCTTAAACGGCCGTTTAGCATCGTCTCTTTTGGAAAAATTGTAATCAAATAGTCTGCATCATAATCTGCTGTTCTCATCTAGGTTTCAAGCTGGGCCTGCATAGTAAGGAAGATCTTGCAGCAAAAACTTGTTTCCTAAATTCATAATGAAACAGCGAGTTAATTTTAGGATCCGTTAACTGCACGTGATTGTCTCAACACAGCCAGTTCCGTGCGCGCCAGTGTGCAAAAGGGAGCCTCGGGATAGCTGCAGGGATCGTTCTGTCAGTGCTGTAGAGCAGATGTAGACTTACTCTAAATGTAGAGTAAAAAACTATAAATACTAACACAGCAAATTTTAAGCTCTCCATGTAGTCAAAACCTACTTCAGTTTCAGTTCAAAGCCAACCAACTGAACGTTACCGGCATAACCTGTTTGATGTAATTGGAGGTTCCTTGACATTGTCATTTGCCAGCACAACTTTGGTGTTTACTCACCGTGCCAGTGCTTCAGCTCTGAGTTCGGTGCTGTAGGAGATGCTCTGCTTCAGGACGGGCACAGGGACAGGGCTAAGGGCAGGGGTTCCACGCAGCAGGGATGCGAGTTGTGTCTCGCTGCGGTGTCTCTCCAAACTCCTAATCCCTAAACAGTCACTTTTACTGTGTGCAGAACAGTGCTTTGGGGGAAAAATATGTCCATGTTTGAGTTTGTTAAAGCATTGTACTTTCCAACTACCTTTTTTTTTGCTGAAGAGGTTGGCTGTTTCGTATTTAATGTATTTGTAATGCTGGTGTTGGTGTGAACCAACAAGGTAGGGATTTCAGATGAATGGAACCTGTTCTCCCTGCCAGACTGTGTATTGCTTTACGAAACAAATAGTTCTTTGAGCAGGGAAACATAAAAAGGTTGATTTCCTGGAGTCTGTTTTTTGGTGTGCCTACCAGTGTGGTATAGCTCACAGTTGAGCTAATACCAAGAAAGGAATCGGAACTGATTTATTTTATTTATTTATTTATTTTGTAGTTAACTTTTTTTTTTTCTTTCTTTCTTGAGTTGCAGAATTGCAGTATTTGATTTGAACATTGCCAATTCTTGTTCTGGCTAAACTTGTTACAAGATTCAGAAGTTATTAATGAGGGCTTTTTCACACAAGCCTAATTTTCTTAGAAGCACAGTGAAAACTGAAGCCTATGTTGACAGTGTAAAAACTTGCCATAGCTCATTACAGCCAATTATGTAACCAGGGTCTTGGGAAATCAAAATTTAAAACCTCTGTCATGGAACAGGGACTTCTGTTTCCCTTGGGAGATCTGTGTTACCATTTTGTTGTAGTATAGGAGTACCATACTTTGCAGACAAAAAAAAAAAAAAGGCAGCTCATTGATTTTCATTGTCTGTAAAAGATTTTGAAAAGACGGTGAACCAGAATGATATTGTGGAATAATAGTTTAATACTTATCATTTGATTAGTCAGGCAGTATGCTTAATTTACTAATGAAAACTGACTGTAATTAAATAGATTTCGTGTGTGTCCCCCCTGCCATTTGAACACCTTTGAAAAAGGAGCAATAGAAAGGAATAAGAACGGGACAGTGAGGTTAGCGCAGCTGATGAGGCGAGGTGATGGAAAGGAAATTGTAAGAAAGATTAGAAAATGGTAAGCCCTGAACAAAGCTTAACGTTTTTGCTCAAAGTGAAGGAATTATAACTGTTTGTGTGTATATATAACTTGTTATGTATATACCTTTGTTATATATACACCAATCTTTTATTCTCTATATGTGTATATATACATATCAAAGACACTAAGGACAGGTTGCAAACAAGTTGAAGACTAAGGGAAAGGAAATAGTCTGTGGTCAAGGAGGGACAGACAGATGAAAAGGGGAGGGGATGAGTATGTGTGTGTGTGGTGGGAATTAGAGCTAAATCGTCTTTACTGTAGTGAGAGGTGGGAGAACCAACTGGAATAGAGATGCTTCTACTTAATTCTACTTAAGCAAAGCACCTGAGAGAGACTTCAGAGAAGTTTCCTGATGCAAAACTGGGTTTAATTTTCACTTTGCTGTGATGTAAGATAAAATGTTACCTTAAGATTAAAAAAAAATCATAATAAAATAAAAAAAAAAGGCATCTTAATACAGTTTGTTCATTACTTCATTTATCTGTGAATTATCATGGTATGTAACCAAATGCTATAACTAGTGTATAATTAGTATCACTCAGGTGTCCTGGTTTCTGGCCTCAAATCTCATGTCCTGGGAGAAGGGACTTTCTTTTTTTTTTTTCTTTTTTTTTTTTCTTTTTTTTTTTCTTTTTTTTTTTTCTTTTTTTTTTCTTTTTTTTTTTTCTTTTTCTGTAGTATGTTACTTTAAGGACGTGCAACTTTAACAGATACACAATTGCAGTCATTCCCAGTTTGTTTAAAGCTGGTTCAAGTTCATAACTGTTTCAAGGAGCTGCAGCCACTCATGGGCAGTAATACCTACTTAAAATAAGTACTCAACATTTTATGTTTCTTGAACTTTTTAGAGCAAAACCCATTGAAGTTTTTCCTTCTGTGCTCTTCAGACCGTCCTTGAAACCACTACATAAAACAGAAACCAAAATATTTAAATGGCTGGATAGCCACTGTATTTTCTTGTTTGCAACAGTATAGATGTTATATTTGGTTTCTTTAAGCTTAAATCCACATTCAGAAACAGATGTTATTTAGTTTTCTATGCACTGGAAAACTAGGCTCTGTAGTCTTCATGTTCAAGAACAATATGCTCTGTTTTCCATGCGTAATAGATTCAAATGAGAGCATCCTGACGTTCCGAACTGCATCAGTTCAGCCTTTTAGTAAGGATAGAGTCTCTTCACCTTGTTCAACAGATCTGAGCTGCCTTCTTTGTAGTAGCCTATTTGCATTTCAAAAATCGTTTGAGTTCTTGGGTGCTAGAGGACAGTATTTTGATTCTGTGCCATGTTTTCTTTTGCAACAGAAAATAAAATTACCGAAGAAAACAGCCAGGCGATATCCAGCATACGAGCTCTATCTCTACGGGGAGGGGAATTATGCTGAAGAAAACAAAAATCTAGTATTGACAGGAATTCCAGTTCTCTTTCTTCCTGGGAATGCTGGCAGTTACAAACAAGGTAAGCATTTACCTAATTCATAGATATTTTGCAAAGAGTTCTCACTGTTATGCATTAGTTAACGGCAAGACTTTTTCTGTTTGAAATGATATCAACAGTGGTGCAGTTAATCCTTATCAGCCCGTGGTCACTTTCAAGAAGGCAAAAGACTTGATTTTTATTTGAAATCAGTTAAGCAGTTGAGCTATAATGTATTTCTGGAGTGAGGTGTTATCTTCTGAAGGGCAGAAACAGTCCGATTTATGCTGTACTGTGGCAGCGCTGCACCGTTGCTATGTGTTTCCAATTAAAAACGTATTTGCTTTTGATTTGAACAGTGTTCAGAGCAGCTGTGCCAAGTAAAGCAATACCTGATTTTGATCAGAAGAAGCTAAACCAGCTGCCATCTGTTATCAGAAGTTGTATTAGGTACATACCATAGAAATAAGCATCATCTTATGGTTTAACTTGTAGCTTCGATATTTCCTAATTCTTTATGTAGTGGTAGTTTTTCCTTAGTATCATATTCCCCCTTGGTTTTCTGTGTTACTCCCTGTTACACTTCTAGGCTCCAGATGAAAAGAAGGAATAGTTTTTAAAGCATTCTGTATTTTTCAATGTAAATACCAAGCTTAATAATTTGCATGTGAAGTACTGTGAAGTACATGTGAAGTGTTCATTCAGGTATCCGGAATTCCTCCCAAGCTGGGCTTGTTACTGTTATTTTTGTTTTCTGAAATGTACTTTGAAACAGTTAGTAACATCCTTCAGACATTAGCAAAACTTGTGTGTATGTATGGGAAAAAACACTTCAGTCTAAAACTTGCTGTTTTACCATGGTATTTTTTCCTTATATTTGCACCAGACTTGGTGATTAAATTATCGAATTTCAGAAAACCTTTACAAGGTTATTTTCTCAGACAACATACTTGCTTAGCTTATGAAAAAGTAAAATATTTGGCAAACTCGTGCTTTCAGAAAGCTCACATAGCTTTGCAGAGACAGTAGTATCCAAAGAACATGATGAACATAACGATTATGGGAGGTACCGTATGGATTTCCATAATCTTCTCTAAAGTATTGGAAATCTTCTGTGAGATAATTGATTCACAGATCAAAGCCGAAATTTCCTTAAGCGGTATATTCTTTATTGCAGCGCTGGATGCACGGGGGATCTCTCCACCTATAGTGCATGTTCAAAGTGACAAACTATCTCATATTTATACAGCAAAACAATGAATATTCTATTAATGCCTATACATATTCTTTACCTAACCCCGCCTACTCTCGCTTTGTATGCTAATTAGCTTATCAGTCCTTGTGCTTGCGCAAAGCCTTCCAAGAATTGTGGGCTGGGGTCTTCGGGACATGGGCAGTGGTCTTTGGGAGGAAGACCACAGGTCTTCCTCGTGATGTTCTTTTCACCTTTTGCTTAAAAAATGCCAGGTTGGATGAAGAATCAGTTGTTTTCCAAGCTGCAGAAATGCTGAGTTGGCTCAAGCCTAACTGAGGGTCGACAGATAACAGGATGTTTCAATTAACAAGATGCTTCAACATAACAGAAGGTCGACAGACAACAAGATGTCATCTATTTTGTTCTCATTAATTTTTAACCACAAGATTTATTCTATCCTAAAGTGAGTTTATACAATATCATAATGCTGTCTCTAAAATCAGGGCAGTGCATCATTATACAGAAAATAGAACGGTACTTTCAGTGTATGTTAGGAATCAAAATGAAATATATAAAGAAAAACCTAGTTGAGTAGAAGGAGTACTACATGCTGCAAATATTCTGCTACTTTAGATGAGTGCCTTTAAATATTTATTCCTTGTTTTGATAAATTGATTTAGGGAGACTGGCAGTAAGTCACATTCATTTTCCAAAATCTTTGTTTGATTAAGGCAAAACTGATTTATTCTATGGCTCAGAATATTTTTAATACGGTTTATTATGAAAATTCACATTTCATTTAGAATTTATTGTGGAATAATGTATTTTAGGTCTGATACCTAGATGAACAGTTGTTGCTGCTGTTTGTTCTTTTCACGCTTGTTTAAAATATGTTCATGGTTGAAAAATGAAAGCAAGCATCGCTGCTGTGTTTCCTGGGCTTATGTTGATTTGTTACAGACACTTTTGAAGGATGTGAATCCATTCTCTTTCACGGGCACTGAAGTGAAATTTGTAAAATTTACAAAATTCAGACTTTGCGCAAAAGAAGATCATCTGGTTTAATCAGTGGGAACAAACCTGGAGTTGGGAGAATTGAGGGTTCCTGAGTTCTAATCAGGAACCTCTTACCTACTTGCCTTGTGATCGTTTGCAATATTCGTGTTCCTTCTACCATGAATTTCAAAGTATAAAGTTGTGACAGGATACTTGATCTTTTAAATACTTTTTAGGTCTTTTCAAACCATTTTGAAGGTGTTCTTATTACTTATCAATTTTAGATAGAATTGGTGAAAGGATTGACTACAAATTCTACTTATAATTTGCATCTTTCTGATAATATTTGTTTAGGTGGCTGAATGTATAAAATATTTCAGAAATGTTATTTTCTAACATGATAAGCTTTGCTGAAGTTTAGTTGTTTTTTTTTCACCTCTCCAATGGAGTTTTCAGAGGAGAATTCTGCAAGCTGCAGACCTCTGAAGCTGTTCTACTCTAAGACGAATCCTGCTTCTAAATGCCACTCTTGGGCAGATCATTAGTTTATTTGTAGAAGTGTCTACTTGTTTGGGGGACTCTTTTCTTTCCTTCTTTCCCCGTCATGCTCTTTGTTTGCAGCTGGTGCTGTTCCTGTCCTGCTGTGTCCCCTCAGCAACAATGCTGCACTCAGAAGGCTGTATTAGAGAGCAGCCAGGGTTAGATGAGCAAAGGTCAGAAGCAAGGCCTCATAAACAGGACATTTTCTCCCTCAGGACTTCTGGTGGAAAAGTGTTCTTTGGGCTTTGGTTTCCTTCTCCTCTATCCATCTCGGGGTGGTATTTGGGAATGTTGTTCTAGATTGGTAGTCTTCAAAGGAATTTTAGAAAACCGCAGCAATAGCATTGCCTCTCCAGTTGAAGGCAAGGATGAGGATTTTGCATTCTTGTCCTGGTGGTGATGAGAAGGTGCAAACGAGATGAGAATAGCAATGCTCAGGGGAAGGAGCATAAGCTGTTATCTTTTATCAGTTTGGTTTAGACATTGTGTCCATGAAGTCAGCTGCCATGCCATAATATTTAGTTCTCCGTACCTCACTCCAACCTTTTCTTTTATTTCCTCAGACATCTTTTCCACGTGCTTCTGTAAACTTTTATTAGGATGTATTTACTCATACTTCTTTCTGTCAGAAGGATTCTTATAAAAACAGGAAAATTGTTACATTTCTCATTTTGCAATTCAATACTGTCAGTGGCTGGCTGATATTTTTGTTGTCATTATTTATATATTCAAACCTGATTTTGTAAAACAAGTGGGATTGCAATTTAGAAAAGATTTGCCTTGCATCTTTTTTTTTTTTTAACCTTTTATAAATGACATGAATAATGAATTTAAAATAGCATTTGTTTCTTGAGAGGTTATGTATTTGTGTTTGTCTACTAACGATGGTGCTAGGACAGTCTAATAGTCCCTGCTTAATTTGTGATTTTTCCTAGTGCGTTCTCTTGGATCCATTGCACTTAGAAAAGCAGAAGATCTTGACTTCAAGTATCATTTTAATTTCTTCACCGTCAACTTCAATGAGGAGTTGGTTGCACTGTATGGTGGTACTCTCCAACGACAGACCAAATTTGTGCATGAATGCATAAAAGTAATTCTTAAGTTGTACAGGGTGAGTACTGACGTATGCTAGATCATGTACTTGTGTTTTGGAATGGAAATCTGGTCAGCTTTTTCTGACGGATAAGTGAAGAACAATGAATAAGGGAGGGAGACTTTGTACTGTGTGTAGGTAATTGATCATGGCTCTCAAGAGAGAACTGCTGCTCTTTAATAGATTTGTAATGTTTGTGACAATCTTGGAGCCCTGATTAGGTTCTTTATTGTTTATAAACAAACACTTCCTTGCGCAATGCATGCTTTTTTTGTAGTACAGCTTTAAACTTTCTCTAGCTTATTAAAATAATAACATAGCATCACCTTCCATCCTGTTTTCCTAGAAAAGTTTTCTGTTAGCCTATGTTGATACTAGTCAATATTATCCTTGAAGGGATACAAATTGATCTGTGGGGGAAAAATGAACAGCTGCTAATCAGAGGAAGCCCGTGTCAGAACCAGATTTGAAATTGAACTAATTATCCTTTGCTCTTTCCTTAAGGATCGAGAATTTGCACCAAGCAGTGTTGCAATAGTAGGCCATTCCATGGGTGGTCTTGTTGCAAGAGCATTGCTTACCCTGAAGAATTTTAAGCCTGAACTTATAAATCTGCTCATTACACAAGCTACACCTCATGTTGCACCTGTAATGCCTTTGGATAAATATATTACTGGTAAGTAAACTAACCCAACTACATTCTATTTCTTTACTGATTCCCTCATGCATTAGCTGGTGAGATTCTTGCAAATTGCTGAGGCTTGAAGCAGTTCGTGTGTGCAGAATGTTCTGTTTACTGTAATTAATCTATTCCTTTATTACCGTAGTGATTATTTCTGCACACTGTACTACTTTAAGTGAAATGTCATTGTAAAGTTGACTATGTGGGCCTATGCTTCTGTGAAGGGGCAGAAGTCCAAATAATTTCTAAGTGCAATAGACTGCAGAGTATGGAACAAATTTCATAAGCTCTCCAGAGAGTGACTTTTTTTTTTCTTTCTTTTTCTGTAAAACTTGAACTCTGTAATGGCTTTCTTTGTCAAGTCAATTGCCTAAATGGAGTTACTTTTGTTGCAGTTGTTAATGTTTGTCACTCCCAAAGTGTGTTATACCTATATAAAATATATAGGTATAACTATATATTTTACGTAATATATTTATATGTATAGAAGATGCAATGTATTTTCTGCTTACTTAACTAAAAATGAAAAGGAAAGTATAATCATTATGTATGCACTGTTAACTTATTGGAAAGATAGATGTGACTAAATTATGCTGATGAAATACATGTATGTGCTTTGTGGCTACTTTGCTGTTCGATGTAGATATAGAAGGAACTGATGAAGGAAAAGAATAGACATTTATTTTCTTTATTCTCTGTGGCACCCAAGAGGAAGGGATTATCTCTAGTTGCTAAATTTGATTTATTGTGTTTGCATTGCAATCAGTTGTAGGAAGAAAAAATAATACAATGCTTCTTTCTTGCTGACTGACTGTTTCTGGATTATTGCCATCCTTAAAATAGAACCGTAATTTGCTACCTAAAGATAATAAGTGCTCAGCTAATAAAGGAAGTGTGAGTGTATCTGTCTCTCCCAACTACTACCTCCTTGGCATTAAAACCATAATTTTTGTTCCTTATATGAATCAAAAGTGGTAATCAGAGCTCGAATGCCTCTAAGAGGGCTTACAGAAACTTTTAGTTGAATCTTTCTGTAGCTTTTTTAAAATATATAAAATAGATTTATGGGAAATTGATTTTAATGTATTTTATAGATTTTTATACAGCTGTAAGCAATCATTGGATTCTAAACGCCCAAGAATTAAGAAATTTAACTACCCTTTCTGTGGCGGGAGGATTCAGAGATTACCAAGTTCGTTCAGGACTGGCTTTTCTACCAAGATTGAGTCAACAAGACAGTGCCTTATCTGTTGTGGTAAAAAACAAACAAAAAACTGTTGTTGTTGTTGTTGTTTTTTGTTTTGCATGGAGGTATGCTAGATAGCTGTCTGTAATACGTGTACCAATGTCTGATTGTAGTTTATATGCATAGCATAGTGTAACTAAATATGAAAATAATATACAAATATGAAATATAAATTATGAAATAAATATAATATAAAAAGAATATGAAAATTAATAAAGATAATGAATATATATATATATATATATATATATATATATATATATATATGTATGTATGTATGTATGTATGTATATATAACACCATAAATAGTTGATGTAGCAGAAATGAGTGTCCATTGAAAGAGTATGCGTTGGGGCGGATTTGAATCATCCCAAGTACTGCTTGGTACTATTGCTTTTCACCACCTTCTTGCACCTTTTCTGTTGTAGAAATCAGGTTTTATTTGTCTTCTGCATGTGCAGGCATCTATTTCCTTCCAAAATTAATCAAGCAGCATCATAGAACTAGTTAGGTTTGTTATTCCATGTTTCCTGCCGTATAACTGTTCCCTGCACGGAAGAAACTGGCAAATACTCCTCAGTAGGGCTTGACAGAAAATCTGTAGTTTCCAACTTCCATTTATTGTGTAAGCCAGCTTTTGAACAGGTTTTTTCTGACATCAACTTGAAATGTTATCTGAAACAGTTTTCATTCCCCTGGTGTTTACCTCCCTGTCCATTGTACAGAAGGCCGTCTATAAATAGTCTCCACTCTGATTCTGCTAGGCTGAGAAGATTAACTCTGCAATCCCTTTGTCCTAGCAACCCTTCTCTGCATCTGCTGCACTTTAATTTCTCATGACTGTTGGTTACCAAGATTTTGCATGAGATCCAGTGTAGAGTGGTATAATTTTTTTTATAACCTTGTCATCTGGATCTACCAAGTCATACTGTAGGATGATGTTTTTTTCTTTATTTTTTCTTCATGGCTATAGCTCATTAATTGTTTGTACTTTACTTGAATCAGGTTGTATGATAAGGTAATGAGCTCTGTTTATGGAAGGGAGGTTTTTGGTGGCAGTCTGTAAATGCAGTACATGTACTTGTACAAATGAATAACTTTGGACTGTCCAGTTCTTTCATGCTCCTTTCTGTTGAGGGTGTCCTTGATTTTTCAGCAACAGCCTTCACTGGCATGCTTCTATTCTTATGTGCCAGGATCACTTATTAAATTAATAAGATTGGTAATAGAAGCAGTCTTTGAAGAACATCTTAGTAAGTTTCTTCTATACCATTATTTGCCCTTTGACTATTAGACACTGCTATCTGATCTATCTAACACACATACTTCTGTAGTCATTTTATTTTACAAGTCCTTGTCTTTGCTGCAACAAATAATGTTTTTGACTGAAGAAGCCATTCTATTATACCCCTGTCCATGAAACTCTATTACTAATTACCAAAGTAGATTTAAATTGGGTGGGGGGAAAGGGGGAGGGGGACGGGACACAACTTAGAATTTTTAAATGCTGAACACTAAAAAAATATCTTAATTGTTTTCCTTCTCCAAACAGAGCTCGGCTGTGCCTAGAGCTTGGGCCTCAACAGACCATCTCTCAATAGTGTGGTAAGCTAATTGAACAAAGGTTAATTGGCTGACCAAACATTCCTTTTGTTTTCTATTGTTCTTACATTATACAATAATGTAATTTCAGCATAATATGGTCTCTTCCTGCCACTTTTATTCCCCTGGATATTTCCTTTCTAGATTTAATTTTACTTATTCTGTCTTCTAGGTGCAAAGAATTGATCCTGGCTACCATTAGAGCTTTTTTTGATCTCATAGATGAAAACACAAGGCAGGTTTGTATATATGACCCACTGTGTATTCCCCATAATAATTTCTTCTTCCCTCACAGAATGCTTAATCAGGACAAGCTCACTTTTGATTTTTCTGAGTCACACTGAGAAAATTATTGCCTTTTTGGTATCGGTCACTGAAAAAGTCTCATGGCTTTGTGTTATTTGACATGTCAGAAATAATTAGAAGTTAAGACAATTTTTATTATTTATTAATAACGTTATTATTGCTTGGTGCTTTATAGTTGGTTTGTGGATTGTATTATTATTACATGATGCATTAGGTTTAGTTGACCTTGCACCATGCTAATTTTTTCTAGCTGTGTAGCTTTGAATGGAATCTCTTAGAGTGTGTTGGATTCACCTTGTGTAAATAGTATACAAAGGGTGAAAAACTATGATGGTTTATCTCAGACATAATACTTCTTAAATTTCCCCACGTAGTGTCGTCATAGGGCCCAGCAAGTATTTACAGTGTTCTTTTGTGAATAACACAAAAATAGACTGTAAATACAATATAAGGGCAGGGAAAAAGCTGATTTGTTTACCTCTGGTTACCATCATTTATTGCTTTTCTAAATAAATATCCTTCTGAAATGTTTGGCAGCAGTACACTTGAATTGGGATCAAGGTCCAGAGGTTAGAAATATGCAAGAGCACAGTCACAGACATAGAAGAGGAAGGCTTACAGGTGTTCTTTTTCAGTTTCTGTAGTACCATGCTGCACTGGTTTCTTAAGGCATGCTCACTTTAATATGGAATTTGTAGGGACAAGAAGGTTTTTCTGAAGTTGACTGACAGTGCACTGGAGGGTAACACTTTGCAGAAATCAGTTGTATTGTCCACAATGTTGAAAAGCTGAAGAGGAGAGAAGAAGGAAAAAATGAAAGCAAAGCCCAGTGTACTCTTACAGCTATTTGTTTTCTTGAAATATTAAGATAGGTGCAATATGCTAGATTTATGAATAAAGACAAGTACATATAAATATTTTTAAACTCTGCCATGAGTATGTTGTTTTGGGAAGAATGTATGGGTGTCTATATAAAATATGTATTTTTTTAAATATATATGTAGAATATAATTTCCTTTTGTTAAGAACAGATGAGGATACAAAACTCCCAAAAGTTTTATTTATGCATAATAGCAAATGTTGACTTTCTCTGTTTTGCTGTGATTGACTATTAATGGTACTTTATTTATTCAGATTATTATATTTAGAATAGAAACAGTGTATCATGTCTTCTAATAATTTATTTCCTCTCATTCCCAAAACTGTATTTCTACTGATCATGTCATGATTGTAAATCATACTAATTGGTAAAATAAAAATTGGCAATCTGTTTTGTTGGTAAAATAAAAATTGACCATCTGTTTTGTTTGTTTTGTTAAGATAACTGAAGATCCCAAGAAGAGAATGTCTGTACTGAATCACCACTTTGTGAGACACCCTGGAAAGATATTTGAGGAAAATCCTGAAGCTTTTACAGAACTTACAGGTGAGTAGCAGTTTTCTTTTGAACAAGATTCAGAGATACTCCTTGTTTAAGAGTTGATCTTCTTACTAGCAAGCTTCTGAAATAAAATTTGTCCTTCTGACATTGCTGAAACAATATGTGGCTTTTTAGACCTACACTATTAACTTCCATGTGGTTTCAGCACTAAATAGTTTAAAAGGGGTAGGAGCAAAAATGGCTATGTCGTTTTTATATGCCTTTGATTCTGAGGCACAAGGAAGAATCGTATTTACACCAAGGTGTCCAGTAGACAATCTCAGAAATTGGAGATAGCTGAACGCCAGAAATGCTGTCTAGTCTACACTTGCATCCCATTTTTGCTAGAGGGTTAAGGTTGAGTGATTAGGCATTGGAAAGGGTTGCCCAGGGAGGTGGTGGAGTCACTGTCCCTGGGGGTGTTTAAGGAAAAGTTGCACCAGATGATCTCAGGTGTCTTTTCCAACCTTAAAGATTCTGTGATTCTGGGTATTATAGAGTCACTATGTTAGTTTTGTGCTATGTAAGGAAATCCTGAATATTCAGGGCTGCTTCATCAATTTAGTGATGTGACAGGGTAAATTGGACCACCTACTAATGGTTTCCTTGTCACTGCAAAGAATGCATAGATAAAAGGTAACAAATCTTGGGCACAAGGATTCTTGGGAACTAAACAGATGTTTCATAAGGCACAGCTGTATTGCTAGTTCTACTGAGTGGACTGAACTGAGGAAAACCATTTTATTTCATAAATTTTCTTAACGTAAACTATTGCAGAACTTTTAAGATAGCTTGAACTTTGGTGTCCAGTTTTGGCCACCCTAGTATAAGGGCACATTTAGGCATTGACATGCTAGAATGAACCCAGTAGAGGACCACCGAAATGTTTAGCTTCTGGGGTGTAAGACACGGGGAGGGGGAGGCTAAGTGAACAGTGTTTGTTCCCTCTGAAGAGAATGTTAAGGGGGGGATTTATTGTTATCTTCATCTACCTAGTGAAAGATCAGACTATTCTTGGAAGTGCAAAGTGTTTGCATCTTCCTATTTCTCACACACTCTTAACACTTAAAAATTCATGAGAGAAATTTAGCTTATTCTAGTTACACAAAAGAAAAATATTAACCTTGCATAACAATTTGCAGTATTTACATATCCAATCTGTTCATTATTCTGTCTTATTTTCTTTCTCCAGACATATCTTTAAACTCCTACTGTTTTCTTGTATGTGGCACTCAGCTCATCACTTGACTTGCTTTTACACAAGTTTCTGTACTAGTTTTCTTAAAAGGCTGAGAGAAACAAAGACTGGGGATGTTTCTAATATTTCATTAGATTTAATGCCGCCCTGTAATTACATCTTGTGTTGTTAAGTTTCTTTTTTTTTTTTGTTTCCTTGAGAGCTTTATTCTAAAATCCATAGGCTTTCTCTTTTTGTAGTTAATATGTAGTAATTGGATCCCAGTGTTTTGCTACTTCCTGTGTTACTGATAATGACCGTTGCATGTCATTCTAAGCAGCAGCAAGCTTGTGTATTGACTAAAGTTTGTGAGGTTTTGAGACATTTACATATAAGGGATAACATATAGGCAATAAGAAAGTATGAGATTTTGTAGATTATTTCCTTCAGTGTCACATATAAAAACATGTTTGTTTTTAGGAGATTTCACGTGGATTGAAGTCAAAACCTCAAAATGGACTTACTCTGTTTACAACGTAAGTGATGTTTTTCTCTATTGTGTGTTTTATGTTTATTTTTTTTAGTAATGAACATTTTTTTTTCCCTTTGAAGGATTCAGATGGAAAATATTTCGTGTTTCCTCTTGCAAGCCACAGAAAATCATACAGTCATGTTTACTGTGAAAACAGTATGTTGGTGAGAAAATACTTCTTTCATGTCTCGAGTTTGTTTATAAACTTGTTTGATTTTAATTTTGGATATGTTGTGATTTTAAGACAATTTAATGAATAATACATGTAGTAGAAATTAATGACATCCACTTACATTCACATCCTAATACGTTCTGTCAGATGTACTTCTTGTTGAAGCATGTTGTGCTTAGTGTTCAAGGTCTGAAACCTTCAATGTCACCTGAATTTCTGAAATGTGAATGTTTTATTTTGGGCGCCCTTACAGTTAGCCACAGATTGCTTTCTCATTTAATTTAGTGCAGCTGTACTGATGGCATTGAATGAAGAAGTTATTTTCAGTGCTGCCAGGGTTTAGCTGTACTTAGAACTCAGGAACACTGCTTATAGGTTTGCTTTGCCATAATAAAATTTAAGTCAGCCAGAAAGTCTACAGAGATCTTCAGCTAAGCAGTGGACATGAATGGGAGCCAGCTGAGAAAACAGCACCTTCTCAGCTGTTTCCTTTGTTGTGAAGAGAGGTGATAGTATGCCCTGTATTTTTAGTTCCACATTTTAGTTCCACAGCTAAAATGTTTTTGAAATCGTTTTTAAAATACTTTTTGAAAGGAAGAAATGTAATCTCTTGGCAAACTGGAGATGGATAAATATACTTCTCAGTATTAAATGAGTAGTGGAAGATGTCCCTGCCCACGGCAGGGGGGTTGGAACTAGATGATCTTTAAGTTCCCTTCCCACCCAAACCATTCTGCGATTCTGGGTTGATTTTAGATTAGTGGCAAGGAAATGGAGATGCTTTCTTACATGATTCTATGTATCCCTCTTACCTCAAAAGGAGAGGTTCAGACTACCATTGCGGGGAAAAAAAGCATATATCCTGTGTTTCCTAGAAGCAGCTTCAAAATTTTTAAATTTGTTGTGAACTTAGTTGCCCTTGAATGGGGCAATTTTTGCCTTCATTATGTATTAATGACAGGACTGGTACTGTTTGAGGAGGAGGAGGTACAGAATACCTATATTCTCTAGTAGTGAGAGTTAAGGGAAAACCAGTAGGACAGTCAAAATCTGAAGTATTTCTTGACTACTCAGGATAGAAGCTTGAGACATTAATTTTAGATAGAAAAGAATAAACTTGAATAAAATTGAACTTTATATTGTGTAAGGCAGATACTTCTCTTTTTTGAAGAGAAATAATGAAAGTTTGCTTGCCAAACCTTGTATTTCTTTTTTAGAAAAACGTGACAATTCATATATAGAAAAGATGACAAACTTATTTAAAATGATTCTGGAAAAAAAAAAGCACCACACCTTTAATGTTCGTGTTTTATCTTTCCTTGTAATTCTAATTGCAAGATTATGATATCAGACTCCTTAATGGAGGATATAATGTCAAATTCCATTAACATGGAAGTTTGATTTTGCTGTGAAATGTTTTTTTTAAAAAAAAGTTAATATGTTCATTATAAACTACAGAAGGAATTTGAGAGAGACTGTTCTTGTCATCATCCTTGCTTTTACACTTCAGCAAATAATATTCTTAAGAGAGTTTGGTTATTATAGTGATACTGGCTGCAGACATAATGGAAAATGAGATGAAGATGAAAAGCTGTGCCTCTCATTAGAAAGTTATTTGCACCGGGCTCTGCTATTAAAGTATTCTAGAACAATTGCTCATATTTAGTGAACTGAAACTGTTAGCATGTAGAAATTTTGGAGAAGATTATCAGTATCAACTCATGCATTGTTTGCGGTAAAGAATTAATAGTAATGTACTTATAAATTCACACATCAGTAATGTACTTTTTATGGTATTAACATTACAGGACACAAATAGCTGGATTTATGGCTGCATGGACAGCAATTCTTCAACATGGTGAGTATACATAGTTCCTGTTTTTTTTTTTTTATTTATTTAAGTAGATCTTGTATGACTGTATTTGAGTTTTCAAGCATATAAAATATCTTTCTTAGGAAGGGATTGGGAAGAAAAAATAGAATTCCTATTCCTGTTGTGCATAATTCATGCTTTCTGTATCATCAATAAACAGGAAAAAATATACGTACCAAAATTGCTATTATATGAATAAAGAATAAATTTTGTGAAGTTTTTTTCTTTAAGCTGTATTTTTGACCTTGATAGCAGTAAAAAAAAAAAAAAAAAAAAATTGCTCCTTTTGCTCTCTTTTGGACACTGCATTCTGCATTGGAACCCTAAATTGTATGGTTTGTAGCATCATTTTAGAATCCTTTGACAAAGACATAAAACATTACTTGAAGCCCTCAGAAAGTGAATTGAAGCATCTTTTTATTATTTTTTTTTTCCATTCCAGAATTGCTGTTACCATATGAGAATATTTAGAAGTGTGGGTGATAAAGTGATTATTTGAATCAGGTCATTACAATCATTACTAAAAAGATGAAAAGTAATTGTTTTTAACACTGACTTAATTTACCTCCTCAGAGTCAGCTCAACATAAATTCAGTCTACCCTTTAGATTAGGGAAAATTCCCGGGTGGATTTGAGCTAGTGTAGTCTTTATTTTTTGGGGATCTGTGCTGAGGCATATAGCCACAGTGTCTTGCATCCAGTCAGAGTTACAATTATTCTTTCCTGATCCAAGGAGCAGCTGGCTGTTAACTGTTCTGTGTAACCTTTGATTGGCATCAAATGGAGGTTAGTCTAGTGCAGGACTGCTAGCTAAAACTTAGCCTAATAAAATCCATAGCAAAAACACTATTATCCCGAGGTCCTGTAACACTATTTAGAGAACAAAATTTATCCTGGTATTGTAAAAATCATATTTTATAGTAAGTGATTGAATGTCTTGCTGTTCAATTTGAAAATTAATACACCAGTTTTGAGCTGCTGCAAGGTCTGCAATTCTTGTTTTATGTGGTATGTTTTGCATGTTCCCATAGGAACAATGGACACATTTGATATTTAACAGATGTTAATAAAACTGTGTGTTAATTCAATGCCAGTGCTGCCTTGGATCATTAAGAGTTGTAATTCTTTTGGAAGATGTGTGTCTAGTAACTGATGATTGTTGTGTATTACAAAATTAGAGCTTCATTTAATTTCTTTATGCAAAAACAAGATTTGCAGTATCTGAAATTATTATAATTTGATAAATGACTGTAGTAGCTGACTGCAGTAGACCCAAACTTGTTTGCAATTCATAATTATGCATGTTTAGGTAGCGAGGGATAAAAGCTGGTCCACTGTCATAATCTAGTGCCTGGATAATGAAATGTTTGTCCTTTTAATGTGCATGTATTTTTACAGTCTGGAAGCTACTGATTTATCCTGGAGAGCTGAGTTACTTCCGACCATCAAGGTAAGTGTACCTACCTCATAGCAGGGAGAGTTGCTTGGTGTTTGCAGCATGGAACATGCAATTGTATTGCAGAGGAAGGGGTACAAGAGGTGGACATCTGGGAACTGGCAAGCTAAGGGGTGTGTTTTGTTAATGGCTTTTCCTCTTTTTTTTTTCTATTTTTTTTAAGGTTGTAATACTGAAACTTCAGGATTATCCTTCTTTGTCCCACATTGTCATTCTTGTACCACCCACGGTTGGCAATAAGGTAAAAAGATGAAACATGGACATTGCTTGTTCAGAGTGTTCATAGCTTTCAGATGCTATGATGGAAGTTAAAGGGTTATGTGCTAAGTTACTTTGACAAATCGTCAAACTCTCGGTTTGACAAACAAAGAGCGAACAAATGATAGACTTGGAATGGGATGGAAAGTAATTTTCAAGTGAACTAAATATATATTAGAGATGGTGGAACTCGTATTTGCTGCATACGTCTCTTTGCTCTTCATAATTAATCTTCAGGGGACAAACCAGAGCTTCTTGCTGCTTAGAAAACTGTATCCAGAATTTGGACAAATCATGCTCCTTTGCAACATCACACCTCCCACCCCACCCCACCCCTGACCAAAACAAACAAACAAAAATCCAGCAACAACAGAAACACTGAGATGCACCTCAGGTGGAGGGATATGAACTGGATTCTAGTCATTCTCAGGCTTTTGAAGGCAAATGGCTGCAAATATGAGTAACCTACAAGTTATGCGTAAGGTACCCAGATTTCTACTGCTGTTTACAAGAATAAACTAACTGCCAGTTCCTGACAGTCAGGGAGGAGGGGGTAGAAGTGACAGTTCAGTATTTGTGTCCTGTATTCTGCTGGTGCCTGTGAATAGGGCTTGGCTACAGTCTTGTGTTCAGTTTAGATCTGTACTTAATATTCTGAATTGCAGTTTACTTTGGACTGTGAATTCTTCAAAGAGGATTCCAGAACAGTACAGCTTCCTGTAACGAATCTTTTTTCCTTTGGTAAGTACATCACATTAATACTGGGGGGGGGGGGGGGAAGGAAAACTAATATTAACTAATACCTTAGATAATAAATGTGCTTAAAACTTCCAATGTTCGGGTTGTTTTTTTTTTTTGGAGGTGGGGTTGTTTTTACTAAAGTTAACACTACTCTTGCTAGTAACAAATAAGAAATGTGATTTTTTTTTTTCTGACTAACAGATATAGTGGATATAAATCTCCTGGGGAAAAAAAAATCAAATCTGAAGATGTACTGAGTTCTCAGATCATTTTATATAATATTTTAAAATAACGCATCCTTTGCAGGCCTTTCCTCAAGCAAAATTCTATTAAATTCCACTGGCTTACTTTACAACGTTCAGCTCCAGCACTTTAACCAAGTAAGAATATTACTTAATTTTTTAAGCTAATGTAACAACTATTTGGAGTCTAAGTAATTTTTTTATATGTTTTAGGTATATCAAGCTTTCAGAATATATATAGAGAGCCACTGCCAGTCACCCAATGGTAAATATGCGTGTTCTAAAGTATATATTTATAACCTTGTTTTAAACCTCCTTGAAAATTCTCAAGACTAAAACTTGTGGAACCAGAAGTCCTTTCAGGCAGTGGGGTTTATACAGTATTATTATAATCTGTTCAAATGTCTGTGCTAATATTTCTCATTTTCTACTTTAAGAAGCTCAAAGAAAATGAGGAACTAGTCTCATATGCTTGTTTTATTGCTTCTCAGAAAGGAAGGTTGAATTTTACACAGGATTCTGCATTACATTGGAAGCGTTTTGCCGATATATAGTGAGACTATTGAATTTGCTTCATTTTTTTTTTGCAGACAGTTGCTATGTCTTGTTCTTAATGAATTTTGTATTTTTAATTATCTTCCTTTTCAGAAAAAACTAGTGTTTACAGACTGCATATACCCTGGTCACATGAAGACTCAGTAACTGTAGCTAAGTAAGGACTTTAACAGTTATAATTTATTTCTTGATATGTTCTTGAAGAGAGTTTGCATGCTGTTGTGGGCATATTTCTGATATGAAACAAATTATCCAGTCTCTTTTGCATCTTTCCTTCATTTACCTTTCTGTCCTCATTGACAAAGAAGTTGTTTTTTTTTTTCTATTAAATAAGTTTATCTACTAATAGATCTACTAGTTGCTTGTTTGATAGTTCTTGCAAATATTTTGGAAATGGAAATAAGATTTCTTGGTCTGAAATTCTCAGCATAATCTTCGATCCCCTCATGACTGGGGAATAGAGCTTGCCTGGGGTACTGGTTTCTTCCTGTGATCCAGGGTTTTGATCGCACAGCAGCCCTTAGCTGCTTGACAAAAGCAAATGCTGTGCCTTGAAACGTGTGTCACTCGTGACTCAGAGTTGAACAACCTGATTGAACTTTAGTTTTTTTCCTGTATTTTCTACTCCAACAACTTAATGCTTGCAGGAGGCTGAATTTTATTCTTCCGAATCCATCATATCCATTCTCTTCACAGAGCATATTTATGCGTTTTAAGAGAGAGTGCATATGCTAATACTAAACTTGTCTGTTTTCATTACTTCAAATGCCCCTGAGATAGTCTAGAGTACAGTGGATTCAGAATGTTAAGTAGCTCTTGGATGGCTGAATGGGGCTTTGAGCAAGCTGGCTTAGTTCGAGGTGTCCCTGTGCATGTTGGGGGTCGCAACTAGATGATATGAAGGTCCCTTTCAACCCAACCCATTCTATAATTCTTTGTGATAGAATAAAAAAAGTTCATTATACTATTTGGCTCACAGCTTGTAGGTGACACTTGATGTATTAGTTATGGTTTGTGCATACTTGCTGAAGACTAAAGCATGTAGATCACCTTTTTTTTTTTTTTTTTTTCAATTATGAGGAAAACAATTACCAATTAAGTTGCTCTTTCAGAGTTCCATCTTCTAGTGAGATTTCTGCAAAACTGCATGTTGCTCAGCCTGGAAATGACAGCAGGGTTCCAGTATTAAACATTTACTCTTCCTCAGACTGTCAGTATGAAGTGAGTAACAAACATTTATTTTATACTTAGTTTGCATTGCTGTGTGTATATATATATATATATATATATATTTTTTTTTTTTTTTTTTTTTTTTGCTTAATTCAATCTTTGAAATCATGTAGCAAAATAAATACTAAGCAAATCTGAAATTGAGCTGTTTGGCCTTTTCATAAATATAGCGTGTTACAAGTGTTTTTAAATGTTTAGAGAACAAGTGGAAGTTGGACTTATATTTAAGCAATACTTTAAAGTATATGTTTTTAAGAAAAGTAGTTGGATGTAGGCTGTTGTGCATTTTAATTACAGGATTGCTGTATTTTAAATTGGCTTCTTGAAAGTATTTTGTATTTGCTTGCTGTTGTGTAAAATAGCATTCAATAAAATCTTAATTTTTATGCAGGTAATTCTGAAGACATCGTTTTTACAAATTCTTGGGCAAGTAAGAAATCTTCTAATACTAGATTTTGTTTTTTATATCAGTCCCTATACAAGTTATTCCTTCCTGCCACCCCTTACTATGGCATATCAAATCCCTTCTTGATGCCAAGAGAAGCATTATTCAATGACCGGTTAAAACCTTGTTACTTGGTAAGGCATCCCATCCCATGCCTTGCCAGGCATCCATTTTCAGAATAGAAAAGCATTCTAGCTTTAAAGAGCTCGTGTAAATGTTGAGCATTTGGCTTTGCAGTTAGCCCAGTATCTATAGAGGTATGACGCTCTAGGTCATTTTCACTTTCTTGCCTGGTGAGTCAATACTGTTAAAACTTTAAAAGAACATTTGGCATCAACTGCAAGTTTTTCAGGGGGAAAAAAGGAAAAAAAAATCTATATGTCCATTTTAAATATTTTTTCTTTCTTTATCAATGAAGAATACTTTTCTACATTGGTATAAAAATAGACTAGCCATCTGCAATTTTCTGATTCTAAAAAGTAATGTAATTCCCAAGCATGCATATATAGTGCTGGAATATTACTGGCAAGTTCCTTTATTTGAATATGTGCATTTCTATCAAGGATTTCTCATCTTGTTACTATTTGAAAAGAGATTGTGTAATATCTGTATAGAGGTGGATATCAACTCATGACTTGGCACAGTGGAAGCCAAGTGAAATATACAAGAAATTAAGTCTGAAAAATCTTTGCCAAAAGGGTACCTAACTATATATAAGTTTTGCTTCAAACGTGGCCTTTTGCTTTTAGGGTTTGTTTATATATTTTACTGACATACCATTAACATGCTATTGTATTCTTTTTACTTCTGTCTTGACTGAAAAAAAAAAAGCTTTCATTTATCAGAACACATTTGAGTTGCCATTTATGAGATATCCAAATATTTTCCATATGTTATATTAATTGCTCATACTGGTTATCAGATACTCGTCCATGAAAATGAGAAAGTATTTTCATCTTCTAGGAAAGATTTTCTAGTCACATTATCATGCTGGTTTTGTGATAATCTTTTGTATATGTTTCAAGTTATTCTTATATCCTTGTCTTTCAGATAATAAGGTTCCATGCTGGCGCTCTTCCTGTCTATGTTGTTTCTAATATTCTCCTTACCTATGGAGGACAACTAAGCACACTGATGTCAACAGGTAGATTTCTAGAAAAATATTTTTCCAGTGTTTTTAAAGAAATTACTTATCCAATTTACTATTGAAAGGCTAGCTAGTTGGTGTGATATTTTTTTTAAGCTAAGTATCATTGAACTTGGGTGAATTTTCCAGATCTATGCTCCTCAGCTTCAGTTTTTGTGTTTTAGTAGTTCTCCGAGGCTGTATGCTGGCAGAATATTTCCTTCTTTTTTACTCTGTAGTCCCTTCCTTGTGGTTGGTATGTTGCATGGTATTTTAATATTAATAGAAAATACTTAAAAACACTTGTGAAAGTTTAAAACATACTATTATTATGCACAGAACACCTCGATCTTGCATAAAGATGAGATTTGACTGTTATATGTGACTTAAGACAAATAGCATTTTCATTTAAATTCAGGTTTGTATTTGTAGCAAACTCTGTAATTGCTCTAGAAGTTCTTGTGTCAAATTACCTGAATGTGAATGATCCACTGAATAAGGCCTTTGAGGATCATAGAATTACAGGGTTAATTTAGGCTGAAAAAGACCCTCAAGATTATCAAGTCCAACCATGATGGAGTGTGCTGACTTAGTGTTGTCATAAGACGTGGTTATCTTGTTTTAAAGTGAACTTTCAAAAAATTGTCTGAATTTACTTTTTGTTGTGGATAATCTTTGTTAAAGTTCATGACAAAATAATAGTTATAGATACTTTCTGTTCTTGATTCTAGGCCAGTGTTCAGAATTTTCCCTTGAACTAATTAGAACAGCTAAACCCTACAAAGTAGAACCTATTATAAGCATTGTTGTGTTTCTGCAGGGGTAAGTTTGCATAATTTATTTATTTAAAGCGGTTTCTAAAACAGAAGTTTCAAAATTCTGAAACTTGGTTTGGTGGGAGGATTATTATTCTGATTTCGTTGTGAACACCTGACATTTTGTTTGAAAGGGTGTAGTAAGAGTTGACATATGTCTTACCGTAATGGCAAGTCAAAGTCATAAGTAACACCGCTTTCATGTTTTTGGCAGGTTTAACTGGTTTAGAGAGATATGGGATTCACTCTCGCTGCCAGAGGTGGATGCTGCTGTACTGAGTAGTCAGGACGTATGGTTCCCCCTCGTGTCCCTGATTCTGTTTCTTTTGGGGGCAGGCGTTGCCTACTGGAGTGCAGTATTTTTCTCTGCATCTCTGAGAGTCTTCTCTACATTATGGTTAATTCTGATTAGGTAAAACAACATTATGCTCTATAATTATGCTTTTTTTTGATGACTGCAACATTCATTTTGGTTGGCTTCAGCATGAATGGTTGGGTAAATGAAATTCTGCAGTACGGTTCATACGTGATTTTAGATATCTGGGTTTGTCAGTGTTAAATATTAATGAAATATCAGAATAGCATTATTTTCCTTGTTTAACATCTCCAAAAGGGAACTTCAATGGCTTTCCTTCATCAGCTGCAATAAAAGTTTTCAGTTTTACTTTTTGAGGAATGCTTGTTTGAGGAAAGAACACGGCTGAACTATTTCCTTCTCAGCAGCTGATGAATTTTACAGATGATGTCTAAGAATACTGGAATGTTTTTGTATGTACAGATGAGTGCTGAAAAAGGGAAGGGGGATTAAGAAAAGGGGGGAATGGAAAATAAAGGTTTTGGAAGAGTAAATTAGAAATTGGATAATATACTTAGCTAATTTGATGATTTCACTGTTCTCACACTGATAAAGTCCTCACCTAGATTTCAGCCAATAGAAAACTAATTTGGTCTGTCCAGAAAGTTAGTTGGGATGCTCTTTGCTTAGAAAATACCTACTAAATGAACTTTTTCTTTATCAGTAGTACTTCTGGTCTTATTCTATCAAATAATACACGTGGTGTGAGCTACTTTTTCTCAGCCATCTTATTCATCAATAATAGTGAATGTGAAGACATTTAGTTATAAGCGATGAAGTGAGCAACTTCTAAGTTTTGAAATTACTCTTACTAAATTTAAGATTTTTAGCTCAATTTAGCCCTTGAGAATGTATTGAGCAAAGGCAGGAAAATTAGATTTTGTGTTATTTGCCTGTAAGTCAGATCGTTCTTTGTAATGAATTTTAATACCTCACACAGTTATATTACCTTACGCACGTTCTGATCCAGTCCTGAATTTCTTGAAGAAAAAATAAAAACACATAAATCTCTCTAAAGTATATGGGATTCAATTGGGTTTTGCTCAGTCTTCTGAAAAGATCTGATATAGCCAGCAGCAAAGAACTTGTCACTAGCTGCCTGTGGAGTTCCTTGTTCCTACCAAGTACCCTTCTTGTGGTTATTTTCAAAATTTGTTGTGAAGGTTTTTTAAATTTTCCAAATAATGCTTCTTCCCATTTTCACTGTCTTAACATTGGAGTGTTCAGTGAAATTCTGAGAGGTTACAGACTTTTTCACCTTTCCATTGCATTTCCTTACCACCTTCTTCCCTTGGTTTTCGTATCTTCTCAGCTCATCTTTGTCATTTCAGATTCATACTTGTCTCTTAGTCATTTCAGCTGGAATCCAGAGACTTAAAATAAAATTTTCTGTCTCTCTGAAACTGTGAGTAAGCAGAAACCCTTGTTTGGGAAGAATGTCACAAAACGAGTCTTGCAGACTTATGGTTGTATGCTGCTGTGCTATCACTGATCACTGCAGTGTAGTAATGTTTGTAGTAGGAGTTACTCTGATGGTACAACTGTGCAGTAGTAAGAATATGGTTCTGGTTCTCCTGGGCTCCACAGAAGAGCTTAGTGACTGATGCATATCTGGAGTGAGCATAACCTAATGCTTAATGTTCACCAATGTATCCGTTATGTTCCCCAAATGAAAGAAAAATAATGTCTTAGTTAGAGACTAATAATAACTAACAATGTATTGGTTACAGACGTACAGGAAGGTGTGAGATGGTTTTGTTAGTTTGATAAAGTTATTTGCAAAGTAGCTTACGTAGCAGTTAGTGTATATATTAAAATTTGTTGAACTTTATTTTTCTGGTGTTTAATCAATATTCAGGAGGAACGTATTATTCATTTGAGTCATTCATGAAACAAATATTCTTTGATATCTGGTAACAACGTGAAAACTACCAAGTATAATGTTAAGGTTTTTTTGTTTGTTTGCTTTTTAAGACCTACTGTGCTTCAGAAAGATAACAAGTTGTTTACATACAGAAGACTCTGTGTGATGGGGTCTCTTGCTTTGGTTAGCTGGACCACTTGTGGTGCACTGGCTGTATTCGTTATCTATCTTCAATACTTGTTTAAGGTACTGAAAAGCTAAGCATTCCAGATATGTACATAATGTCAACATTTCATCTGCTTTGAATTAACCCAGTGTTAAAAGCAAAAATAGAGGTTACCATTTTTCATACTTTAAGGAAATGTGGTTATTCGCATACTTGAAGTAGGTCTTTTTTTTGAACTCCTCAGACTTTCAATCTCACACTACTTAGAATTATTTTGTTGTTTTGATTGTACTTTTTTAAAGGAATGTATGGTCCTATATGCCTGCTACAATAATTCGTATAGTTTAAATTTTTTCTTATGAATGTCATGTTATAAAATCAAAGACTAATTGGCTCCCTTGGCTGTAGTGAAAGAAGATCCTTGAATGTTCTGTAGAATACTTTTTATTTTAAAGACTTCACAAATCCTTATGAAGTAAAAGGAAGGAAAATGGACAAATTGTAGAATTAGGACGGTCTTTATTGTGTGGCTAATTTGTGGCACTGGCCAAGGGATCAAGGCTCCATATTTAGTCCCTGCTATTCAGTTTCCATGGTCTTTTTTGCATCAGAGCATCTAACTCATCTAAGGTAGATATCTGATTCACCCCATGGTTATATAGCTGCTAAAACAGCTACTGTACTTAGTTACTAGGGAAGCCTTTGGGAGCATGCATCTGGGAGTTAAGGGTACAAAGTGGAGCAGCCTGCAGGTGGTCTGAAGAAGGTATGTAGCAGAAGAAAGCACAGCCTGAAGAACAGGGCTCTCTTTCAAATCCCTGTGACATAAAGTTACCCTGTGAAGGACATTTCCATGCTGACCCTGCTTCCACTTCTGCAGTAAATTTCTGATATGGGACCTCTCCTTTGTGGCCTGATGTGTGTTTTTACAGAAGGGAAGTAAAACTGAGTTATCAGGAGGAAGAGGAAGTAAGGAATATGCAGATTTTCCGATGGTATTCCTTTTCTATCACAGTGGAAGCAGACCAGCTCAGCTTCTCCCTCTGTGCTTGGAAACCCTTAAGAGAGCACTTTGGATGTTGCTGATTAGAACTCCCTCTTCCTCCTAGAATCGCGGCTCCATTGGGACCCTAGAATTATCTATCTATAAAAAGGGACAAAAAATAATTAGCCTGAGATTCTTGTATACTGTAGCTATCGTGTGAAGCAACATTTGTTAAAAAGCCAAATGGTCTGTCTTACAGGTAATAAAACTACATGTGAATGTAGGAGCAGAAAAAAACATGCTAAATGGGGTGAGTATTTCCTGTTTCTCCTCAAAATTAAGTGACCAAAAATCGTTTGGCAAGCCCCATGCATTATAAATTATCGTCTTGCCATTACAGTATTGAGTTGTGTCGTGATGACCAGGTGGCTGTGGAGTTTACTTACTGTATGCATGATGTGAAAGAAAAGCCTGGACACAAGTATCCTATATGGTCACTGCATTCACTGCTGAAGATCACTGCAGTGCAAACTTGACTGAAAACATTTTAGGAGAAATATTTAGTCTCTAAAGATATAGCAGAATGACAGTTTTTTGTCTGAGTTTTGGTATCTGCCTTATCTAAAGAAAAAACCTTTTTTCTAGGTATAAACTATGTTTATAATAACGTATACTCTCTTTTCCAGATAGGTAGCTTGTGGAGTTCCGAGTTCTTTGTTTGTTTGTTTGTTTGTTTTAATCAGAAGGTGACAAATATTACTCATTAGATGGATATGGATTGAGATTCCAGTAAATTGGGAACTATTTGAAAAGGAGTGAAGAAGCAAAATATTGCTGGGTTTCATGCAATGTGAATTTTGTTTCTTTTTTTCAGTTACTTTAACATATAGGATCTGAAGTGTAAGTGCGTGGATACATTCATATAATGACTACTCATTCTTTCATAAAATACGGTTAAAAAAGTAGTCAGCCAGGACATGTTGTTGATAATTTTCTTTGGGACTTTGGGGTGTTATTTACGTTTAGTTTTAAATTTTCTCCATCTCTCTTCTTTCATATTCGTATCATCTTTCCTTGTTTCATTTGTATTTTTTTCTGTCATTGGAAGTTATCATCTGCCAACTCATTTATCTTTGTTATTCATTCCTACAGTTAATGTTTTACTCCCAGTTACATTACCTTCTGTATATTTCTTCCATGAATGATTATATGTGATTTTCACCCACATGTATTATTATTTCTTTTATTCTGTTCTTCCTCCTTCCAGGAACTCCATATTTTTCTCACTGCAGTGGTGTCAGGGTATCTCCATCATCCATTCTTTTTTTTTTTTTTTTTTTTTTTCCAAAGACACACAAACTATTAGTGTAAGAAAATTGCTGGTTAAATCTAGATGCTTTAAAATTGAACTATTGAACTCTGCTTTTGATGGCTTTTTTTGAGGGATAAATTGCAAATTTTCTTCCTGAATCAGAGTTCATATGCGACTGTAGGGACAATTTTTCCCTCCTGCTCCCTTCTTAGGGTTCTTAGAAGCCAGCACGTGTTCTTATGACTACTGTCTTTTATCTTCAGGATTCAGACTGCTCAAAAGAAACTTCACAGAACTCCAGTAGACACACGGTCAAAAGCCGAAGTTTGATAGACTTAACTTCAGAACCAACACAATCTCTCTCCAATAGTACGACAATTGCTGAAACTGTTAACAGTCTTAAGATCCATCTTACAATTCTCTATTTATTCACATGGATTGTGCTGCTGAACCTGCCATCTTTAGTTTACTGGTTTAAAAATCTCAGGTAATTTCTTAAATTGCCAGTAAGGGTGGAGGAAAAGAATCTGAACCTTGGAAGATAGTCACAATTGCAAATGCTTAATTTTTCTACCTACCTTATAGCATGAAAGACTTCAGACAACTACAACTGTAACTAAAGCTAGATTGCATGGAAAGAACAATATAAGTAGATGTTAAGAGGTAATACCAAATGGTATGTTGAAGGAAGTAATGAAACAGAAGTGATTTATATTCAGTTTATGATGACATATACATGACATATATGTTGTTATTAGCACGTCATTGCTCCCACCTTGGATTTTATTTGGTAGCCTAGTTTAAAAGTAACGTGCTTTTAAAACTAACTCACTTTTTTTGGCAGGTACAATGTTAGGCTCGATCCTGATCCTTGTAGATCTACAGCTATTATCCTTGTATGCATTTTAGAAATTCTTATGAATTCAACTACTTCTGAAGTGAAATCAAGGTACTGTAGCCCAGTTCTCAGTTGTTTTACCGCTTCTTTCTTAATTTGTGCTGCACATATATGTAATTGCTCAGCCTACACAGAAATTCCTAAACTCATGTAGTTAAATCTTAAGGACTAGGTAAAATGTAAAATGTATACGAATGACCTGTAGTTCAGGTAAGCGAAGGAAAACAGCAGTGTTTACCATATAGACTTAAATGAAATATTACTATCTAACCAATCAGTTGTACAAAGACTCCTTTTATGAATTTTTCATTCACAACTCATTGAATGTTTTTAAATGTTACAGAATCCTAATACATCTTAAAAATTTTTATCTGGAAGTTACAAGGAAAAGTGGATCTGAAACCACTGTAGATATGTTCTTATAACGCTCCCTTATGGGCACAATTGAAAAATGTGCCTGTAATGTGGTTTCTGCTGAGTTAAGAAGTTTTGAACACTTGTTTTTGCTGACAGATAGAGAATTTCTTCCTCAGACATAAAAGTTAGTCAGTGTCCTATGAAAGATTACTACTAATAAATAATGTAGTTTATTCTCTTGACCAATACCTGTTAACTCGAATAATTTAAAACATTATACCTTTGTGTTACAGTTGATTTATTTTTAAATTAATATAAGGATAATGTTAATTGACATTTTAATAGTCTTTTGGCATAATTTCTCTTGCTTATAAATCACTATTTTCCACTGAACTTAGACATTCTGTTTAAAAAGAGCAAATCTTTGAAATCTAATTTTCAGAAGAAAATTAAATATGCTTCTTTTTTGTTTTTTTTTTTTTTTTTTTTTTTTGCTCCTTCTGCATGTGTGACTACAAAAATACCATTTTTTTCTTTATATTCTTACAGTAAACTCTTGAAGATTGCAGCCAAAGTTCCACTCCCTTTGTCTGTTGCAATGTTGGCTTTTGGACGAATGCATTTATACAAAGTACCCCACTTTGTAACTTTTTCTCTTCTTCTACATGTACTATGTTGTCTTGTGTAACATTGGTTATACATAAGAAGAATATTGCAGCCTAGAAGTAATTCTGGAAAGGGGGTAAATTTCAACAAAGAAATGCCTTGATTAACATGGTAATTTGGATTATTTGGGAAAGATGACAGAACCACGAATACTTTATAAAAAGTTTATAGTTCTGTTCGTGTTGCTTAGAAAGCTTCTCATGGTGTTTACTTCCTGACTGTGAAAATTAAGTGAATTAACAATGTGTGTGTGTGTGTAAGCACATAAATCTTATTAGTATAACATCAATACTGTTTGCCTTGCAGACACTTTGATATTTCACTATACTTCTTTGTTTAAACAGACTTTTTTTACTCAGTATGCTGTGCAATGCATATGTTCTAAACTTGCGTATCTTGCAGGTCTAAAGTATGCTGGTTAAAACTGAATAAATTTCAAGCACACTGTGACTATCACAAAAACTACACAGCCAAGTATAGTTTTAATCATTTTATGCTAATTTAAAAGCTGTCACAGTTGTGTCTAGACAAACCGGAATGTACTGCTTTTATAGAACTGCTATTTCTATCAAAGTATTTGTTCAGTCGCTGTTGAACATTTGTGAGATTATTGAAAGTCTTACACATTTTACTTTTTGTGAGAGTAAAAAAACAACAATACTCTGTGTAGCTTTCTATTCAGGAAAGATGTCAGCAGATTCATAAACAATTTGCTCTAATGTTGTTTTAAAACATTGCCAATTTTTTGTCCATACGTAGAAGCTAGCAAACAGTGAGGTATGGTGTGAGTTTACAGCACAGTTGCTATATTGCACTGTTTACAGGTAGGCAAGGCATTTTTTTTCCTATCATAAATGGAGAATCAGTCATGTTCTAGTAAATGTCCATACAGTAAACTAATATGGAATAGTTAAGTTACAACATCGTAAATTCGTGCCTTGCCATGCTGTGCTAACTTCCTCATGTGGACTCCTGGTACTAGTGGCAAATACTGACCATAATTATTAGCTCTGCGTAAAGTATTATCGTTGTGCCTAGATGCTACAGTGACTGCCATTTATAACAACGCCTAAAATAGCTGTGTGTAAGAAATTCCATCTCCTGGGTATGTGTTTTGCCTACAGAAGAAATCACACTAACCATTAGGTTAAAATGAGGTATTGATTCTGTGTAGAGATGAGCACTTGCTTCTGTGTCAGCTGTCTCCACTATCTGAGATATCTGTCACCTTCATATGGAAATATTATACCAGCTTAATTACTTTATATGGATAATACCAGGAAATCTGCTACCTACTGTCAATTGAGTGTATTCTTAATATAGCTGTAGATCCTGACACATTGATTTTATTGTATCTTGTTATTCTTGCCTAAAGTGCCTCAGTTACTTCTAGCTTGTTCTTAGGGTCAGTTCATTTGAGCCGGCTGGAAAGACTTATTAATTCACACAGACTTTCCACAATGAACTTGTTTGGTCACCTTATAAATAAGTCAGCAGTTCAAGTTATCGGTAAGTCATTAAAACTGCTTTAACTGAAAAGGTTATTAGTAGCTAATCAAACCAACTCTCACTGGTGTCAGTAATTGCTGTGCTGGTCTTCCAGTCTTAACATTTTAATCAAAAGGTTAGATTATGCGTAGTGTTTGTAAATCAGAAAAGTTAACTCAATATATTATATCCTGATACTATCTAACCAAATACATGCTACAGTATATGTATAAATGATAATTTGTTGGTATATACTTGTAGCTTGATTTAACCTAAAAATTACTGTTCAGACATAGAAGAATAGAGTAGTTTTTGTACTTTCAAGTGGCTGTGGGTGAAAGACAATGACAGAACCGCACTGGGGCTGGTAAAAGGCTGTCGTGAAATGTGCAAGATGGATTTCAATGGAAGATCATTTCCTTGATCTTCATGATTGGTTTGGCTTACTAATGTATTTACTGTATTTTACTTCTGATTTTAGTTTTCCATCTTAATCAGATCTTCATGCACAAGCTCATTTTTTGGAGCTGTTGGTGGAATAAAATAATAGAATAAGAAGAGGAAACAGTCTCAGCATGTAGCAACTTTGATAGCTTACAAAATCGAACAGAGAAACATACTGAATTACAGCAGCATAGAATAGCACCAAATTTTTCATTTAATGGTATTTTTTAAGCTGTGAATTTTGTTGATGTTGTTAAGACTCCTCATGAAATGAGTTACAGAATTTTGGGTAGTGATTTTCAAGGTGGAGGCAGGAAAATAAAAAATGTAATCCTTAGCCTGAGATTCCAGACTTTATCACTTCTCTGTTAATGCTCCTTTTTCCAGAGGCTACTTATCTTCAGAGGGGGAAGTAGGGGAAGTCTTACTGCTAGTTTGGATTTTGTGTTCTTTGTCACTTGCTTGATAAAAACTGTGCTCTCAGAGATGTGCATCTGGATTTTGCAGTGATTGTGGACTGTCTAACTAGCTGTTCAAGAGATTAGGTTTCTAATCACAGTTAGATTCCATGTATAATCATTGAAGGTACTAAGACAAATTCAGAGGACAATTCATCCCGTTCTAAGAGAGGATGAATGAAAAGATTTTATAAACATCTAAAATTGTTTTAAGGTAAATACTATGATCTTCCTTTTGGAGAGAAGGCTTCTGTTCTGCAAATTTCTAGTTCTGCCACATCCACCTTTACAATCTGAGCAGAAATGTAGACTAACCCACTGAAAGGATTTTTAATTGACTGCACGAGGAAGTGTAGGTATTACCGAAATAGCCTTTATCTGAGGAGGCTGTGGTTATAAAACAATTTTTGGGAAACATATTGGAATGTCTCTTAATACATTTAAATCAAAATTTCTGTTTATTCTTCAAACTTTATCTAGACTATGGGAGAAGGCACAAACTGGTCTGTGATAGATTAGAACTCTGCTCTCTAAGGGAAGATTCCTGCTGACATGCAGACTCCAAATTTGTTGTTCTGTTCCTTTTCAGAAATTGAGGTATTAATTTCACAAAACCACTGTACTTTATCCATGTGGATGTTCAGCATTTTAAGATGGAGATTATGGTGTGTAAAACAAGCAATTTTTGGCTTGTACCTCAGGATGCATTCAAAAGAAAAGTTTTTGTGGCTTGTATGTTTTTATAAGCTATCAGGGAAGGAGTTAAAACAAAAAAAAAAAAAAACAAACAAAAAACACAACAACTACAAACACACAGAAAAACAACAAAAACCATCACCACCACCACTGGAGATGAACCTGGGCTACCAAATGTCACTAATTGTATAGCAAAGTCTTTTTTTTTTTTTTTTGGGGGGGGGGGGGGGGCGGTAGGGGAGAGACTTAATGAGAATCTTTTAGTAAGGTCCCCATAACTTGAATTCCTCATGAAGTCTAATCTTTTTTGGTTGATGTAATCAAACGTGGATTTTCTTCACGGTCTTGTGACTCTGCAATAATAGTAGCTACACCTGTAGCTATTAGATCATAAAAGGTCTATATTTGTATGGTATAGAAAAAGTGTTACCACTTAACTGGAATTACCAAAGGTGATATTTTCAGTTTCATTTAAACGGTAGGTGCAGTATGTCATATTTTTGCATCATGTGAAATGTCTGATAGTTCTTTTTTGTTTAGTAACTGGAATTCCATTTAATTTTATTTGTAAAACTTGGAGTTCTGCTCTGATTTCTTTTGAGTGCAACGATACATATAGCAATTTATTGCTAAGTATTCATTTGCAAAGATTTTAAAAAAAACAAACACATACACCAAAACAAACAAACCTGAACAGTGCAATTGTAACATATTGCAGAAGGAATGGAGACTGCCTGTGAGTGAGTTTTTCAACTGTGTTGAAAGTCACCCTAATGGGCTACCTTTAAAGAGTCATGCTTTAGCGAGTAAACAAAACAATGCATTGATACTTAAAACAAGCAAAAAGGATTGTGTTGGTTGGTATTTGATATGAAGTTGAATTCTCCATCTATTTTCCAGTAACAAGTTTATAAACTTGTCACTTGGCTTTTTTTCCTGAAATTTGATATATCTATTTCTGTGCTTGACAGAACAGAAAATTGAAGTTAAAAAATAAAGTTAATTATGTGCCCGTGCATATATTTAAACACTTACGAAGCCTTTTTGATCAATCTGATAAAGTTTAGTTCAATCCAGTAATAAGCACTGTGATAAACATACAAAAACGTTAAACAAATATTTTCTGGTTTGTATCTCAGGATGCATTCAAAGTAAGATTTACGTGTCTCATGTGTTTTTATGAGCTATCAGAAGGGGAATTTAAAAAAAAAAAAAGCAACAAACAAAGGACAAGAACCTAGAGTACTGAATGTCAGTAATTGTACAGAAGACAAGACAGAAGTCTTCTTTATACTGCAGAAATAGAGCAGCTATTTAAAGGCTGTCAATACTTAGAGCTACTGAAAATATTTTTGGAGGTGGTTATGGTGTCTTTTCATTAACTGTGCTGCTGTTTTAAGTCACTAAGCCACTACAAAATTGTTAGCTGTAGAACAGACTGAATTCTTACTGTTTCTTTTATATTTCATTGTGAATGTTAGTCACTTAGTTTTCAGGTTTGACTTTTTACATCTCTTTTTTTGGAAGATAATCAAACTGGCTTTTATAAGCACTTAGCACTGTACTGTGAATTGTTTTAAAACTTTCATCGCCATTCCTTTAGCAGAAACATACTTCTGTCCCTAAAGCTATGTGTTGCTCTTACATACCTCTGGAAATGTTTGCCAGGGAATGACAATTGAAGAAAAAAGAAAGTATTTATGTTAAAGTAAAATACTTTTTCTACCTTTTCTTAGAGCTAGAACTTTCAGCTAGTATTCATAGAACAATCCATTAAGTGTTTAAAAAGCTTATATGAAAAACCTGTATTTTGATGCATTTTCATATTTACGGAAGAATGTATTCAAAACTTCTAATCAGGTCAGTTATCTTTATCTAAAAGACTAAAATGTATACATTTCATCTTGTTACTAAACATTACTGCTTTTTAAAATAAATATAAGCATTTAGGGAGAAAATTCTGTAGCTTTTACTGAAGTAAATCTGCCCACCACTTTAATTCTTCAGGTATCTCAGCATATAACTGTCTCAAATATGTGCTTACTGTGTTGAGTACGGAAACCAGTCACACTTGTGATATTTTGACCTTAATTTGGTTTAATATTTAGGGTCTCATTCTGTATTCTTACATGCAAGTTGCAGTTTTTGCAACTCATATATTCATGAATAAATCTTGTAAACATGTACTCTCTGCAGTTAATGATGGGTTTTGGTCTGAATTCTGTAGGAAGCGTATAGTATCAGACCTGATCTTGTGTCTATAAAATCCAGGAATGGCACACAGACCTGTTATTTTGCAGCACATCATTCCAGTTCTTGCTTCCACACACGGCTATCCTTGCTGTGCAGTATCCTTCTGCTGTAGCACAAAATTTAGGCTTCACAGTAACAGAAGGCACTGCAAATGACATAGTGAAGATACAGAGCGTCTGTCCTGTTGTTTTATTAAGTTGTGCGTGTTTGTTGAAATACCAGCAAAGACTTATTTTTCCTCCAACTGCATAAATGCTTTCGAGGCATATGTCAAGCATGCAAGTGTTTTGATGTTTAGCTTTTTTAAATGCTAAATGCACTATTCTGGGATCAACTCAGGCTTCCGTATTTTCCATTTGTGTCGCTTTGAGTGTGAACACAGTATTAGAGACTTCAGTACATAACAACTGAAATATTTTACAGAAGTCTAAAAAAGTAGACATGACATATAAAATTAGAGTGCCAGATCAAAATTGAAATGTGAAATTTCTCACTGTGACTCGAAACTTGTAGCTTTCTAAAGCAAAACAAACAAACATACCCTGTGCCTTAAAGCAGCAAATTAATACACTTTAGCCTATAGACTTCTGTAGCCTTATTTTTCATTTTTGAAACCAACCAAAAATATTTGTGTGGATCATACTGAAACTTGATTTGGGGAGAATATTTTTTGACCCCTCCTCCCTTTTTACTGCATTTGCAGAGATTAAGATTTATGTGAAGTATGGTGTACTTGTGGTTTGGAATCATCACTTGAAGTCAGAAAGCTTTAGTGACTTACTTCTCAAATATGCCTATTATGACAAAAAGGAAAATAGGGAAGAAAAAATAGTCTCAGATGTGGCTTGTCTTCTGTATGTCTAAGTATTCTAATTTTTTGTTTAGTTTCTTCAAAACTGTAGCTCAAGCAAAATATTTAAGACATTGAATATCAGTATCTACACAAGTGTGAGAGGAAAAAGTGGTTTGGGTGTAGTGTGGGGGTTGTTTGCTTTTAAGCTCCAGCAGTTTGAGTACATGATTTCAAGTTTTAGGGAAAATATTCATATATAAAAGCCTGAAAAGATTGAAAAAAAAAAATAGCTGTCTGCATTCTGTTCTTCTCAGAAACAGAAATATTCAAGATCCTAAAATCCTGCTTTGATGTAGTAAATACAGATGTATAAATATAAATATATAGTATATATTTTTAATATGAAGACCTTAGGAAAGCCACTTCTTGACCTCTGTTTTTTTCTTTGTTCTCTCTATAGAATTGTTTGTTTTGAACAAAGCCCCCCAAATTCTGAGTCTGTTGTTTTTCAGTAGTACTAAGTAAGACTGATTCTTGATTAGAGATGCCGTATCTCAAAGACTGTCATTGGACTGTGGATATTTCAAAATGCACACACAATGACTTCATGTCAGGTGAAACAATCACTGTTTGCAGCAATACAAGTAGGAGTTACTAACTTTCTTTTGTGGACATCTGAATCTGGCTGTCGTAATCCTGATTTTAGTGTGGAACAACAGAAACCACGCCATTTTTGTGTCTTCTTTGCTACTTCCTTCCATATGTGAGTTTAGGACTTTTAAAACTCTTGATCCAATTGCCTAACTTGATCTTCTTTGTTCTGTGCTGATGATATTTCAATAATCCTAGTCATTGTTGACATCCTGGCTACAGGAACACTAGTACGAAAATCATGGAGAGGGCAGAACTACTTTTAAGACTTTATTTACGATGGTGAATCTAGAAAAATTGTGCAGGCCTAGTAATCCAAAGCAAAAGACAGCATAATATTGGGTAAAACACCCTATTTAGCTGATGGGTATTGCAGTTGTCTATTTCTTTTTGCTAGGAGGGCTTTATATCACTGAAAGACACATACATTACTTTTGGAGAAATCTATTGGTTAACGAACAACCTCACTTTTAACTCTTCCTCTATTTAGAGTTCTTATATAACTAGTGTAAACCTGGTGTTTTAGGTGGAGCTAACTAACTGCTAAAGGTTTCTGGAGATGTTGGCAGATTCTTATCAATAAGTGGTTGAATAATGCTATAAAAAATTATTGTGCTTTTTAAAACAGTTATAACTGAATTCTTGGTTCTCTACAGCGCTCACAATGTAATAAGCTTCAGCAAGTATTTGTCTTGAGATGCTGAGAAAACGTTGGAGAATACGTATCTTCAGCTAATGTTTAAATTACTGAAAGTTGAAACCTCAGTTGTTCAAAACTGCTTTTTAGATACCATTCCTTTTTTGTTGTTGTTGAAGTTGAAGACAACTTGAATAGGAGCTATGCTGGTACTTTAATGTTTTGTTTGTTGGTTTCCCTGTCTGTAGTGTGTACAAAACATGTCTTTTTTGTCCTTTTTTTTTTTTTTTTTTTTTTTTTACTAAAGTGTACATGACTTAAAGTACACTGTATAGCATATGTTCTGTTAGATAAACACTTCTGTATATTTTTGTATGGTGTTCTAACGTGGTTGCATTAGTATGAACAGTTGTAATTCACAGAAAGTGCCACTTAACAATCATACTCTGTAGAGGTTTGTGAATGTTACCTGTACTTTCATTGCACAGACACGCTAATGGGTGTTGTGGTGAATATTTGCCTTTAGTCTTTGCTCAGGTACTGATGTGGAGCAGTTTGGTGCTTTTCCTTCCAACTTGTAATACTTGGGATTCTAAGCAGAGAATAAAAACAATGAACAAAAGCATTGTGGTTGGAGCATTACTTTACATAACAGACACTTTTCTCATATATTACGTAGCATACAGGAAAGATGCTTAACAAAGCCTGTCTCAATATCATGCCTCAATATCATGTATCTTAGGCCTTTATATGTGTCTTGCTATCATGAATGGGAAATGTAAAACAGTGGAAAAGAATGTGTTCTGTAAATAACCTAATAGTTTTGATTTTGCTTCTAATTCCAGAACAGGATTTTAAAGAATTTTTATTTTGAAGTAACTTGCATGAAACTGAAGAAGCAATGCAATGAACATCTTCAGATTCAGTGGAATTTTAAAAATATATGAATATTACTGTGTCATATTGCCTATGTCATTGGTATAGCTTCTTTCAGAAGATTTGAACTAAAGCTGTGTCTCTATGTAGGCAGTCTGTTGAGAAAAACCTAGTGCTTAAATTTGGCCACATTTAAAATGCAGAATTTGGACATCTGTCTTGAAAGCATTTGTTAAACTAGCTACTGTCCTCAAAGGAGGATACAATTTTGTTCAATCAGCCTAACTATACTAATAGTACTTTAGTATCAATGTATACTACTTATATTTGACTTTGAAGGAAAGAACTGTAATTAAATTATCTTTAAAAAAAAAAAAATATTTGGCATAAAATACATTAAAATGAGCAGTAAGTCTAAACAGACTTTTCTCTCTGACAATTAGCTTAAATTCTTGTACCTTAAAAACACGACTTTGTAGAGATTTTTTTTTTTAAAAAAAAGACCACTTACAGGCAAACATATACTAATTGAATCTCTTGCTTGTCCACGTGATTCATCAGTCAACCAAAATGTCTGAATTCTCTTATGGGATACCCGTAATAGTCCAACAGCAACAATGCTTGTTTCAAATTTACAAAAGACCTTGCTATGTTTTATTATCTAAATATACTGCATATCCCCCCCCCCATATTTTTTTCTGAATAAATCAAATGATAGAATAGAGGGGAAAAATGAAAGGGTGGCTGAAATAAACCTGTCTGCTCTTTTTTTTTTCTCATTATTATTATAATTTTTAAAGTTAAATCTGAAGTGTAAGCCCAAACTGTAAATCAAGATTTTTTTTCCTTCCGGTCATTACCTTTAGAGGAACTTCTGGTTAATTTAGAAGGTAACTTATACCGATGCTAACAAATGATTTTTGGGCACCTCTAGGAAGGAAAAGAAGAACTGTGAGGAAATGTGGTCACCTTGCCATCACAGAGGTTTGGAAAGTTTGAACCAATGGCTCTGACCAATCTGTTTTATGCCTGCTCTGACTCAGACACCAGGTTGTAGAAGCCTGCTCAGACTTCACTCCAGCACTGGTGGGAAATGTGTTTGCTATTGCAGTGATCATGGTATAAAGTAAAGATGTCAGACAGAACTGGAACAGGAAGTCCCAGGGGGAAGATGATAATATATGAAGGCAGAAGATGATAATAATGAAGGCAATGGAGAAATACCTACAAGGTGAATAACTGGGATCAGAACACTGTTTTGCTAAAACAATACGTTAGCTGCACAAGATATTCAGACTCGATAAATGATTAGTGAATAAAATAATGTGGATAGCCAAGTAGTATTAAGTGTTGTAGAGAAGAAACAGGTCTAAGCTAAATAGGTGTAAGATCAATTTGGTGGGATGGGATGGGATTCAGGTTAAAAAACCTGTTATTTAGGCAACAGAACTGAATCATTCCTGCTTTCTTTATCACTGCTGTGTGCTGACGGCCTGCCACCAGAAGTGCTCTTGTGCTCTGACTAATGAAGACGTGGCACTGGACATGCATTTACAAAGGGGGAGTGAAGGAAAGCAAAGCCGTGTATACACCTGTGCTTATGTGAAGGTAAGTAAATGAAAACCAAGCTGATCAGAGACCTGTTGACCTCAACCGTGAGTACCATCAGAGTGCAAGCAGAAAATGTCCTGCTTGTGATTAAATATAGGTGAATTTTCAGATAGCTATGTGTCTCCTGTCTTAAAAGGAAATAAACCCGCTCTTGGCTTTACAGATACTGATTGTGTATGTACACAGCATAAATGTGCATTAACTGATTGATTATATGTTGACTGGAGGAGGAATCAAGACCAAAGATTCTCATATGCAAGTTAACATCACTAAGGTAAACTTTTAGCAACTGCTGTTTCAATATTTCTTTTGTTTACGTTTATTTAGTCAGTGCCAGAAATAAAATTCCAAACAATGTTTCTGGCTACAGAGCCTGGTGTCTCTGGCAAAAGAAACCAAAGTCTAATAGGAAATCTCAGAAGTCATGTTGAAGATTAAGAAATCTTCCTCAACAGAAGCAAGTTGAGTGAATGATTCTCTGTCTGTGTTCCCATCTGGGGGAGAGAAAGAACACCCCCCCCCCCCCCCCCCCCCCCCCCCCCAAAAAAAAAAATATTTTAAGTTTTGTTGAATATAAGCCATTAGAGGTATTTACCTTAAATATTTTAAGGTAAATTTAAATATCTTAAGGTGGTAGCTGTAAAATGGCTGCTTAGTAACATAGGACAATGTTTTGGAAAGAAATAAGGGTACTTCCATGCATAGTTTAAACTGTTCCTTAAACCATCTTAAAGTGACAAGTCTGTCACCCTAAGGAAATCCAGGACTGCAGTTTCCCTTCATAATTAAATGAAAGGGCTAATTCTCCTTGTGTCTGATGATGAATTTTTTCTTTTTTTTTTGTTGTTTTTTTTTTTAATGACATAAATATAGTTCCTTCCTTCAGAAACAGAGAGGTACCTTGTTTGTAAGTTTCTTTAGAATTGATTTTAGGGCAGTTGGATTGGGAAATGAGGCTACTTTTGTTTTTTAAACCTTCTGTAATTTCCATTAGATGTTTTACCTTGGCTCTGCAGAAGACTACAGGTATTTGATTTGGCACCCCTAAATATACAGTAAAATACCATATCATTCAATAAACTAACAAAACCCACCAACAATAACAGCAGCTTGGTTTAAACAGCTGTAGCAGCAGCTTATTGTGTCTCCTACACAAAGTGATGAGGAAATCATGAAATTGCTGTGGGTTGTAAGTGTAAATTCTGAGCTACATATAATGCAGATCTCTAATAAGAAGGATGAAGCCTACCTATAGGCATTATTCCAAAACAGGGAAATCCTCATTTTATAGACTGGTAATCAAGATGCAAACAATCGTGATGTGACCATGGCTACATACATAGACTCTGCTATGCCAGAAATTATTCCTAAAGCAGATATGACAACCAAAGGTGTTTTTTTTATGTTTGCTTTTTCAAACAAATACTTTGCCCTAATTTTACACCAAATTTCAGAATTAAGGGTGTTTTGGTATTGGAAAATTAAGCAAGCTGCTGATCTTTCTGTTCTTATGCAATTTTTTTCAATAATGTTTTTTATTTCAACCGTATAGAATAATATACCAGTTGGATAAGTCAACTTCTGGGTGTCAAGCTGTCAATAAGCCAACACTTACTGCAGTGATGACATCAATACTGATAGAATTTTGGTTACTCTATCAGTAATGATGTTAAGATGCCCACAATTTTGTCTGCATGGAAGAGCATCGTTAGGCTTTTGTTTTAGTTTTCAGTATTGAAACCCAAAAAAGATGTAAAGCCTTCTACTCCGGAAAAACACAGTCATCATTAGGGTTAAGATAAATCTTTATCAAAAACTAGTTTTAAAATGTCTCTTTAGAGATGCATTTTATGTGATGCTAATCAAAAATCACCTAAATAGTAGAGACAAGAGTGTAGTGAATGTACAAGCAAAAAATACTGATCAGTTTTGAGATGAAGGACATTACAAAATAAAGCCAAGGTAAATTAGCATAGTCCTTCTTGCACTCTTTGTCTTAGTTTGTAGTATGACAGGAGCGTATCGACTGTCAGTAAGATCAGAGAAGGAAAGCAACGCTTTCATTAAAATGTTATGGTTTTGGAAACAGACATTACTTTTCTCTCTTTCTCCAGCATCAAGAAAAAGATCCATATCTCATCTTGCTTGAAAACCATTCTACCAGCTGTACTTATCTGTTAGTCACTGTTTGGTAGATGTGGTTAATAATTTTTAATTAAAAGTAATATTTTGATAGAGCTCTGCTATCTCTGCTGGGAGTTGTATTAAACTTATTATATGCTTACCACCAATTTTCTGTAATGCAGCTTAGGGAGGAGGAATTTGCACTGCACTGTTCAATAGCAACAGGTCTTAAGAGTATTAAGGATGAAATTCTCAAGGGTCTTTATGTCATGGATGGAAATGGAATCATTACTGTATTTTTGAACTGCTAACGTCATTGACACCCACCTACAGTCCACTAGAAATATAAGTGCAGAGATCAGTTCGTTCACAGATTACAAGCAGAAGAACCAAGAAGGGGCAAGCCAGAGCCAAATTCACTGGTAAGCTTTATTTTAAAGAGAGTGAAAGGTTAGAATCTGATTTTTTTTTTCTTGAATCAAGTTTTGAAACAAGTCTCTAGTGTATTATACCAGACTGTATTGTCATTGCACTTATTAATATATGTAGTGCGCTTTCATTTCATTAAATTAAAGAAAAAAAAAAAAGAGAAATGTGATCTTAAGCCATAGTTTTGCATTATCCTTGGAAGCATACAAAAACTGGATACTTTAACTAATCAGCCAATGAAAATGGCTGTAATGTAATAAAAAATGTAAATTTACAAATGTCAGTTTCTTGTGTTAAGCGCCAAACTGGTCTCTTTCATAAGGAAGGAACTTGGTGTCTAGAAATAGCTTTGTTAAGGGAAACACTTCTTTAGAATAATTTGTTCTTCTTAGTACTTCAGTGTAGAACCAAAAAAGCTGATAGCACACAAATGTGATCTGTAGTAGGCAGATTTTCCTTGTCATGGATAATTTGCAGCGCTCCTTTGGATTGTTAGCGTAACTTGTTAGCAGTGACAGTTCTGTAGGACTTAAGGAGCCTGGTTCTTTGTCCTTCTAACAGGTAGTCTGTTCATCTTTTCAACATGTGGAAAGTGGTGCTCCTGGGTCTATATACAGTATTGGCTGTAAGAGGATTGACAAAGGGTGCTCCTTTCCAACCAGAAGAAAAATGGAAACCTCTAGATAACCCTAGAAACAGAGATCTGGTAAGGAAATACTGCAAGAAGGATAGTCTAAGTTTTGTTTGTGTTTTCTTTCACAAGATTTTTTGTCTACTTATATACAGGTGAGAGGGTTTAGTAACTATGCACTTTGTATAGCCAATAACAACAACTGGATAAGCATTCTTCAGTCTAGATGTACCCCTTAACTGAAGAGACATTCTTAGTGTGATCTTCATCCAGCAGGTTTACTTTTAAAAATGTTTTGATCATACGGATGCTCATTTTATGGTCCAGAACAGGAATGATTATTATGTTTCTTTCAAATTTGTACTCTGTTGATTACGTGTTTCATCTTCTAGATGTACAGGTAAGTTTCCATCTGGCATGTTGTTTGTAGCAAAAGATCTGAAAGTTAACCACTTGCAAGATCTTATAAGTAATTTGGGGGGGGGGGGGGGGAGTTTCCTACAGTTTTCCCCACTGTTTAAAGAAGCATTGATTAAATATTTCTACTTGTAAGCAATCTAAGGGGCCAATTCAAATCTATTGTCCACTGCTGCTAACTCTTGGAGAACGTGTCTTTAGAGAAATGTTTAACAGAACTGCACTATCTATTTGCCCTCAGCAAGGGTTTTGCTGTGTCTGTTTTAAAAGGATTAACATTTGCATCTTCTGTGGTTCAGTTGGGAGCGTGGATCACCAGTAAAATGCTGGTGGTCCTTAAATGCTATCAGCCATGGGCAGATTGGATGAGTCTGAACTCTATTGCCGATACTGCATCAGTTTATGATCAAAATAGAGCATTTCACCCATTATAGGAGGAAATGTTTAATCTACTGTGTTTCAGTATGAATAATTAATGTCTGTTGGGCGTGCTTTGTTTTCACATATGAAATATGTTCAGTTTTTCAGAACACTCCAGGCTTATTTTTCGGGCAGGGGTCTTGATCTCAGAAAATTCCCAGCTACTTTCACTATGAACAATGAAGGACCGAGGCCTGTCATGTTCTACTCAGATCCTATTGCTTCTGCATTTGCAGATTATGAAGAAAGGAAAAATTCTTTTCCAAATCATTTCAAAGGCTAAAAGATGGTGCTGAACCAAGGTAAAAGAGGATGCCTTTTCCTCTAATGTTGTTACATGTAAGCCAGTGAAAGACTTGAATTCAAGTGATTCTCACTTTTGTCTGAAGTATAAAAACAACTTGTTATTCAGAAGAAATGAAAAATGTGACACCTTAACTCATGCCTGAAGTTTTTTGGATATTGTTTGAGGTAGAGATTTATGAGGTGTTAACTACTTCTGTAAAATAACACGTGGTACTTCTGCAGATCTATATAGACCATGCTTTTTTTTTTTTTTTTTCATGGGGAGAGAAATGCTGAAAATGTACACATAATATAGAAGGCAGATTTTATTTAAGTAACTTAAACTATTAATAAAATTGTAGACTATTTATTTCATGTGATGCATGGATATTAAGAAAATGAATTTACATGTATGATACTGCACTGTCAAAGCATACATTGTGTACATCTTTGTCCACTTGTGTTGTTTTCCGTATTTCTACCACTACTATTGAAGGTTGAATAAAATGATTGTGAATTCATTCATACGTTTCTGTAAATGTGAAATAAAATTGACAGGGGCCAAGTTTGCATTATGAATAAATACAGCCTCACATTATAGTAGGTATTTCTTAGCTATCTTATCTATGTATTAGTAAACGCTGTAACACATAAATCATTTTATAGCTCATTTTGAAAGTCATTGAATAGTGCCGATTCTGAGGAAAGGGGAACAACTCTTTACTCCCATTTTAAAAATAGGTGAAAATTTCAGTACGATTTGAATCTAAGCATTTAGGTGATGTGCCCAATACTTTAAAGAGATTCACTTGTGATCAGTGTTCAGCTAAGGATTTTTAGGGTTGCATAACATGTATTTTTGTGATCATAATCATAGCTCCACTGTCCTTAGCGTGAATAACAGTGAAAGCTGCAGTTAGATTTTAATACTAAATTATTTTTTTGCCAAGTGTTTGTCAGTAAAGAAATAAGCAAAAAAAAAAAAAAGCTCCCCACAAGGAGTACAATGCATGTCAATTTGGAAATGGACCAGAAGGGCTTTGTCTAATGCCCTCTTGCCCTTTTTTCCCCTCTCTTTCAGGTGTTAACTCCTCAACTTCACGCCAAGTGGTAACTCACAGCAACCCACTCCTGCTTTACCTGTGACACGACACTCCGGGGACCTCTCTGTGTCACGGTTTTCCCCGTGCAAGCTGCCTTCTCCCTCTAGCTGGCTCTTTGCTGTCTGTTGACAAACGCGTGCTGCTGGGCTCACAGCCTTGTGTTAAAACGTGAATAAAAGGGGAGTGCAAAGGGGGGCTTCTCCCTGCTGCCCCGTGTCTGTGTGCGCGGGGGTAACCCGGGGCTGCCTGTGGGGAGGAGATGTGGGGGAGCCCCTGGCGTGGTACCCCTGGGGTGCTGGGAGGGGGCTCCAGCTCTCCCTTAGCCACAGCTAAGGGGACTTTCCCTCCCGGAGTGAGAGGGGTGCAGGGCGCCCCCTGTCCGCTTTTTGGGGTGCAGAAGCAGGGATTTGGGGTCGGCGGCGCGGAACCCGTGCGCGAAGGCGCGGGGAGGGCCGGGCGCCACAGCGGCGGCACCCGCGTCCCGCCTGCAACTCGCTCCCCCGGCCGGCCCCGCCGCCATGTCGGGCTTCAGCCCGGAGCTGATCGATTACCTGGAGGGGAAGATCTCCTTCGAGGAGTTCGAGCGGCGCCGGGAGGAGCGCAAGAGCCGCGAGAAGGTCGGCCCGGCCCCCCCGCCGCCCCCCGGGCTTGAAGGGGAGCTGTGCGTGCCGGGGGGGGGGCGGCCGCAGCGGGCGGGGGGGGGGCTCGAGCCATGAGGGAGGCTCTGCTCTGCTCTGCTCTCCCCTCCTCTCCTCGCCTGGGTTTGGAGCTTTCGTCCTGTGTCCTCACGCGTTTATGGCCTCCTTGTACAGTTCCCCGCCTCGTGTTACCTCAGCGTAACGCTCAGCTGGTAACGGGGGCTCTCCAGGCAGTAGTCAGTGGTCACCGCCTAGATAAGAATAGAAATATCTTCAAGCAAACGGTGCCGGGTTTATTCGTTTAAAAATACAGCGCCTACCACACCTGTGTCCCCTTGCAGGGCAAAAGCTGGAATCCCATAGTCTAAATGCTAATTGTAAAGGTTAGGGGGAACGGGGATGAGGCGCACTGCGGAGCTGATCAATGATATTGTTGGTACGCGTAGGACGGCGAAAATGCGTCTGCTGAGGAAAACAGTGAAGACATCGATGCTCCATCTTCATCCAGAAAGGCATCTGGGAAATCCCACAGTCAGGATGAAACAGAGGGTAAATGTCAACGTGATCATGTCCGTGAAAAATGTATTTTAAAGGTGGTTGAATCCATTTGCTCTTTAATAGCTGGCTTTCTATAAACACCTGTCAGCTCTTTCAGACCTGTGGGCACTGAAGCACATTGTTACAGTGTATGCCTTTGTAGGACGTTCCCATTCATTTCTAGGCTTTAACTTTGTTAAGTGTCTTTAAAGGACCAGATATGGCCAAGCAGTCATTTTTTTCTGGGAATACCTCCGTTTGTTCCCCTCCTGGTTTGCTAACCATCTGGTCCCTATTATTTACTTTATCTAAACTTACAAATACATTTTAAGTTTTTAATGCACCTCAGAAAGTCTTCTTGCTGCGTTTTGTTTTTTCTGTGGTTATCTCTTTGCTAGCCTTCTTGGCTGAGACTTGAGTGTTTCAGAATATTTGATTTGACTGTATGAGAGTGTTGCCTACTTGCACTGTCATCCAAAAAGTAAAATAAAGTAGCTAAAAAGAGGGTTTGTTTGCTGTTATGTTTTATTTTTTTTTTTCCCTTCCTGCTCAGTTATCTCCTGTACTGATTAGAGGGCCTGGGTCTATTTCTTCCCTTATTTTTCTGCCAGATATTCCTGGTGATGGATTCCTTGGATGGCTTTCTGTGTGAGGTTACTGTGATGGTAATGTCTCCTTAGATCCCTTAATCAAATAACCTTAATTTCTTTGGTATTCCTCCATAATGAAAGGACTTGTAGGAAGTAGTAGGAGTAGCACTTTTAGTTTGTATCACTGCTTGGTGATCCCATGCTTCAGGTTCTGGATTTGAGCCTGGGCCTTATAGCACTGCAGTCTGTTTCAGACACCAGGACTTCAGGAGGTAAATATGGACTTCCCACACTGGCCAGGGCGTATCTTGTGGCATTGCCAATACTATGAAACAGCAAAGTGTGACTCCTGATCTCTTTGTTTTGGTTCTTGGACTCAATTCTTCCTCTTTTTTTTTTTTTTTTTCTTTTTCCTTTTCTTTTAAATATCAAAATAGGATTAAATTGTCTCACCTTACATATGCCTTGGTGATGCCTTTTACTGATGCCTCTGAAGTATTTCCAAGCTGTGGTATTCTGCTCTGTATTCTGCCCATGATTTTTTCATATACATAGTCTTTATCAAAGAGAAAATATATCCCAATAATATAGCGCTAATTTTTCTCTTATTATGGAGAACACAGAAGTCTCAAGAAGTCTGTAGAATCAAGGATGCATTGATAATATTTATCACTATTTAAAGAGTTTTTAGTAGAACTCAGAAGTAAAATGATAGAAAAGTTCATTGTTAAAATCATTTTTGATACACTGATTTTCAGAGCTGGTGTTCTGTTATCTACAATCAAAGAAAGTGAAATAAAAGAGAAATGACATTAATCTTTTTTAGTCAGAATAAAAATAACCAAATATGTTCTGAAGACTTTCAAATGTATAAACCCAGCTGTAGTAGCCAAAGTTACTCTTGTCCATAGGCAAATTATAGTAGGTTTATTTTTCAGTCACAGCATTATTCTGTCTGTGTGCCTCTATCAAATCTTTCGATGTCCAATCCTCCAACTGAAATCTTCCAACACTATTTATTTTGATGGCTAGCGGATGAAGAGAAACGAAGCAAAAATGATTGCTTTTAGTCTCTTTTTGCACTGAAATAAACTTGTGGGCAGTTATAACCCTGGGTTAAGATTGTAATTAAAGGTTTTAATTTTTTTAAAAAAAAGGTGAATGTGTCTAAAATTATATGCTTTAAGCATATTTATTTTGGACATATAGCATCATACATTTATTTATGTTAAAGAATTTTGTTATTTCTTTTTCTGAAGATAAGTTAATAATGTGGATTTTGCATTTACACAAGTGAAAAGGTACTCATTGTCATGGATAGAGCGGATAGAAGATCTTATTTTAAATTATTTCTAAAAATTGTCTGCTGCGTTATTGTTTAGTGTAATTGTCTACTCAGCCTCTTCAACTGAGAAGCTTTATTCCATCTGACCAGTTCAGTGCTTGAAAATTACTTAATATGCTCCTCTTGTATGGATCGAGAAAAATGTTGAATAAACTATTGCTTCGTTCTGTGTGTTCATCCCTATGTTTGTTCGTATCAAATATCCAAAAAATGTTAGAGGCTGGGAATACCAGGCATTGGTGATGAATAACCCAGTGTTTGAAAACCAAGGAGGTTGTTAGAAGCTCTTCTGCATTTCTGTAGGTCTTTTTCTTACAGAATAGCTCTTTAAAGTGGGCTACTAATTATGAAGAATTCTGTTTTCTCTGTACTTGTCCTAATAAAGCAGTGTGTGCTTTTGATTGTTATAAGCCTTTTCTGCTTCTTTCTCAACCAGGAGAAACTGCAGATGGCGTCAGTAAATCTGTTCATCGAGTCTTTGCATCCATGATTGGGGAAAATGAAGAGGAGGACGATGACGAAGAGGAAGAGGAAGAAGAAGAGGAAGAAGAAACTCCTGAGCAGCCCACAGCTGGAGATGTTTTTGTGTTGGAGATGGTCCTAAATCGAGAGACCAAGAAAATGATGAAGGCAAGTATTTAAACTTTTGTGTAACTTCTTTGTATCTTGCAAAATGTAGTAAAGGCCAGTTTGCATGATTTTAGCTACATGCTGAGAGACTTGCCTGTAATAATAATTCTGTGTAGGAGACTTCTGCTTGTGTTGGCGTCCTGTCTTTGTTTTTTAGAAGAGTACTGTTTGGAAACTTTCAAAAATAATGAAGTAAATTTTTCCAGTGTCTGGATTTTATTTATTTTAGATATCAGAATTATTCTGTCAGTTATGAAAATTAGCAAGTATTTTGGTCGGTCATTTTGATATTGCTAGCACTTAAATAATTCGTTATTAGGTTGTGTAAAGCACAAGTGTGATTGGTGTCTTCTGTATTTGGGCACAGCTGCATCATTGATAAAAAATATCAATATCCCTTTTCCATTTAGGAGAGAAGACCTCGCAGCAAACTTCCTCGTGCCTTGAGAGGTCTGATGGGAGAGGCCAATATCAGGTTCGCACGAGGAGAACGTGAGGAGGCTATTCTGATGTGCATGGAAATCATTCGACAAGGTATTTTAGAATGCTAAAAAATCCTGGCTTTAAGAGTGGGGTGAAATGGTCTTGTGCATTAGGAAATTCAGTGTGGCTTCACTGATTATGAAAATACTCAGTACAAGGAATGTCATTGTGTAATTAGCATGAAATTAAGAATCTGCAGTGCGTTTATGTTATTATTTTGCTTTAGAGAAGAAACTGTTACCCTAATTTTGCCACTTTCCACAGATTACTTCCATCTTTGTAAAACTACAACCAAAGTGTAAACGGCTATTGGCATAACTTCTAGAGTGGAAAAAATGCTGTAAATGGTTGTTGTTTAGTCAGGCTGTTTAACGATTTATAAAAAAGGAATTGGAAGCTTATCTGCATTTTTTTTCTGAATTGAAACAATAATGTTGATGTTTCATTTAATTCTGGTATCTGTTGTTTGAAGAAAGACAAGTTTCTTGTATTCAAGTAGGTTTTAAAACAATAGTTCTTAATTGTTCTCTTTCTTTTTGTAGCTCCTCTTGCTCATGAGCCCTTTTCCACTCTTGCCATGATCTATGAAGACCAGGGTGATATGGAGAAATCATTACAGTTTGAACTGATTGCAGCTCACTTAAATCCTAGTGACACTGAGGAATGGGTTAGACTGGCAGAAATGTCACTAGAACAGGATAATATTAAACAGGCTGTTTTTTGCTACACAAAAGGTAACGTAGCAGCAATTTTAATATTTTAAAGTAAATGTTAGGTGCTAATGGCAGTTGTTGTGTTGTTTTCTCCTGCTTTCCAATTTAGTTTCTTCAGTTTGCTAAGATTCTGGTACTTCTGTCCAGACTTTGGTAAAAGATTCAGGAATCTTTATCATAGGATGGCCTTTCTTACAAAAAGCTCGTGCGTGTAATGATGTGTTCCTTAATATTCTGTCAGTAGGCGAGTGATGTTACCCTTATGGTTTTGGAGAAGAAAAAGAGAGTCCTAGCTGAATTTATTTCTGGTAGCACGTACCTGCATTTCAGTCTGGTTTGCTTTCCTCAGGATATTTATTGATACAGCTTTTTCTGTTATCTGTTGTCAACTTAAAAATTGCTGGTGTTTGCCAGGGCTTTGGCAGTGGAGTAATCAAGTAGATGAATATGAAATTTGTTACTGCCTGTTTCTAATCTTGGGTACTTATATGCTTTTTCTTGTTGCAGCTCTGAAGTATGACCCAACCAACGTGCGTTACCTATGGGAGAGATCAAGCCTGTATGAACAGCTGGGGGAACATAAGAATGCTATGGATGGCTATAGGCGTATTTTGAATCTCCTGTCTCCCTCTGATGGAGAGCGTTTTATGCAGTTGGCTAGAGACATGGCAAAGTAAGTTGGAGTTAAGAAGTAGTGTGATTTCGTTTCCCAGAGTTTCTCAAAAGCTGTTATTAAAAATTCTTTGGGTGATTCAAGCTGGGTGTGTAGCTGAAATCATGCAGGTGATTTTTCTGGGAATGACCACATACAAACATGCACCCATGCATCACATGTGTTGTGATGCTTCCAAAGACTGAAATGTGGGAATTATCCTGTGCATGATCATTGCATCATCACAGAAAGGTTCTTTTAGAGTATGAGAATAAAATGCAAATACTATTTACTGGAAACATACCTACAGCACACAAAAATATACTGCACTTGTATACAATTGTATCTGTACAATATCGCTAGAGACCTGGAATCTCCTTGCCAGCAAGTCTGAGTGAAACAAGGTATTAAATCTGAAATGCAGTCTTCAACGCGGTGTAGTTTATATATAGTTTGAGTTGTTCCTGGAGTAAATTTCATCCCCTCTACCATCATCTGGTCATCATCTCTGCCCCTTCTGCTGTTCTGCTAATGAGAGCAGATCAGGTCACAGAAGTTTTCCTGAGACAGAGGAGGCTTTGGGTTCAAGTGTGTAGCTCTCTAATCTTAGTTTTCGGTAAGTTGTTTAATTGCTTTATACCTCTGCTTTCTCATGCATAACCTGTAGAAACCTGTCATTGGACTGTTTCAAAGACAGTTAAGTCTTTTGATTTTTTTGGTTGTGAAATGCACCAAAAATGCGAGAAGTGTATTGTAACAATATGATTATTGGAGTTCTTTGTAAAACTAGGTTAATGCAACACATCATTGATAACCTGGCTTTAGGCAAGGAATACTGAATGAAAATTCCTGTAACATCCCAACATATATGGGATTGTTTGAATATATAGGGGATTATTGGTAACTATTTGAAATACATTAAAATTGCCAAAAGTTTTAAGGAAAGAAAAACTACCTTCTTTCTCACCATCTTTTGTAATTTACTCTCCCTAATTAAGATATTTTCAAAAAGACAAAGAAAACATAAAGGCAAAGAAATATGAAAAGCCTCTTGGCAGTGATCAAAGTATATATTATCAGTTATCTGAAATGCTTAATGTCTCATATCTGCATTTTATAGGAGTTATTATGAAGCCAATGATGTCACCTCTGCTATCGAGATAATAGAAGAAGCCTTTACTAAACACCAGAGTCTTGTCTCTATGGAAGATGTTAATATAGCAGCTGAATTATATATTTCCTCCAAACAGTATGACAAAGCACTGGCGGTATGGAAAATTAAATGCATTTGTGTATTGTATTCATCAACTCTATGCCAGTCAGAATGTGTAGTTTGTATTCCTGTAGTGCTTAAATATGGTCATATTTCTATAGTGGTAGAGATGATCAGATACTGATTGCTTCCTATTAGTTCTGTAGTAATCAGCATTGAAGTTAACAGAAGGGGGCAATCAACAGAAGGGGGTTGTTCTAGGTTTAATGTTTTGGGGTCCCTTCTCTCCTTCTCTACAATTGCCATAACCTTAGTAGCCAAAAGAGACCTACAACCTGATTTGGGTATCTGTTGTACTACCAGCAAAAGGAATTCTCGAAGGTGAAGGTTAAAATAGTGGCACTGAATGGTCTGATGCTTCAAATGCAGACCCTTGTGCTCTATCTGGCATACCTGTGTTATGACTAATAATTTTTGCTTTAAACATTAAGCACAAATTCCAGAAGGACTCTAGAACTTCACTCTAAGATATCAAGAATTGGCAAAGGTCACATATTTGTTCTAGTGGTTATTCACTCTCACTTCTGAGGCATGTTTCCTACTTGATTTGATCTGGCTTTCAGAGGAACATCTTAAGTATCTGGCCATTATTATACTTAACCAAACAGAGTGAAGAACCACTAATAATTGGGACTTTCTCCTTGTAAAATTTGGTATTTAATTGCCTCTTTTTTTTTTCTTTCCTACCTAAGATTTTATTTAGATCTCTCTCTGACAGTATAAAGTATTACTAGCCTGCAAGCGATTCCACTGACTCTTCTGTCTATACCTCTTTCTAGTTTAAAAATCAGTCAATCCTGTGTACACAGTATTTGGGTACCAGATTTATTAATATAGTGCTCAGTTGTAGAACTGTGCCATGTTTCTTCTTGATTATTCTCCCAGGTCTGTTCCTGTGATGTTTCTTGCTCCCAGGTAGCTGAGTGTGTATTTTAGCTGGTTAACTGGACCTTTTAAAAGTAATTACCTTAATACAGTCATGTTTGTTCTCCTGAAGGCTATGTACTCTGTGTTCATTTATCACTCTGGTCTTGGCAACAGTAGTGACTTAAATATTTCCTTTACAATTCGTGAACAAAAATACCCAATCACATTGGGTCTTAGACCAGCAATCCTTAACACTTGTGCATTTCCCCTCTCATACCTCCTTATGGGCAAGTGAACGTCTTGGCCAGTCTGGTTTTGATTTTAATTTTTTTAATTAGTTGTTCTGTTGTGCTAGTTTTATTGAGGTCATGATGTATGACCAGGGTTGCTATAAAGCAACTCTGTATGTAGATGTGAGTGTTATTTTAATTTTTTTTTTAAATGAGACAGCCTTTGCAGTTTCCTTGCAGTGTGTTAGGCTGAGCGAGCGTTGGAGCACTTTGGAAAGATCTGTGGAGAGCTTAGCTACTTACCCGGTGCTTTGCTTTCTTTTTCTATCTTTTGAAAGATATAAAAGAAGTTAAAAGTTTTATTATTATTGTTGTTGTTGTTTTATTTTTATTATTATTATTTTAATTTAAAAAGCAAAGTAGGATGAAAGTAACTTTTATTTGCTAAAGAGATGCTGATTAGATCATCTAAGTAGTCCAAAAATAGTGGAAAAAAAGACATCAAATGATGAAACTCGATACTAGTGACCTAACCCCAAGTGAAATGAATACCACTTTCCTTCAGAAAACTTTTGTAATGTCTAAAGCAACTGTCATGTAGACTGGTTACTCCGTATATCTCTTAAATCTTTAGAATGATATGAGTTACTTTTCTGTTTTAGGTTATTACTGATTTTGCAGGAATTGTATTGCAAAAAAAAGTGTCTGAAAAGTGTCCTACTGAGGAGAAAAAAGGTAAGTAGTTAACTAGCGGTTAGTATGACCCTTCCGTTCATCTAATGTGACATTTTTCTTTCCGTTACCTTTTCAGTTCCTGAGAGTGTTTTTGATGCATGATGACAGGCTTTTCTCTTTTCAAACTCTTCCATGTTTTTAATGAGTTACATACCATGACCTCGGAGTTCTATAAGGAGTTACTCTGATGTCCAATTAGCCCCAGTGACTCATTAGAGACAAGGACTGCTCTCCAGGCAATTGGAGGCCTCTTAAAGTTCTAAACATTCCTTTGAGTGTTCACATCAGGCCAGTTATTCCTGCTAGCTAAATAGCTTCCAGAAAAAAATCAGATAAACCTAGTGGCATCTATACTCAAGAATATCAACCTTTGACCTGAAACTATTCTTCTTAAATCCTACTTCTGTTGTTAAACATTTAAATGTTGTGGTTTGTACCAATACCTAGGGATATTAGCCTGTAATTGTGACTTGAATAAAATAGATGGTCTTTGAGAAATCAGCTTTATGAAAGCCATTGCTCAAGTCTGAATGTATTTTTGTTTGGGCTTTAGAATGATCACAGCATGCCAACTCTTACGCAGGCAGTCTGTTCTATGATTCAGCTGGTCGGTTGTTTCAGCAGTACAGGCCAAACCTAATGCAGGTTTAAGATACTTCTGTTGGCTTTTTACTTCAGTGGAGTAGATGAAAATATAGATGATCAGAGAACATGGTGTTCAGAACAGCTGTCCTGATAGGAACAGATAACTTACAAGGAGCACAACTGTAATGAGTCTGGGAATTAAAACACGGTATTGGCAAGTTATCTAAGTATATCATTTCTTAAGACAAAGCTGCTAAACTACAGAAGGTCTTGGTTCCCCACCACCTGTTGCTTTAAAACTTTTTTTTTGATTGCTTCTTGCTCTGCTGTCCTTCAAAACAATTTTTTAAAACTTTTCAGTTTTAAAAAAGAGTAAGCTACCAGTCAAATGTGGATTCAAAATTAAGTAACTTTTGGCTTAGCCAGTGCTACTCAGGGTAAACTGTTTCTGTTTAAGAAGATACAGCATCAGTGGTGGAAACTCAAGAAAGCCAGGAGGAGGCAGTGACTGACAGCCAAAGTCATCCAGTTGCTGAATCGAGCACTGCAGGTAAGTAATTCAGTTGTTGAATCTAGTACAATTCTATGAACTGATCATATTCTCAGGAATCAGGTTGCAGTCATAGCAAAATCATGAAAGATTTCGAACAGTAGGAAAATAGGGCTGTCTAGAAAAGGTTCCTTGTGTATTGTTGTCTTTACTCAATATTTACTTTTAACCCAACCAGCCACCAAAGTCAAAGCATTCTCCCAGGGCTTACCCATTTTGAAAATGAATTTTTTTATTTTATATGAATATAGTAGCAGGTGAGTAGCTGCTCTCATGCTGGGCATTAAGATGTTCAGAGAATGATGAATTAAACTGCATGCAGTAATATGCAGTAATTGGATGTGGATGTAGAAAGTCATAGGGAAGCCTTAAGTTGGGAATCACTGTTTTTCTTAGGTTTCTTAGGTTTTCTTAGGTCACCCTTTCAATTTTCAGTGTAAGAATTAAGGTGAAGGGAGAACTTGAACAGGGTAGTTTAGGATGTTTAGTGACTGCATGTGCAGTTAAGTACGATAGTATAGTTTTACTGGGTGACCGTTAATTTGCTAGCATGTTGTCTCATGCTTGCATTCTCATCAGACTGCATTCATTTTAGGTGTTATGTAATAGTTTGTAGATTAACTGTTTAACAATGTATATAGCCAGGTCCCTGACATACAGGGCTTGAGAAAGCAAGAAGAAGAGAGTAGAGGTGCCTACATTGTTAAAGGAAAGCTTTATGTAACAAATACATTTTAAGACAGAGGGGGAAGGCTCCAAACACATCCTACAGGATCTTGCTGTTGAAGTTGGTGCAAACTGATAGCACGTGATATTTCAGATGAAATAATAAGGATCAGAGTCAGTAGAAAGCAGTTGTTCCAACCATCAGGGAAGATACAAAAGAAGGGAAGAGGGCAGGTGTACACCAGCGTTTGCTAATCATTGAGAATATACTTTCTTGATCGTAGCTCAACATAGCCTGGAGGGGATGTGGGGCTATGGGAGATACTTGTTAAAACATACGGGTTCAGAAAGAAATTTGTTGTCTTCTCACAGCTGTGGAGAAGGTTAGCTGCTGCATACCTGAGGGGGTTCCCATAGATATCACAGTCAAGCTGATGGTGTGTTTGGTGCACCTGAACATCCTAGAGCCACTCAATGTAAGTAGAAATCAACTCAGAAATCCAAAGTCAAATTAACAAAGCAGGTGATTTTTGCTGTCTTCATATGACTGAGATAATCGAGAAGGCTGTGGAGATTTTTTGCTTTCCTCCCACCTCAAGACAGACACCTAGCAAACATCTAATAACAGAAATGCTCTTTTTGTCCTTATATGTTTTGCATTCAGTTGGAAGTGTGCCTTACTAAGGCACAGTAAATTACTGCCTTTGTGCTGTGACAGACATTGCAAAGTTCTTGAACACTAAGGAACATATCTTTACTTTGTTTTAAAGCCCTACCAAATCCTAAGACCATTCTTATGAGAGGTATGGATGGGTAAGATGTGAAATGTCTAGAACAGACAAATAGGGCTTACTCAGCAATTGTGAAATTCTTATCTTTATTTTTTACTTTTAAACTAACATTAGAAAAAGGCAGTGTAGTTCAGAATGTAAGTAGAATAAAAATCACAGCATAAAAAGGTGAGCTTCCAAAAACCAGATCTTAAAGTGGTGGCATTGCTGTTTATTTGTGTTTTTACTATTTGTTGTTGTTTTTAAAGCCACTCTTGACCACTCTGGTAGAACAAAATCCAGAAGAAATGGGTGACTTGTATTTGGACGTTGCAGAGGCATTTCTGGATGTTGGCGAATACAACTCAGCGCTGCCTCTCCTGAGTGCCCTTGTCTGTTCTGAACGATACAACTTGGCTGTTGTCTGGCTTCGGCATGCAGGTGAGAAGAAGCAGGGTTGCTGAACATGTGGTTCTGAGAGGTGATAGGACAGTGCCGAGCATTTCCAGAGAACTTTATCTAAGATCACTGGAATTTAGATGCACGTGTTGAACAATAATTAGTATTTGCAAAACTATAATTGAAGTTTACTATGAGAGCCCTATCATGGAGGGTTTTCTTGTTCTTCTTACAGACTGAAATTTCCTTCACCTAAAAATACTTTATTTTCATCTAAGTGAACAGCATCTGTTCTCCATTCAATCCTGAATCAACTGATGATGCTGTAAGTTAAACTATAGATGCATCAGTGTGTATTTCTGAATATTTTCACTTTAATAATTCATATTTTGAGTGGTTTTAACTGGAAAAGCATCTGAAAAGTATGTTAACTATTTTGCTTGTAACGAATCTTCTTTTTCTGCCATTTAAGTGTGTGGTGGTGTTTATGCTCTATTTAGAATGCTTGAAGGCTTTGGGCCACATGGAGCGTGCTGCAGAGAGCTATGCCAAAGTTGTTGATCTTGCGCCATTGCATCTGGATGCACGAATCTCACTTTCAACACTTCAGCAGCAACTGGGTCGGCCTGAAAAAGCTCTGGAGGCTCTGGAACCCATGTATGATCCAGATACACTGGCTCAGGATGCTAATGCTGCTCAGCAGGTGAGTAAGGGGCTCTGTACTTCCAGTTTATGATGTGTTATTTGCTGAACTATGGTAGTCGTCAAAGATACCAACTAGATAGGGCCAGGGATTGATACTTATCTATAGGATGGTGAGCTTTTGCAGCAGAGTGAATGATTCATTATAGGATATCAGGGATGAGTCCTCATGGCTCTTTCTCCTTGACCATTTTGTCACTATAATGCCCCACCTGATTAATTTATGTTGCATACAACCTTTTGGCCACCGAGAACCAGTCTTGACACCAATGACTTTCTATCAAGTTGATTAGCAGATGCTACATACAGACTAGATAAGTGGTTTGGCCTCTACTGATTGTAAGTGCTGTCTTAGCAAAGGTCTACATGTATATCCATTCTCCAGCAGCATTATCACCACGAGTAAGAGAGATGCTCAGTCTCTCTGAAATTTAGGAATTTGAAATAGTAATCACTGCAGGGCAGTTTAAAGAGTTTGTATGTGTGGTGGTTAGGATTACAGCTCTGTAGAAGCTTTTACAACCTATTAGTTCTTTTTTGAGTCAAAATTGTTTTTATAAACTCCTCTCTGTGGGTGGTTGAATAATAATGTTCAATAACATCTAGGAATTAAAGCTGCTCCTCCATCGTTCAACGTTGTTGTATTCCCAAGGCAAAATGTACGGTTACATAGACACTTTGCTTACGATGCTGGCGATGCTGTTGAAGGTAAGCCAGTTTATGCAGTTTCGCTTTAACAAACTTGTCATCCATGAGTTGGGTTAGGACAAGGGACAAACAAACCCAGGAAGAAAACTATGCAAATGTTTTCATAGTTTTGTTAGATAAGTCTTGCAGGGAGCCTGTTAATTCTAGGGACCCATAATACTGTTGTTTGCTACCTGTTATGTGCAGAACAGTATTGTTTGTGAGTATAGTTCATAATAGCTCTCTGTTTCTGAATATATGTAGAACATACTAAAAGCTAAAGCTGCTTTTTACCTATTTAACAGTCACCATAATGCTTTCTTTAGATTTACTTTCATGCAGATACTAATTTGTATTTCAATAACTTCCTTTTGAGTTACTTAATCTGTCTTTTCTTGTTACTTAGTGAGCAAAGAAGAATTTATTTAGCTAGCAAACACAGCGGTGGTGGTGGTGGTAGTTTTGTTATTTTTTTATTTATTTTTCTTTAACTTGGAAGTGAGGGAGGGGAATATTTCAGCCTTGATTTTATCCATTTCATTAGAGTCATTACTATTTTATTGCACTATCTGAATAGCTGACATGTTCTCTCGCATTAGCTTACTGTGTTGTGCTACTAAGCTGTAGATTGTTTGGGCACACAGTGTGAGCAAGATGAATTGGCAATGAAACTGGTTTTGACGTAGGATGTGTTAATGTAATCTGAAATGCTGCCCTTAAATTTGTTTCTAGGTAGCAATGAGCAGAGCTCAGGTGTGTTTGATATCTAGTTCCAAATCTGGAGAGAGACACCTCTATCTTATTAAGGTGTCAAGGGATAAAATTTCTGACAATGATGACCAGGAGGCAGCAAATTGTGATGCGAAAGGTAACGTTTTATTAAAAATAAATCAAGAAGATGAACCCCTTTGTTCTGAAAAATGGAATAAAAGTTACTATTTTGCATGTTAAATCCATGCAGTTAATGTTAACATTGTTTTATTTGTAGGCCAAGGAAAGCAGCAAAAATGAAGACAATGTAACATCAGGGAGCAATCCCCGTTCAGAAAAAAATAATAAAATTACTGAACAATTTAGGTTGAGAAGGACCTCTAGAGTTTGTATGGTCCAACATTCCCTTCAGCCCAACTATAATACTTGTAACTCTAGAAAATATTAGAAATACGTGTTTTCAAATTGGTGTGATTTTTGAACTTGGTTGAGCCAGACTACACATTCTTAAGCACTTTTTGGTAGATGAAGAGGGGTAACTTTAATGCATTCCTGTGGTATGTTTACAGCTTTAACTGCATGTATTTTTTGTCATTTGTTCACAAGTTTTGATTGTTTTTTTTTCCCCCCTTTTTTTTAAAGGAATTGCACTTAAATGGGGGAAAAAAAATAAATATCTTTATTTTGCCTAAAAGATCAGTTTGTTATATGCATGTTCGTTTGTTTGTTTAAAAAAAGAGTATCTCGATTTTCTGGACTTACTGACTTTAATATTTTTAGCAATTTTTGCTGTTCTCACGAGTGTTCTGACAAAGGATGACTGGTGGAACCTCCTCCTGAAGGCTATATATTCCTTGTGTGACCTCTCCCGGTACAAGGAGGCAGAGCTCCTAGTAGATTCTTCTTTGGAGTATTATTCATTTTATGATGATAGACAAAAGCGCAAGGAGCTGGAATACTTTGGGCTCTCTGCTGCAATTCTGGACAAGAACTTCAGAAAAGCATACAACTATATCAGGTGGGGAATTGACAAAGCCGAACAGTCTGGTCTCTAATTCTTTCCCCTGAGGGTGTAGTCATACTGCTGGATTTCTGAAAGAGGCAGGCTAATGCTTTCCAGCCTTCCTTAAAACCTATAAGCCTGTTGAAACAAAAGGAGCTTTCTGATAGCCTTAGATTCCAAAATAATCCAGTAGGTAGTTTGATTTGGCCAAAACCCTTTGTTCTGTCTTTCATCGTCAACTTTCCCTCAGTCATTGATCTGGTGTTGATTCCCTTAGGCTGTTTTTATTGCAGATATAGTATTTACTTTATAACATTTACTAATTTCTTGTATGGGTTTCATTCTATAGAATAATGGTAATGGAAAATGTCAATAAACCTCAGCTGTGGAACATCTTCAATCAAGTTACCATGCAATCTCAGGACGTCCGTCACCATCGCTTTTGTCTCCGCTTAATGCTGAAAAATCCTGATAATCATGCATTGTGCGTCCTAAACGGGCATAATGCATTTGTCTCTGGCAGTTTCAAGCATGCTCTTGGTAATGTCATCACTGTTCTAATTTTAACAAATACACTTCAGTGTTTCTTTTACAGACTTTCTTCATACATCAGAAAATTATGCATGGCTTCATAGCGTTAACCTGATGGTTTGATTATTTTGTACACAAATCAAAGCATTACTAAATAGTTTGGCTAATAAAACTTAAGCTGGTAAGTCTAGCACACGTGGCAATAGTAATCCACTTGCAAAGATAACTGAAGGCTGATGGTAATAACAAGAAAGACAGAATCAGACCAACTTAAACAGCAAATAAAGTTGGTTGGACATATTAAGTAGGCCATGGAAGTAAACCTACTGTTTTAAGATGAGCCCTCCAAATGTCACGCTTGAGATGTGTTGGAGATAGAGCATGCGCCTGTTTCGTCTCAAAAAGAAGTTATACTGTGAAGAAATGAGAGGTAGTTAATATGCAGTCTCCCCCATGAATTAATTATTGGTTTTGTTAAAATAAAATCTATGTATGCATGTTCCATAGCTGTCCAGTAGTAATAATTACTTGTTTTCACTGTAATACATCAAAGCCTTAGTCATGAACCAAGGGCCACACTGTGCGAGGGACAGTAATCTTTCACTACTTCATTTATCTTTGCATGCTTTTAAATAATGTTTTTTGTTGTTGTTGTTTGTTTCTTTGTTTTTGGTTGTTTTTTTTTTTTAGTCGGTAAGGAGCTAATATTTGATGTACTTGGGCATAATTATTCTAGCCAGGGTTTAGCTAGAACTAGCTGGTATAAACAGTGATGGTTTAATCAAAATAACAAAACCGAACTTTCAAAACCTAACTGTTGAACACAGCAGTAATTCTCCACACATCCGGTATATAAATTCCTGTATTTGTTTTTTGTGTATTTTTAAGTAGGCATTTTAAACTGTTTCTTTTCTTAGTTTGCACTTCTAATTTGAAGATTTACTTATTCATCCTTAAATTCACAAGGAATGTTTTTTGCAACAAACATCCTGATTTAGCTATTTGCTTTTAGGACAGTATGTGCAAGCCTTTCGTGCAAAGCCCGATGAACCTTTGTACAGTCTCTGTATTGGATTAACTTTCATCCACATGGCTTCTCAGAAATACGTGTTGAAAAGGCATGCTCTTCTAGTACAGGTATGTTAGTAATTTTTACCTATAGTGTTTCCTGGCTTTGTATCTTACAGACAATGATGGTAACAACATATTGTGTTTAAATAACTTCTCATAACTAGTAACTCATCTCAAAAGAGGGAAGTAGTGAAATGTAAATACAGGTGAGTATGCTTTTGAGCTAAAGTTACACCCATCTGAATCTCATCTTCTCATACTTTCATAAACTGCATAGTTTAAAAAAACTTTCCAGACTTAGAAGGTGTTTGTTTGTTTATTTTTTCCTGTTGTCTTTTTCTCTTTCCCCTTTTGGACGATTCTGTATAGCTCTTAACATAAAGACCTCATGAGCTCCAGTCTAGGCTACCCTCAGTTTTTCAACTTTCTTACTCTTGGTTTTTCTTTCGTGTGTCAGATTGTTACAAAACATAGGCTGATTATTCCCAAACAGAATCTTGAAATCAATTTCCTGTGCTCTCCACCAGTATTTTTCATTAACTTGAATTCCTTTTAATTACTGTGGCTACTGAGCTCAGAGTCAGCAGCTTATGAAGAGGATCTTGAGCACTCATGACTTGTAAAATTGCTGCAACACTGTAGCTTTTAATTGGATTTTGACAAAAGCTGTAGGTCCTTTGCTACTCTAAAAGGAGACCAGTGACGTTAATATCCAACTTAAAGAGTTTTAGGCTTGCAGATTTTGGCCTAATTTTAATATATTTAGACACTTCTTTCTGTAAATGACTTGCCTTTCTTACCTGGGCTGCTACGTTCTCCTTTTCTAACGTAATTGAACAACGTCCTATTTATGTTACCCTCCAGTGATACAGTTCCCTGCTTTTCTCTCTTTTCTCTACTTACTTTCATGACACTGTTTTTTTGCATTCTCTCTTGCTCCTGTTGTAGTTAATAGTTCAGCCACAATGACGTGCTGGTGACCTAAATTACAATTGCTAGCTGCTAATGTCTGAACTAATTCCTCATTAGAAATATTAGAAATGACGAATTAGTTGAAGAAGCTATCTTCTTTCATTACCAACATGGTCCCTGGAAAGAAAGGCCTCTTTGCAATGGTATCATCGTATTCCAAAGTGATAGTAAAATGAAATGTAAATTGCTGCACAGGAGAGGATGAAAAAGTTGTGTGCTTCATTTTTTTTGCCTTCTGAATTCCTCTCTTCTACCTATCCTCCCTAAGTTTCCCTCAGGACTTATTCAGTGCAAAGTAAAACACTGCATTTTAATATAAAATAATACTGTATTTGCCTTTATTTTTCCCTTTTGTTCCATATGGGAGGCAGCCATTTGTTTGAATAGCATCATACAAACCTTGATCAATGAACAATACTTGAAGCTGGTAGGCAGTGACATCCTTCAGACGAGAAGCAAATGACTTCTCTGGCATTACAGCATGTCAACATATTAGCAAGGCCAGTTTGTTCCATCAGTCTGTCACTTTATGCATCGCCCTCTTTTGTGTCTTCTGGACCACCAGCACCCCAGTAGGCACGAAGTCCCTGTGGGATCCTGCTTGTGTGTCTGATCCACAGGAGGAGCAGGTATTCAGGCTAGGGTTGGCAAGGAGATCATACCTTGGATTCTGCTGGTCACATAGTTTACATACATCATTATATATTTTAATTCTAAACTAAACGCAAAAAAGTTTAACGCTTACAGAGCACTTTGTTTTGTTAAGGCATTGCAGTGGCATTGCTGGGTATGAGCACCCTTTCAAATTCTGCTGGGGACATAGCAGTAAAACATCTGCTGGCTTCGAGTAACATGCACTCTTGCCTTCTGCTTAGGATATATGATTTTTTTCATGCCTTTATTCAGTGATGTTTATTCTTAGCCACTTTAGAAAATGACCTGCTGGTAATTGCCCTGGTAATTGGTATTGAAGTAAATACATAGAGCTCAAGACCAAGAATACGCTCACATTCCAGAACTTCACGGAGTTCAGCAAAAAGTAGAGTGTAACCATTTCTTTCTGTTATCCAAGGCAAAGAGAAGACAGGGAGTGAAGGTTTATTGTGTTTAAAAAAATAATCACAAAGAATGACAAAAAAATAACTGATGGAGGAGGGTGACATTTTAATGCATATATTTTTTTAAGATCTTGCTCTAGCCTGTCCTTTAGCTGCATGTTTTTTAAGACAGCTAGCTCTTCTGAACATTAACTGGTCTTTTATGTTTGTGTATGTGTGTATATATTGCATATCTATTTAGCAAGTTAGTTCTATAGATCACTATACTAAATAACTGTGAGATCAATTCATAAAATATATATCTACACATATATATACACACCTGTTGCCAGCAGTGGTACTGAGGCTGACAGTACATTTTACACAGTCTCAACAATCAAATGTGATTTCTGGGGGAATGTTGGGAAAGCATGGATCAGAAGTTCAAATACCCACATTTAAATATCTTTTCTCTAGTATATTTTGTCTGTCTTCTTAATGGGAACATTCACAATGTGCATGGTATGTGTACAGGGCTTTTCCTTCCTTTTCCGATATTTGGATCTACGTGGACCATGTCAAGAATCTTTCTACAACCTTGGCCGTAGTCTTCACCAGCTGGGATTACTGCACCTGGCAATCCACTATTACCAAAAAGTACTTGAACTTCCTCCTCCCACCTTGGAGGTAGTGTATCTTTGTAAGTTCTATGTAGTGGGTAGAGTCAGGTCAATGTTAATTTCTCAGCCATAGTTTAATTAAGTACGTAAGATCTCTGTAGTTGAGAACTATTTATATTGTGATTCCCTGTCACTGGAAACCTGATTGTAACCTGATACACACTTCTGCATGTGTGAATTTCAAAGACTTAAGTATTCTGAGGGATTTCCTAATAGGCTTGAAGTTGCAGCAAAAAAGGTTGCCAAACTTGATCTGAATAAATAGCTGAACTTAATATATATTGCACGCAGTATTTTATAACTGGAAGTTTTTTGTTTTATAAACCAGCATGCTGGAGTGATATGAACCAGCAGATTAGGAATGCCATGGATTTGCTCTGCAACTGATCTGAATTAGATCATCCTAATACATTTACAAGTTTGGTATAGGAGAAAATTTATGCCTAGCTTTGACATGCATGGGTAGAATAACGAGTTTATTTAGAAAAGGGGAAGGGTTGGTAAAGTAAGAAACATTAGTGTTAGTAAACACCAGGTGTTCAAAGCAGCAATATTTCAACCATGTAAAAGACATAGGCAGTATTTGTATTCTGATTACAGAAACAAATACTTTACATACAAAGACAAGCTCAGTAGAACTTTTCTGGTTTATGAATTGTCTATCAAATTTACAGCTAATGTTTTGAATATGTAATTACATAACTTTTTGGTGATTAACAGGCAGAAACTCAAAGAGGGAGGGCACAAGAAATACTATTGCTTCTGTACAACTGAAAGCCTATGCAAACTACGAGTATGTGATTTGATTACACTCTGCTACTCAAGTTTCAATTTTATACTTATCTTTGCATATAGGTAACTTAATTATTAATTATATTTATTATTGTTATTATTTTTACAGGGAATAGAAACTGATCAGACAGACTTGAGAAGAGATACTGCCTTTAACTTGTCACTTATTTATCAGAGCAGTGGAAATATCAGAATGGCTCAGAAGATGTTGTATACTTACGCAGTTGTATGATGAAGTTTGTGGCAGGTAGAAGTGGTAGTCTTTGTATTAATTCTTGCATTATACAGTGCTGGGGAAACTGGTTTTATATACAGCTTTTGCTGTAGGTGGGCAAAGATGTGGCTTGTGCTGTATATAAGTTGGAGACTTTTTCTACTGCTGACTTTTGAACTGTATTATGTATAGATGGGAACAGTCTGTTCCAGGTACGATGCTGACATACTTGAGTGTGTCTTCTCTGAACTACTATGTAATCTGATATTCAGTTTCGTGTACAGAATCAAACAGAGAGAACTGAAGCTCAGTGTTATCTTTAGGAAAAACAATGTGCAATATTACAGCTAGTTACAAGTGAGGTTGTACTCTAATACAAAAGAAGGAAATAGGTTCATACAAATCCTTAGAGAACTCAGTATTTCAAGCTCTTTTAAATGTTCAGTATTTTCTAGGAGTTCATATTCCTAGCAGCTGTTCTATTTCAAGGAGGTTGATTTCTGTTTCATTAAAATCCATGTGATGGTTGTCCTTCTTTTGAATTTGTTAATAAAAATTCTGAAGTTAATGATGTTTGTTTACTCATTCTCAGTAAAAAAAAAAAAAGTATGCTACTGAATAGCTTATAGCAAAAAAAAAATAAAATAAATCATACAGCTTGTTGAAAACATATTACAAATGTTCTAGATTTTTAAGTAGTTCTGAAAGTTGAACAGTAGCATACAGTAGTTGAAGCAGGCTGCTTCCAGCCCAGCAGGAGAATAATAAAGATAATATAGCTATATGTATACGTAGGAAGGTTCCTGTACTACAGCAAAATAGGGGTGAAAAAGTATGGTGAATAGAAAACAAGCCATGCTGTTGCCTCCTGAGCACTTGTTACTTACAGTATCACAGCTAACTACTGCTGTTTGCTTTCAGCCCACTTTTATGTGTATTTGTGTATTGTAATCATTTTGCACAATTGCAATCAATGCTTAAGAAATGACTGTTGTGGAATTATCTAGAATAGCAGTAAAGTCAAGACAATTTTGTCTCAGCTCAAACATTAAATAATAACATAGTGCATGTCCTCTTCAGTAGATAAGTGCTGGGCCCTACTGAGGATACAAAGGCAAGAGACAAACACCAACAAAGTCCCACTGATTCAGAAAAGCACAGCATGTTTATTAGGAAATAGTACTAGGCAACACTGCCCTAACACTTAATAATATAATACTAAATAAATACTAAATACTCATGCTAAAATTGCAGAAATAACTAAAATAATTATTTAATTTATACGTCAGTATGGAGTATCATAAAGGGCAGGAGGAGAGTGACTCTGTTACCTCTGTTTCATTTCTTATTCTTTGTGATACCTCATCACTTTTTGTGGCATGATAGCAAATTGTTTGCTGCGTGAACTAGAGCTGACTTGTGACGTGTGTACAAGCATAGCATTGCTGCATCACCTTGGGGCAAAAATTCTCCATTGAAGTTTTCCCTATTGTTTATTGGGCTCTGCACATCTTACCCCTTGGATTTTTTTTCTTCTTGCAGTGAATGACTTCTGTCCCTTCACATGAAAAAGGCTTCTCATGTTCTAGCAAGTACAGTCCTCAGCATTGAACTAATGCTTAGAAAACAGAAGCCAGAGAGGTCCAGCATTCAGGTTCCCTTTGCATTACTCTGTTTACAAAACTGTATATAAAATACTCAGAATCCTCTTATTTGTGTATTTTATAAAATAGACTTGGCAGGTTGTTTTTCTTGTAATTTATTTTTTAAGAATTGCCCTAGAAATTGACCAGTGTTAGGGTATTACTACAAATTACTTTATTTTTGACCATAGCTGCTGCTAGAACTCTGAATTAGTTTTGTAAATCTAGGAGGTATGTTTTTTAATATTTGTGGGGAAAAAAAAAGGAAAAATACACTCAGGATGCTTTTAAACTTTTTTCTAAATTGTCTTTAAGCACTAAATAACAGAAAGTTGCATTTAAATAAACCCAGTCAATATGGACCGGAAAATTCACATTGCTAGCAAACAGTGTTCAGAGCGGCTGCACTAAACAATTCTGAGTGTCTGGAAGGAAGAGATGCTGCTTGTCTTGAGGAAGTCACAAGTAAGTTATCTAGAGCTTTCTGGAATGTTTGTGGAGAAAAACTATAAATGAAGATAGGACTTAAATATTGTTTTTCTATGTCCAACTTGCATTAATGGCTATAAGATAGGCAGTCTTTAATTAGATTTCACACAATTAGATTTTACACCATTTAAGAAATATGTTACATTGCTGTTGTGCAACAGTGACAGACATTAGAGAAGACTGGACTTCACACAAAGAGAGACAAAACAGACACCATATAAATGTGAACTCCCCAATGAAAATAAGTTTAAACAGGCATAGCCCATGTTAATTGTCTTGCCTAGGGAAACACCAAAATGCAGAACATGAGATGTGTACAGAAAATATGTATGTTTATCTAGATCACTATCCGACTGTTTAGCAATTATTGTGTTTAAAGAAAAGAATTACAAGACGTCATGTATCATGTACTTTTGGTGTTTGAATGGGTTTTATACAGTAGTTGTCCCCAAAGTTTTTGGAAAGAAATATCTTGTTTGGTGGCTTTCAAAGGGATACAGGCTTTTAATTTATATTGTTCCAAGAAAAAGTCCTGGTTTTAATCAGTATGATTACTTTGTTTGTTTCATGGTTATGGTTGCCTTAGCACAAAGATCACTCCAAGTTTTCTTACTGTAAGGTCTGGGATGGACACCCTGGAGTTCTCTCTTAATTGTTGCTCCTGTAGTTCTGTAATTTGGTGCTAAATCTGAAGTAAAACTCAACCCAAAACTCATCCTGGACATCTGGACCAGCTATTTCATTCTTCATTCAACGCACAGAGTTGTGTTACTTGCTAAAGCAGATATAATCTAGCCTTAAGCTAGTGCTAAAGGCAAGAGGGACTGTGATACAGTAATACATTACAATTACACTGTATCTTAATGCTTTCCACCATAAATGCTGAACAAATTTAAAAGAAGCAGGAGGATGTGTTGAATCTTGAATAAAACATTACTACACAAACATAAATACCATGTTTAATGTCCACAGGCATATAATCAGACTTGGCATTTCGATATACAAAGTAACTGTATATGCATTGCCCTAAAGGACGCAGGGGATTCTGGAGCAAGGAAGGTGAGAAGAACCATACCCTTGAGGTATATGGTACCTTGGTAAAAACTCCTGCAGAGGAAACCTGGGAGTGGTCAGCTTTATTGTCCTGCCATCATGCCAGTTGCAGCATGCTTCATCCTCTTGCACAGGGCAAAGTCACAATCATGTGTCCCTCATCAGGCAACCTTCTTAATCAGTCAATAAAAATGCATTCAAATACAATTCATTCATTAAAACACAAGAGTGTTAAAGTGTAAGTGCTCTTCCAGAAGACTTTTTCAACTGTCATTACAGTTTGAGTTAACACCAGGCAAAACTAGATTACAGTTTTGATTGCTGTTTGCCTGAGGGCACTGTGGAGGTGGAGGCACACAGATTTTGCTAAACCATCTAAGCAGATCTAAGGAGCAGGTGCAGCATACATGCTGGTTGATCTCTGAAGGAACTATTTGACTAGGATGAAGTTAAACCCATACTGGATAGGCCTTCTTTTCAGCAGCACAATTTAATGAAGATCAGGTGAATGAAAGATGTAGACTGGTTTTAACAGTGTTCTCAGCCACCCCTTGTTCCTTGGAACATCTATTTGCTTCAAGGAGGTCTCTGAGGTCAGGTCTCTCAGACTTAGTCCAGACGACTACCATGTAAAGTCAAAGTTTAGGACCAAATCTTTGTAGAAGCAGGATGACCTAATCCTGCCGTGTCCTTGGGCTACTCACAGGCTCCATCTGTATTCAAGTCTTCCCTCTACACTAAACAAGTATTGCAAATAACATGTATAGGTTCCCTAGAGATAAATAATACCACTGATTGCAGAGAAGCTGGCAATCAGTTCTGTTGCAGCAGATCAGAGTGCAACAACACCTGTACTGAAGCTACGTTGTATTGGCAGGTCCACACAGAAGAATAAGCCGAGGCAGAGCTGAACTGATCCTTGGTCAAACAAGCACAAAAACTGAACATGTTATAATCATCTTCAACTCACTACAATGTAAGTCATCTATCTGCTTCAGGTACTCTTTCCCAAGTTTGTTATTCCATATTAAGATAGGTTAAACAAATTCCACGAATTCTTACGAAGGTATAACATCACACACCTAATGAATTCCTTATATGCACCTAAAATAGCCCAAGGCTTATGTTCCCTCATGACCCAGACATCATCTGTCATTAGAAGAAGCCAGTCCTGCCAGTTCTTCCCTGTCCTGGCCACATCATCACCTAGCCACAGCTGCATGACACTGTTTTCAGCAATTCACCAGATTGTTCTGCAAACCAGTGTGAGATGTTTTGCTAGCACCTGCCAGGCCTTATTGTAAAGCTGATAAAAGTGATGAAAGCAAAGATGTAGCAGATCAGCAGCACACAGTTTACAGTAATGATACATACAGAATAATTGCTTTGCTATAAATAGTGGTTTTGTTATGGTCAGCCTCATGATGCAAAGCACCTGAGTCAAAAGGACAATCATGGTAACTTGTCTCTCATGCACACACGCAGACACACACACACACAACAATCCCTGTAATGTAGGTGAAAGGTAGGAGGTAACAAACCAGAATTTACAATTCAAACAAGAATTCCTAGGTCACCGATACATGGGTGTCCTAGGAGCATGTTTTATTTGCAGTACCTTCTCAGTGACACAAAACTATCTTGGATAAGTAAGGTTGCTGATTCTTCTAGTACCTGGGTGCTGTCAAGGAGTCTCCCGGTGGCAGGTGATGCTCTCCCTGGGCTGGGAATCACCCAGTGAAATGAGCTCATTTCCTGCCCAGCTCACGTAGGCCTTCCTGCTGCTGAGCTGGAGGTGTTGGGTGCTCATCCTGCTCTCTGGGAAGGTGTAAGGGGGAAGCTCTGGTTGCTTTTTCTGCTGGGGAAAATGCAATATTTTATGATGCTGATGACTATTTGGGGAGTCCTTATGATTATTAATGAAGAGGTTAAAGATTAATACGTAAGCCTCGGCAAAGCTAGTAAAAGTATCTAAGAACTGCCAGTTATGGCGAAGGCTGATGAATCTACACAACCAAGGTAAGCACAGCTTTCAAAAGGGTTGCTGCAAGGATTTGGAGGAGGGGAAGGAGAACCACTGAAACAAGTGACTGCTGGAAAAAAATATGCTAGCTGTTAACTTTCAGACAAGTATTTAGTTTATGAGCAGCAACAAAACATGAAGCATGTACAATATAACTTCTCAAAGTATGGAAGTAGTACCTTGAAGCTTATGTAATTGCATATGTAATGGTTTTGCATATTTGATGCTGACTTTGGCAAAAGAGGAGGAAACAAACTATTCTAGAATAGGAAGAAGGGTCTGCCTTCCATCCATGTGTAAGGGCCAGTAAAAAGTTTAGGCAACTGAAGTTCTGACCAATATGAGCTATCAGATACTTCCCTGAGCCTATTTTCTTTGCTCTCTGAAAAGAACATGCTTGCATTCTTTACTATCTCCTTGGAGCTGCTGTCTTCAAAGTTCACCAGCTGGTGGTTTTTCAGACAATCTAGCTGCAGGCTGTCAAACTCTGATTTGAACCAGTGCTGAGCTTCTTTCAGGTTATTTGTCATCTAGGGAAGGCAGTGGTAATTAGAACTGCAGAGAGAACAGTTAATGCAGGCTGTGTTCCAGTTCTTGAGCTGTGTGAGGAAGGGCAGCATGGCATACAAATGTTTACTCAAATCTCTCTCCTGTACCTAGGGGTGGGAGCTGACCGTAATGCTTTCTTTCATTGAGGTGAAGTGGGTGTGATAGAGACGTCCTTGCTACAAAACTGCTCCACTTTTAGGAGAGTAATGAAGTCAGTACAGTTCTCTTCAACACAGTGTAAAATACAGAGACATTGGGGAAAGAGGGAGGAAAAAATGGAGGCTGAGTACCACAAATTCCTGAGAAATATCTGTGAAGAAAACTAACAAGTGCTGTGGAAACATTATCCTGCTATCGAGTTCTCTTTCTAGTCTCAGAACAGTATTTGAATTGGTAAGACCTCAAGCTGGGACACCTCTATTCCTTTTTAATTTTAATTTATACTGGTTAGTACCCTATAAAACATCTAAAACCCTAGATTTTCCACCTCAAACTACTATAGTTATTAACACAAGTTACAATAATTTGGCTGCTGCTGTGAAGTAGTACAAGGATAAGGTAATGCATGGACAAATGACTTCTCAGGGGATGGTGGTGAATGTGGTTTGGAATGATGTCACGTACAAAGTGATGCAAGAGCAGCTCAGGGCACAATTTACTTGGCCACACCACTTTTCTTTATTTGATTAGGACAGATATACCCCGAGCCCAACTTAAAAAAAAAAAAAAAAAAAAAAAGGCTGAGGGAAGCTCTTCTTCCAAGCTCTGCTAAACTAAATTATTCACATAAGAGATGAAACTGTAATCTTAAAAGTAAAAAATAAAAAATAAGATAAACGCCACTTAGTTCCTTTGGAGTTGACAAGGTCAGGAACGTACCTCCTTCTTCACCAGAGACCTGTATTTGAGATTTGAAGTTTTACTTGATGCAAATACTGAAACACCAACTTATTACTTCCAGTGAATTATAATTCTAATGCTAACTAGTCTCGCCTGTTCTGACACCATACTGGCTTGTTTCAGTTTTTCTATTTCCTCTTTACATTTCTTCAGATGTTGGGTTGTTTTTTTCTAGTATCTAGGTAGAAAAAGTAAAGTTTTTCTAGGAATATTTTCATGGTGCAAATTAAAATCTGCACTATAGTAGAAGGATTCTCCAATTTTTACTGTAAATAACTTAAGAGATTTGTTTTTTAAAAAGAATCTCTCTAAAGTCAGCTATGTAGTGAATTTATGTTGTTACTTGGTCTTTCTAGACTGGAGCAAATACACTGAGATTTACAGGAACATCTCTGAACTGGGATTAAGAGTCTTTCTACCACTTCTTCTATGTCCCCAGAGGCTTTACATAAAAATATTTCCACAGCTGTCTCACCATATATGCATGCTGCTACCACTTTACCTGATGCTGATTTTCCAACTGATGCACTCGCCTTCTCTCCGCTTCTAGCTGGGTCTCCAGCTGCCTGTTCTGCACTTGCACTTTACGTTGGTTTTCCAACAATATTTGCATCTCACTACGCAAACTCGTCAACTCTGACACAAATTGTTAGATGTGCTGTGACTGAAGACAACAACACAAGAATTACATTCCAATAATTTTGTCAGATCAGTCTCTCTCTCAGACTGGGAACTGGTCAGGAAAGCTCACCTGTTCATAATTCTTCTTCTGATATTCCTCCTTTATTGCTTCTATTTCTCTCAGTTCAGTTTCCATCTCCTGGAAGTTGTCGAAAGAGAAACAAAACATCAGGAATATCTCAGGATGTTACATTGGAACTATTTATTACTGAAGTCAAGATGACTCATGCCCCCTTGTGGAGATGGGAACAAGCAGGTGACAAAGTTGCTGAGAAGCTTAGATTCTGCTGAGGAGCTTAGATTCTTAGTTGCTGAGAACAGGTACCAGTCAAACCAAAAGTTTTACTCCCTACAAAGAATGGGAAGGGACCAATCACTAGACAAAGCAATCTTTGGTTTGGTCGATCATTAAATAGACTATCTACAAAATGATAAAGTATGTAAATGCTACTATAAAAAAAACTGTGGTGGGGGGACGCAAAAGGGCTCCGTGGCAGCATACTGGATACAGGGAGCAGGGAGGGATATGACTGGAAAGGTTATGCAATTTCTATTCATAATAGCAATTTTATGCTATTGATCTGGTCAGAATTTTGGGGCAGAGTTAGTCTTATTTTCTGTCTCACCCCACTAAAAAGGAACAACAGCAGTCCTATTCAGTAGGAGAAAAAGGATTACCTGTGTCCATTGAAAAACATGTACATACCTTTATTCTCCCTGCGTTAGCTTTAGTGACCAGGCAACATTTGACTTGAGCTCTTTGGCTTTTTAGCTTTTCCCTGTAACTGGATGAAGTCTTTTCCAGCTCTATCACTTTCTGCTGCAGGTCCCTGTTAGCATGGGAAACTGCAACAAATTTGGAGGATGATTCTTGAAGAGCCTTCTTTAGCTAGGGGACAGGAAAAAGTGAGTTCACGTTAACAGTGAAAATTAGTTAATTCTCTACAACAACAAGCAGAGCATCGAATTGATTGGCTATATCTGAAAAAAGCAACAGCACACAGTGGTTTGACTTTTTTTTTAATACCATTGTAACAAAGGAACAAAAATGCATGCTGGGGTCTGAGTTAATACTAAGGTTATGCTGAGTATTATGAGCCAGTCCACAAAATACAAGGAAGCATCCATCCTGTAGCATATCCTTGGTGATTTCTATACAACTTCAGAATATCCTTTTGAAGCCATTGGAATGACTGATATAAATGTTGACATCATGTTCAATAAGGTATATGGATATTCAGTGGGACACAGAAGAAATTAGACAGTATGGACATTTCTGTGTGTGGCCACCAAGATGTCTGTCTACCACGTGCCAAAATTTATTGTGAACAGGTGATGGATATGGTGATGGATGGATAGGTGATGGTTATTTCCATCGTGAATGGAAAAGGAGATATTTGTTATGAGCTGCTTTTGTTCTGATGAAAATTGGACATTGTAAGGCCTCTTTCTATGGAAGCCACACACTGAAATCTTCTAACTATATCCCTTTTCACCTCAGTAGACTCTTGATGGGCAGCCTTCCTAGAAACCTCTTGTTCAGCATGGAACTGCTTCTTCAAAACCTCTGTTTTCTATGTGCATCTTTTCCTCAGTCTTGATTTTTTCAATTAACTGCTCCCTTTAAAGAGAAGAGGTAAATTCAGTTACTATTACTAATAGTAATAGTAACTAGTAAAATAAATACAGTATATTTAGTAATGCTTTACTTTTTAAATATGTGAATAGGATAGAGAATTCCACTAAACATTTTTTAGCTATATGCTTTGCAACGCTTGTTTAAAGATTGGAGTGGCTTTACATATTTAAATATTCCATTTATTTCCAAGGAGGTTTAAAATAGCTGTACAAGACTTTTTTTTTTAAAAAAAAAAAACAACTCACCAACTTCGACTCCAGGAAATTAGATGGCTAAGCCAGTTTAGACAAGGATAACAATGATATTCAGACTGCACCAACACTTACTTGTTTTGAGGTTGTACTTACTGGTGTTAAGTTAGGATTAGAGGATTTTAACAGCTATCCCTTGGTCTCCTTGCTCTACCTGCTACAGGCCACTTTAAAGTTGAAGTAATATCTGCTATCTTAATGGAAGAGGTGCTTTTAGAAATACCATAATGACCCTGAGTAAGCAGTACAGCAGAACACGTTCTAGAGTCCTTACAGGAATGGGTGGAAGCGCCCACTTCTGTAGCTCTGTGTGAGACTGTCATACTGCTGGCTCAGCGTACACTCAATGCTGACAGATAAGCACCGTAAAAAGCTCTGTTAGTAAAAAGTAATGTTTTTCCTCAGGTATAGTATCTTGGATCCGGTCTTACCTGCAGGCCACCAGCTGTTGATGCTCAGCTCCTTTACTTTTCAGGTCATACTGAGTGTGGATCAGTTTGCTCTGCAGGACATTATTGGCCTGCTGGACTTCTTCCAAATGAAGAGCAAGTGTCTTTTTGTCCATTCTAGCAACTTCTAGTGCCTTAGAAAGTGGTTCCAACTGTGCAGTAACAACAGATCAGACTTATATTTACCCAAACTAAAAAGTTTACACAGAAATATTTGCTTCCATTCCCAGTCAGTATCAGCTTACAGGAAGTAAGTCTGTTTACCAGCTGTCTCATTACAAATGTCAGACACCTAGATGGGAATACTTATGAAGCCAATCACTTACTAGCTTAGTCAGAAAATCAGAACTTGTCATGTAACCATGACTCCCCTGGAAAATATGTTCTTTGGTTTGTGTTCGGGTTGTGAGGTAATTATTTTTAAGCTAAGTATTATGGAGGAGAGAGGGGAAGAAAGCAACTTCCTGGACTTCCATTCCTCCTGCTCCCTCTTCTTTCAAAGAAGAAAAAATAAAAGGCTTCATGTATATTTCAGAAATCTCTGTCCATTTTCTGTATGCAGCTGCAAACTATAAAACCTTCACCTGTGCTAAGGAATTTTTCTTTTCAAGGAGTTGCTTGCCACCTTCAGCACTTGGATAATGATTTTCCGGTTCCACAGCCAAAGGCTGATGGATTTTTTTTTGCCTCTGTTCATGTGAATGCGTCACACCATGCTGTCCTCACCAAAAAAGAAGAGATAACTGTCTTGACCCCAAAAACGCAATGTTGGTTGTTACCATTGAAAAACATGTTCTCTACCTGGCTGCCGTGCTGCCTTTCCATGGCAACCAGTTTGGCTTTGTGATGTTCCAATTCTGTTTCTAACATCTGTATTTTCTGCTGACTCTGGCTCCTGAAAATGGAAATCAGATAAGTAACGTATAAGTCAACTTGTGCACATCTCCTCTGATGTGGTAACTATCTTCAAGTTTGGAGCTCTAGCTTACCCAAACTAAGTTTTGCCTGTCACTGAAGTTAATTTTTTTAACATTCTTTTCACAAGATGCGTGATACCTGACAAGCCACATCTTTACAAGTGCAGTTCTTGCAGCTATAGCCACAAACATTGTGTATGTTGCTCATTATAGTAAGTATGCTTCAGTTTGGCAGGAAAGGCTACAGGAATTGTTCAGCCTAACTTCTCTTTATTAGCCAGAGCATGGGAAAGGTGCCAATCTTCCACTGAATCTGTCTTCACCACACTGCTGATAGACCAGAGAAACAGAATCAGCTTCATTTACCTGTCTTTTCTGCAGTTGCTGATTTCAGTGTCCTTGTGTCCCAACTCTGTTTGTACTGCATCCAGAACTGCCTGCATCTTGCTATGAGAAGCTAACATGTGCTCCAGCATCACTATCACCTTACTGTTGTTGTCCTTTGCTGCCTCCAGCTGACGCTGCAAGTTTGCCATCTGCAGTACAAGAAATCATCAGGCAAATTAACAGGAAAATCACCATTTATTAGTTTGATTCTTTAATAACTAACTAGTGCTAAGAGTATGCAATGGTCCTGATCATGGAAAGGGTTCTCTCCAAGTACATGAACTTGGTCCTACCCTTGTTTTAAGTCCAAACTTTGTGGTACTTTTTTTTTTTTTTTTTTTTTTTTTTTTTTTGTAGGAGATGAGTGGATTGGTTTGGTATTATTATTATTTTTTTTATTGACAGTTCCAATACTTCTGAACTCTGGGCACCTAGGAAACGCCACAAAGGCACAAAGCTAGGTTTCTCAACAAAATCAGTTGTTAATTCCTAATTTGTTTAGCCTAAGTTTTCACCTACATTGTTTTCAAACAAAAAACACATGAAAGACTTGGTCCTTGTTAATTTTCAGCCATTTCTTCATTGCCATCAACTAGTTAATTGAAATTAACTGTCTTTATAAATTGGATGTCATGGTTATCACTCACCACATTAAAGTTTCCTTTGTTAAGCCCAATAGACGATAAAGTTTTCAAGAATCTTGGTGAGAGAACATTTATTTTATCCTCTGGTTTTTCTCCCATGTTCTTTACAGCATTCAACAGAATTTTCAGGCTGACCATAGGATTATCTCCACATTCAGAAGCAGAATGTCTTGAATGTTTGTATCATTCAAAATGAACTTGGTGTGAAGTAGAGGGGAGAGTACAAGCACGTAAATTGGATTCCATAACTTCTTCTTTTGAGCCTGCAGCTGACCTAGCATTATGGTTATAAGATTTCTACCGCCAAGAACTTGCTGGGGATTTTCTTCTTTTTGGTGCCATTTCCACCACAAAATCCATCAGCTCTCATTGGCAGTGTAGATGAGAGTACAAGAAAAAGTGAGAAATTAATGAAATACTCTCTAAAACACCTATTCACTCTAACAAATAGATACTATGATTTTATTCCCAAGTTTACATTAATTCGAGAAGACTTTGTCTCATGTAGGATGTCTTAAGGCACACTAAACAGTTGAAGCTCTCGTCTGTGATACTTTCCATAGCGTGTTATCCAAACCTGCACAATTTCCCTCTTGTCAGCAGCGAGACACAGTGCTGATAGACCTGTGTCTCCTGCCGTTGTAGCTCTGCAGTGCCATGGCAGCCTCCTGGCTCTGAGCACCCGCCTGGGCTGTACCTGCTATGGGAGCTTTCTACAGCTAGTTCTCTGTAACTGAAAAGCAGCAGAACTCTTCCAAAATCTGAAAGTGTTCGGGTTATAGATTGCAACTATTGACATAATATCCAATTCCCTTTGATTTTCTGATGATGGAGAATTGAAGTAGAAGATAAATATTTGATTCATTTTGCTTTCTGGAAACAGCAAAAATCAGACCTCCTGTTTTCCAGGCAAACGTCCTAAACGTGGTTATATCTTCTGTGTAATTTCTAGAGTATGGCATGTAGATTATGGATATGATCAACAGTTTGTCACTTTCACCTTCCTTGTTTTTCCAACAACATACGTATTTTTTTCCCAACAACAAATGATATTGTGATCACTATTCTAACCTATAAATTCAAGTAACTGTCTCAAGATGTCTGTTCACAAGGAAGAATGAACTTATAACAGTAACTGTTCTTTACAGACTCCTATTGCTTCTCATTTACCAAGCAAGCTCCTGACAGCAGGCTCCATTTCACTGTCTTGTATGTACAAGCTTGGTTTCACTGTCCAAGATAGCACAACTCTTCTCTGTGCTTCTGTCCATTATGACTGAGTGAACAGACTGAAGCAGAGGAACTATCTGCCTTACAGCAACATCGCTAGGCAAGTATTATCTGCCACTATTTGTTCTCTAACTGGAACAAATGATAAATCGAGAAGACTATCGTTACGGTCTTGTAACCTGTGTGTTTTCTAGCCTGAAAACACATTATAAACTTGTAAATTTTGTGATTTTCATGCATGAAGTTTAGCTGAGCTTCCACAGTTCTCATATTTTAATGAAAAGGTTCTGTTTTCACCTGGAGACTAGGATGCTAAAGTTAACATTAAATGTGTTCTCTGTTCTTCAGGGAAAGGTGTGTTGAATCTGATTTCTAATGGCTATGTTAGTATTAGTTAGTCTGACCCTAATTCTGAGGAGTAAGAAGTTCTCAAAGTTGTTTTTCCTTAGTGTATTTGGTCTCTGTGGCCACAATGCACTTGCAAAGCTCGCTGTTGTTTAAACGTGCATCTTGAGAGACACTACAGTTATTCCTCCAGCTTCTGCACTCCAGTTTTAAGAAAAGAAGTGTGACAAAATAGCTCAGCTTCTTTTTAGTGAAGAAAGGGAAAAGCATTAGCTTGACTGCAACACAGAAGCGGAGCAATATAGCAATTCTTCTTTGCCCAGAGCAAATGTTTTATTTTTCTTAAGTCCCATAGTAGCAAGAGCAGCAAGTGAAACACTTTTAACTTATCTTTCCATAGAATTACTTCCAGATTAGAATTAATCACCTTGTTCTAATTTAAGTATGTTTTGGATCACTTTCTTCTATCACTACCGTGAGACCTAGGGCTATTGCATAAATGTAGCTTTCTCTAATAACCACTACATATTCTGTGCTGGTTTTAAAAGAACCTCAGATATTTCTGCACTGCTGCCACAAATTCTGACATAGGTCACAGTGAAGTAAAAGCTTTACCTCCGGCACCTCATTTACTGTCCAGCTAAATAATATTTAAGAAAGCTTATGTACACTGCTTATTTTTGCTTATCACCACAGTTTGCCTCCCTCTGTATTAATTCCTATATTTCGTAAAATGTTCTACGTTTCTAATCTTTCAACCAATTTTCTACTTGTATTTTTTTAATGCCTCACTGTGGTTCTTAGCTATTCAACTGTTTTTGTACATTAAGCAACTTATATATCACAAATCCTAGAGATGCTACATCAACATCATCTTGCCTTTATCTATCACCCAAAGGCAGTAAGTGGTATGAGCCAGATGAAAGATGCTTTTTCCTACACAATTCTCAAAATAAAGTGTTTGTGTAGTGTCAAGAACATAGAAAGACAAATAAAAGCTTCCCTCCAAATTAAGTAGTGAAGAGCTCAGGTTAAGCAGTCATATATAAACATAAAATAAAATGGAGTTTCCCCTGTGAACTGACAATTAGGACACTGACAGGTACCTGAAGTTCTCCTTTGCCACAGGACAGTTTATTCCTGCTGTCAGTCAGCTCTGCCAAGACCTGTTGTACCTGTTGCTGGGCATACTGAGGAAAAAAGAGCAGAAATTACCATTCTGTAGGAAAAATAACATAAAAAACAACAAAAAAGGGTGTTCAATGTCCTGTCTCTCCATGAATATTTTAACTTTTCCCTGTTGCTTCAGGTAGATATTTTCCACCCCTTACACATCTTACCTGCTCATATGCCCATGCAGCCAAATGTTCCATTAGCCCCCCCTTTTTTTTTTTTATTTTCTACTTCCAATTTGTTCTTTCCCTGTGTTATTTCATTTCCTATTGTCCTTATCTGTCAAAAGAAATATTACATCATTGTTATCTAAAGCCTAGACTCAAGTAAATACTGCACATCTTCCGTACCGTTGATCAGAAGGTCACAAATCAACTCTGAAGTTCAAAAATATCTGCCGAGCTGTCCTGTCCTCACTCCCTCTTCATGCTCCAGAGAGGAGGTGTTGTAAGTCAAAATACAGAATTAGTAGGAAATAGGAGGGAATGTCACATTTGCCACTACAATAGCAACAAATCATCTTTCTGAAAGCAAAGCTGGTATGTAAATAAGAATTTTAGTTAGGAGGGTCCTAAAGCAGCCTTCAAGAAAATAACTTCAAAATAATTTTTTGTACCTGCTGTTGAAGATCTTCCTTTTCTGACAGACACAAACAGAAACATAATCATGCAGATTCTAAAGGTGCAAAGGTATATCAATGCCCTACTTGTCAGAGAAGCAGTTGTTCACATCCTGTCTCTTGAAGAGGACACTTTCAAAAAAAGCCAAGTCAATTAAGTTTTGGACTTTCCAGCCTTCACCTTGGGAAATCATGAACAGTCATCTACTGACTCAATTTCCTTCACTAGAAGTTGTTCATTAGCTCGTGTTACCGGAGGGCACTAAGTGTTGCTGGTTCTCTTTGTGTTGTTTGCTAGAAGGCAGCTGTTCATTCTGAAGGGCAATTGAAACAGAGCATCCATTAAAAAATAAAAATAAAATAATAATAAAAAATAAAAAATAACATCATGTCAAGGCACTTCAAACGTATCAAGTTTTTGTCTCATCCCTATTTCCTTTAAGTTACTGCCACATTACTATTTGGCAATGTATTACTATATATTACTATTACACTTCTAAGGACCCGACATGGCTCCTGTAGTACAAATCTCTTGCCACCATGTATCTTAAAATAATAATCAGAACAGTACCTGCTCTAACTTTGCTTTTAAAGTTGGGGGTAACTTCATATCTTTCTGAGCTCAATTTTTTTGCCTCTGCTATAATTAATCTCGATGCTTCTGAACTTAAAAAAGGTCTTCCTACTAGAAGTGGTATAATTCCCAACACAAGGAATCCATTCCCAGCCCTGCAACACTGCACATCTGAGCTGACCTTTTACTTCCTCTTCACTGAAACTTACTCTTTCAGAGACAACTGGCAACACACGTGGTCCGTGCAGAGGCAGTAAGCATACCTCTTCCCCCATTTAGTACCCAGCTGACCAAGGTCCTGATCTTTCTGTAGTACCAATAGTAGTGTTTCTCTCTTTTCTATGCAATACTTGTGCTGTCACAACTGTGTTTTGTGGTCAGTTCTAGTTGTCCAGGGAAAGCACTCATCATTTTTTTGCTATTTCAACAGAATACATGTAAGAGAGTTAATCTTTCAATAAATACGTACCCTTAACTGATAAAATAATTAATAAAATCAGACATTCTGCTGTTAGTAGCCTCAGCTGCATTTGTCCGCAGAAGAATTATGCCTCTAAAGCGTGGTACGTTGGGAAGGCCTCAAGTTCTCCCCATTCTCATTTCTATTTAGCTATTTTCCTCGGCAGTGCTTGTTTACAACTTACTTTTGCTTCTTTGTCAAGCTGGGAGTGATACAGTTCTTGGAATCTAAAGATTGAAAAGAATATCAGGACAGATTTTGCTACCTGTTTGGTAATTTAAAATGGTGACATTTTGATTTAATGTTTTAGTTTAGTTCTTGAATATGCCACAAATATATAAGATTTCTAAAAAATGCATTGTTCTTTGATACTTTTCTTTAACTTCAGTATGTGACTTTACAAGCTTCCCTGCACTGACAGATAACAACAGGTCCCTGATTAAAGCACAGATCTAAAAGTTGAAGCGTTTTTGGTGGAATTGGAATCAACCTTTACCTTAGTTGTGAAGACGGAAGAATTAAGTCTCTGTTACTTCAGCTGCGATACCCGTTGTTGAGAGGCGTGGGGCCCACCGGGAGTTGTAGTTCCCGTGTTCCCACTCCCCACGCAGCGGCCCCTCACGCTGCCCCCGGCCCCTCATGCCGCCGAGTTGCGTTTTAAGGCAGGGAGCAGGCCTGGCTTTGTAGCCTTGTGGTGAGAACATCCAGCAGTGAAACGGGAAACATGCTGCCTGAAACACTAAAACAATGCTGTGAACATTAAGCATTAGATACTCTGAGGACTTGAGTCAAAGTATTTAAGATATCCATACTAGAGATGTCAAACTTTCCTTTCAGTTTTGGCAGCCCAGCTGGCTTCAGAGGGGCTTGAAGCCCGTGTGCTGAACAGGGCCGAAACACCCGACTGCCAGCGCAGATGTACTGGCTGCAGGACGCCGAGGGGCAGCATCCAAATACCTGTCAAGGACCTCTCACTGGGGCTCGTCTTTGTCTGAAGCTTTAAATATGTTGAGGTAAAGCACACCCGTGTGAACTGGCTTGTAGAGTATGTTGAGATTTTATTGGAAATTAAAAGTAGATTCAATTTTATTTTTTAAAATTGAAGTCTATCTGTAGATGGCAGCAAAGAGCAGCAGTGTTGGAACATCTTAAACTGTGCCTACACATTTTATAATTTGTGCTACTGCAGCTGGTGAACATCCATTAATACTGACAGCACCTTGTCTACTGGAAGGTGTCCCTGCCCATGGTGTGTGTGTGTAATTAGACTGTCTTTGAAGTCCCTTCCAACCCAAACCATTCAATGATTCTATGAAAATTTTGCATTCTGTTGATGGATATAATTGGTTTGATGTTAAGATCTTTTGGCATCACTGTTTTGTTTTGGAGGAAGAGTTGCAGCTTTTCTGAGCAAAAAGGATGACACTGAAGATGGGGCTGCACTACATTTGATCACTAATGTGTGTGTGAAAAAGAGATTCTCAGCTGATGTAAAGCTGTCATTGCTCTGCTTGAGAATCCACGCTGGGAAGACTTTTCCTGGGGGATGTTGCCAGGAGAATTGTGAAGAAGTGTGGGATGTGAGGGAATTTAAAGATCACCAGGGAAAAAGGGGGATTAAAAATGATTAATTAAGTCACTCTTAAGTTTCTCACCCAAAATAGAGATGCATAAATAGCATTGAATATTAAAAATAATGTTGTTTTTATTGTATAGTATTCAGGCAACTATTGATGTTGTCCTTGAGCTGTTCCTTAATTGGAGCACATTGATACAATGGCAATGCCTAGCTTTATGTGGTAGAATACTGTGTATATGAAGTGAGAACATAAAAGAGCAACTGTTATGTAGGTCAGATTGAAACTATATTTCAGAGATGCTTTCTGAGCTGAGGTAAGGTAACAATATTTGACAGAAAGGTAGTTAATTCTGAAGGTACTGTATAAATTTTGCAACAAACAGATCAAAAGGTATTCTTAATTTGTTTGTACTAAAAGAACTGATTGATCTGAGCTTCTTCACATTCATTATTTTACTTTCAGAAGTGGCTGTATAGTTCAATAAGAGTAACTTCACATAAAAAAGTAGGAGTAAGAAGTATACATCAAACCGTCTGTAGCATGTTTTCCACAGAAAACTTTTAAAAAGAACACTGTGATCAAAGAAGTGAATGTTGAGTGCTGAAATTAAACAATTTTGTGTCCCTTTCAGCTGCAAATATCCTCCCTGACAGTTTCATGGTAGCCTTCAAAAATAAACCCAAAATGCCGTTTTCTTTTATTTTTAATAGTGTTTATATGGCAATAAGATTTGGGGCAGGCACCACGATGATGACAGACCTCCTACTTTTTTCTCCAAATCAGTATCATCTCCTCCATAGTTTGCCACCTACGTATATGCCTGATGGAATTATCAGTGCTGCACAAAGTTGCAAAAGTTGCAAGCTAAAGTGGGATGTAAGCATGTTTTTTTAATGTGTGGTTAATAACACAGGTGTACTTTGTTTCTTACCAAAACACCGGTGCTTTGTGTGACATACAACAGATCACATATCTCAATAAAACTTTAAATTTTACACATAATTATGATTTTTTTTTTTGCAAATTATACAAAAAAAAAAAAATAGTATCTGATAATGTATAGAACATTTTCATTATTTTAGCAGCTTTTATGGCTGTAGCTTGTTGATGGCACCAATCGGCTTTTCAGTCTTATTTCCAATTTTTCAGGGAATAGGGTTTTCCATAGGGAGTTTTTCCATATTCTAACAGAGTTCACTGCTTAAAGGTGCTGTTACGTTTTACTTTCCTGAAATGTCATTTCTTTTAGTTTTAGCCTTTTTACTATTCTGATAATTGATAACTTATTTTAATTCCGACTTTGATTTACCATATAAAGATAATTGCATGCCACAACTGTCATTAATCAACAGAGTTTTATTCCAGCATGTTACATACGTCCCCCACCGTATTTTTGTCATTTTTTCCTGAATTCTGCTTTGCAGTAGAACTGAAGTCTTTGTTCAAGGTGGACTCCTGAGCTGCCAGCACTTCTGTAATACTTGTAATCACAAAGACCTCTCTTTTGGATTCCTTGGGTTGCGTGTGAAAATGCTGCAGCAGTAGGTGGAACTTGCAAGTTTGAATTGGAAGGTGGGATAAATCGAATCTGCTAAATCAGATCTGTTTGTGCATCCAGGTTAGCATACTGTGAAGGAGGATGCTTTGTAGGAGTAAGAACCTCAGCTCTGTGGTCTATTCCTATCATTGCTGTGAGTTTGCTTTCTACTAGAGTTGTTTTGATTAATTTGTCCTCTTCTTTTAGTCTACCCTTTTCATTGTAAGTTGCAAGCTGTATAAAGTGTTAGTTGAATGAAGGAAACTCTTCAGAACCATTCATGTCTCTTCATCTTGTCTAGCATGTTTTATCATTAATGGGATAGTAAATCCAGAGTTTGCCTGGCCTGTCCTAGTGCAGTCCATCACATTTTAATTTAAATCTTAAGCAAACATTTTTTTTTTTTAATTATAGTCCCTTGCACACTAAGAAGGCTCTCAACATAAATACGTTGAAAGCAGTGTTTCCTGATCCATCCTTAAAAGTCTTCTGTGCTGTTAAGTCTGCAAAACTTAGTGAGAATTGAGGTTATCAGTATATATTACGTTACTTCAATATTTCTCCTCTTTTGGTTTTCCGTTCAATGCTTATGCAATCAGTATTTGAAAAACAAACACACTAGATATATCATGTACAATGATCTGCTTATGAAAGTTTGTAATATTTTCTAAAAAGGATAAAAAGCAAAACTATTTGTCAGCCTTTTCCCCACTGCTTTTACAGACGGAGCAAATAGTATTATTCTCAAACTTTGTCTTAGTGAGTATTGCAATACTGAATATTAGTATTTCTTGTCTGCAAATGTGTATGTGAGAAGTGTGGAACACTTCTAAAATAACTGGTATTTAATCTGAATTCTATTCATTCACTTGAATGAGGATTCAGTAAGATGACAATTTAAGTGGTATATTGATTTCAAATCTGAACTCTCACTTTTGGAAATCGGGAAACAGGCTACAGTGCACTCGACCAAGGGACAATCAATATCTGGAAAATGTGTCAGTTTGCTGCCCAACTGCTCTCTGAGAAGTCTGCAAAATTTGGGCTGACATCTCCTCCTGTAGGAGTAAGTGAAAAATCCCATCACTTTAAATAAGTAATGTTTTTATGGCACTCAGATTTACTTCAGCAAGTAGTTATTAGCCAAAGTACAGTGATGTAATTTTTTTTTTAACTTCTGTGTACAGTACTAAGAAATTAGGAGGACAAGAAACAGTGATGAGATTTTGATCTCATTCCTGTTCCACTGAGCTAAGGGAGCACAGAATCAGCTTCTGTTTTAATTACTTTATATCAGCTTATCAGTCCAGCCCAATATCTTCATGGATTTAGCATGTAAAATCCTAATGTGGCATTAGATATTCTTACATTTTCACCTTTCTGAGACAAATGCCCCCTTTTCAGACACTGAACTAAAATACTGAAATCAAGTGAAATCAGTGGCCTTGTACATGTCAGATTAATGCATAAATTTCAATAGATTTAAAGGCATATGATAAATCCAAATGACACCTCAAACACTCAAACATGATAGTCCTGCAATGACAGAAATGTTTTTCATTATTTGAATTGCCAGTCTTTGCATGTCTTCCACTGCAATCGAATGAAATCATACCAGAACACTTGGTACACTTACAGAACAGGGACTTACACTCCTGCTGAGAAACAATATTGCATGTAAGCACAGTTGAGTGAATTCAGCTAGGTGTTTGAATCCATTTTAAACAGATTGTCAGTAGTACTCCTATGAACAGTAACATTCCTTGTTTACATCCGTGTAACTCAAAAAATGTGAAACAATTACATAAATTTATGAAAATGAAAGAAAAATCTGTTCTTGATATAATTCTGTCTCTTCTCATGCTTTTGGCACTGTAAATGTTGATTTTTTTAAATGTAAGGAAAACATCATATGAAAACAAAAATATTTATAATGTTTTTTAATGTTTGTTTTCCATGTTATGACTTTCCATATGTTTGGGAAAGGAAGGGGCCTCTGGCTATGTGGATGAAAACCTCAAAGCATGACCTGTATTATCATTGGTTTCAGTTGTTAACTCAATAACAGTGCTCTTAGTAATACATTTTTTTCTTATTTTTAACTTCAGAAGTTGAAAGCTTTAAATCCTACTTAGGTGTTTTTTATGAAATACAGTTAAACTCTGTGTGAGGGTTTGCCTCTGCCTCTTGTCTTAATACCAGTGACACATCAGTTTGGGTGATCTGCTGGCTTACTTGAGAAGTGCAGGAGTCTCTAAGGATAACGCGCTGATGAGACAGAGGTACATGACTGGTATCACCTGCACGTTGTTTTCAGTTTCTTACTGGAAAAATGACTTCCCCTGGAGAACATGTAACAATAAGATAACAGGGATGCATAGAAAACGAAGGAAACGTTGTGTTTTCTAGGAGGGACACTTTGTATTTTAACATTCAATTTTTGAGTTTGGGAATTGTTTGTGCAGTCCTTACAGAGAATATTTTTTTCCTGAAATAATCAAAAGTCAGCATATGTTTTGGGAAGGGGCTTTGTGCCGTGCTCTCTTGGAAGTGCTGTGCTATTTTTCTGCAAATAGCCAGGGACTGCTGCATAGCTTTACAGAGTGTGGCCCAGATCCTGGGAGCTGCAGACTGACACGTACTGTAAACCAAATGCACGCACAAATGGAGAACACAGATTGCCTTTTTTTTACTTCAAAATTATTGTGTCCACTGTGAACAGAATTTATTCATCAACGGGAGGAAAAGTGTCATTTATCTGCTTAAAAATTATGGTAGTCCTGTACACACCAGAGACTGGTGATTATCTCTTAAAACAATTTGTACCAGTAGCAGTTATTAATGCGGTTAATGCTTTTAGTTATCTAGAGTAGCGTAGTTTAATTGATACTAAAAAGTTAACGTTCAGCAAAATATATCACTGTTTAATATCATGAATCTCCTGATGTTAATTAATTTATTTAAGCTTTATTCTAATATTAATTGATTGATTTTTCCCTAGTGGCTGTCATTTTTGTTGATGTACTTATGAAAAAGTGCTGGTCTCATTTAAAAGGCTCAAGTGCATTTACAAACAATGCAGGGTTTTTTGTACTTCTGATGGTGCAGTATTTAATTAAGTTAAAATGCAATTGCCCTGTATACTGGCTTATAAAATACTATTTCTCCCTTTAAACCTTGTTTCCTTAATGGCTGATGGATTTTATATTTGTAATTCTCTGTCAAACTGCAACCAGCATCCTTATAAGTGCTCAGAAAAGGTATAGATGAATATACACTATTTAAAGAGAACACTGATTTTTTTTCTTCTAAAATTGACCTTGGACAGCCTGCTCACACCATCAAATTGATGTGCTTCTCCTGATATTCTGAACACAAAGAAACAGTCTAGCACTGGAGATTTTTTAAGTGGCTATTGCTGCATTTGGTACCACTCAGCTGGGCAAATGCATGCACTGTTATTTGTGCAAAACTCCATCTTTACTGTAGGCAGCTCTCACACAGGCCTTTTGCTTTCTTTTGTGTTTCCTTTCTGCAATGCTGTACTTCAAGCACTACTGCTTTGGGTTTTGTTTTGTTTTGAGTGGAATTCATGAGGTAAGAAGAGGGGAACTCTTTGGGAACGTGGTCCCAGCAATTGTATTCATCTTCCATTCTTATTACTAGAACAAGTAGATTTTTAGTGCTTGGAAAGGATAAGAAAATGTCTTATGAAGGAATGAGAAATTACCATTTTTGTATATGTAGGAGTTGCTTTCTGCAGGTGGTTGCTGAGGGTACAGCATTGTGCTTGTCCCAGCCAAAGCTCTTGTACAATTTTTTCAGATACTGACTTATAATTGAGCCCACTGAATATTTATGGAAAAATCTGTGGTACTACAAACCCCTGTGCTGACTTTCTCTTTGTACAGGTGAAAGCAGAACACTGCTGTTAAATGAGTTGATTTATAGCAGGAAGATTTAAATAATATTTTGCCAAACTGAAAAGCAGAAAGCAAGCCTTCCTTGCAGTTAATTTTGTGCTCGAGTTTGGGATTGCCTGCCTTGAATCAGTTTCTAGTAATTCATGAAGTGGCATAGAAATTCTAGTCTTTGCGAATTGATACTCCCATTTCACTTAGTTATTGTTCACTGTAAAAAAAAAAAAAGTCATATTTATAATAATAAAAGGTAGGTATGCTGGCAATCTGGGAGTTGTACCCTCTTTTTATGTGCATGGGACACTTTGGAATTAGATTTGTGTGATTATGGGAAGAATGCACAATTGCAGTCAACAGGGCAGTGTCGGGCATTCAAGAAGTAGCACAGAGCTGGAATATCTTTCAGTAAGCAATAGGCTGCAGGATTAAATGAGTACAGATTCATACCTGTATGGGCAAAGTTACTGATTCATGCCAAATGTAAGCTGAATGACATCTTGGTTTTTACTGAAGTCAGTAGCTTTTGCTGTTTGATAGGACAGATTTTTCGTCCATTATATTTTGCAATCGGAATTCATAGCTATGTACACTAAAACTGTGTACAATGCTGTAATCTCACAGTGCAATTTGAAGGTAATCACTATTCCTTGTAGAACTTGTGGTCAGAGACAGTATTGTGGTCACTTGCTCTGATGTAGTACATAAAATCTCCTAGAAATGGCTTAGTTGTAATTCATTCTACTTTAGGGCAGAAGAATGGGCTAGGCATCTATTAGTAAATGATAATTAAATATTAGGGTACCAGACCCTGCTCGTATCCTAAACAGGAGGTGGTTCTGGCCTCATCATCTGTAAAGAATTGCAGTTACAAAAAGCAAAATAAAACCTCATGCAAGTATATTTTTGTGAGTAGGCAGCTATGTGTTGTTGACTTTTGATGGGCAATGTCAGGAATTATTATATTTCTAACGAATATTTAAAATGAAATAGTATGTATGGTAACATCTTAATATGTAAGACCTTGTTTTGCCTGAATGCTAATTATTTTTCACTTATTTTCCCACCGAAAAACAATACATTTTCCATAGACTTTTTATTTTTATTTCTCCTGAAGTAGTATCTGGACTCTGGATTTTAAAAAAGGTTTGGAAGCAGTAGACTAAATGACCTCACTATATTCCTTCCCATCCCTCCCAGTAAATTTGAAAAAAAGTAGAAAAGCTCTGAACATTGGCAGGGGCAATATGCCATAGCAAGAATGTATCGTTGTGCTGCAGAACAGAAAAGTAGGGCTTGGTGGCCAGATGCTTGTGTAACGTCAAATATTTCATATCAGTGTGTGCTGCTTTAGAGTCCGACACCAGAATTTGTGGATGCTAAGGTGCTGTTTTGTGAATAACTCCAGTGAATAAATCACTGAATCATGAATCATGTCCCTTGATATACAGCTAGTTAAGAAGGTGTCTAGCAGCCTGTGACAGCATCTTACCAGGCATAGAACAGCTGTATTTTTGTTGAAGGAATTGGAGCTTCTTTACTGAGCTATACGATGTGTGTCAAATGATAACCTTAAATAACCTTAAATAGCATCTTCCCTTATCCAAGTGTAATGCACATTGAGAGAGGTGACGGAAGAGGAATGGCCAATGTTTGCAATGCCCCAGTATTGCTCTGTAAGCTATGTGAACACCTAAATGCTGTAAATGTACTTTTTGGTATAGTGCTGCTACAAATTTACAGTTCAAGTTGGCTTAAAGTATTGCTCCTCATTCCCATGTTACACTTGCTACGCTAGAAATTATTTACTGTTCCATGAGGTTCACCAAACTCAACGTATGGAGAAGCAGCACAACAGAAATGTCTGATAGATTTATTGGAGTAGAAGAAGCTGTAGTCTAACATGAAAATATGAATTGCAATGACAAGGTGAAACCTGTGAAATGGAAAAAGGAATAAACAAAACCCTTCCAACAACCTCCTGATCAAACCCTGCAGTTACAGTATTTTTTCCAGTATTCAAAATCGATGGAGAAAGTCTAATCCCTTTGTAGCAATAGCAACAGTGAAATCTGTTGCTACACTGAGATGACGACTGCAAAGGAATTAAGCTTTATGGATTAAAATATTGCAAATTATGTTTTCATTTTTTTTCCAGTGAACTGAATAGATGTGCTCAAGTGCATTTATAATAAACAAACAAAGAAAAAAAAAACCCTACCATCTGTCTATAAAAGCAGAATTTGACCGTGGAGTATTAAATCAAATTTAAAAGAAGCTTTTACAATTTCACATTATTGGGAAACTCTGGCTTCACTATTGCCAAATCCTGTTTTAGGATTTTCATTGTAAACAACTTTCTTGTGACATTTCTATCTGAAGAAAAAAAGTCATGGCCTAGTTCAGTCTAATACTGTATCTGGGTTTGGGGCCAGTGTCAAACAATGGAAATACACAATCTTGAATGAAAGTTCCCTCTTCTCCTATGCAGTCACAACTTTTTGTGTTCCAGATATGGAATTCTCCAGTATTTGCTTGGATAAAACTCCTGCTCGATTTGTCCTGAAGGTATTACTTTCTTATCGCACTCCAAGCACTGAATTCATGCACTTGCCTGTTGTTTTTGAATTTACAGCTGCACTTGGGTGTGATGTACATAAACCTACAAAGCATACAGCTAAAAGCAGACACAAAGGGAGCAGAAAACAGTTATTTTTAGATTGCAAGTCAGAGTAACAGCACTGTGCTTCCAAACAGAAGGTGTCTCCTTCCCTTGTCCCTTGCTGTCTGTTCCCAGTGGGATGATCAGATGGGCAGCCACATCAGCTCCTGCCTATGGAATTGCACAGGGATCCCATATAATGTGCTAACTCAGCAAGAAAACGTGTGCTTTTCCTGGTCTAGTTCTCTGCTGATTCAAACAGCCTTTGCTGTGCAATTAGGCAATTGCCAAAGCAGATGCAGAGTAAGTGATGGGACTGCTTGAGGAGATTTGGGAGGGATTAAGGCCTCATCTTTCTGATGGTGGTTAGAGGTTAACTGGGCTAAGGCTGTAATGTGAAACGGCCTTTTGTGGCTTTTACAGCACTGGTGTATTTTCATTCTAAAACTTAGAAATGCATACCCAAGAAAATATGAAAGTATCCTCATTTGATTCAGGGATTTGAAATTGTATTCTATATTTTAGTAATCCACAAAATCACGTGTTCTGGCTGTCTAGTTTTCTGGTTCAAAATAGCGAGTCCTGAATGCATTCCAATCAGGGACTGATGAATCTTAATTGAGCCTCAACCAGATGGTACAGTTCAAAGGTATAAGCAAAAATGTGCTTCTGCTTCATTTTTAAGCCTTACTTTAGTGTGCTTACCGTGGGAGAAACAATATTTTTTTTCCTGCCACTTTTTTTTTGTGTCTCAACCTAGCACTTCTCAGAAACAAATGGACCTAATACTTAAAATAAGTACTAGCTTCAGCAAGCTTCTCCAAATCCTGTGTAATTTTAGGCAAATTAAGAGGTTTCACAAATATTTGCTAATGATATTCTCCAAAATATGCCAAGCTGGAATCACAAAGATTTTTAAGTGGTTATATTACCTGGAATATATACTTTTACATACACTTCTCAGAATTTCCACTTTGCTCTCTATTTAATGTCATATGAGGGCCTACCTGCCTTTGTGGAAGTAATATTATTACGTGATGTGAAAGCAGTAATTTGATGCCTAGATAGCATTTATTATTCATAGGATTATTATGTGGAGACGATGTAATGTTGTTATTGCACTTCACTGACATTACGCAGACACATTTGATAATGGTGTGGTAAAGTACCGTGAGTTAGCTATCAAGGCTCAACTAGTAATATTTATCCTCTTCTTTCCTGATGCAATCAGCTTTTCCAGTAGGAAATGAATTTTGCTCAACCTTAATTAAGATGCACTGACTTAGAATTAAGTTTGCTATTCACATCTGATCAGGATATGATTTAGAGTCTTTTCCTACTTACTGATAAAACCCAGCCACAAACACTCCCCTTGCAGCAGTTGGTCGTGCAGTAACCAGATCACTCGCACGGCCAGACTCATGTGCTCAATAACTATGGCCAAGTAACAGCATCTTGGTCTGCAGGAATGGAGCCCATGAAATAAGACACACAGTTTTGCACGTGTAGGCTGGATTTTTCCACGGCCAGATTATTCTTCATGATAGGACTATATGCAGTCTTGCTTTAAAAATCTCTAGTTAGGAGCTCTCCAACGCATTCAGAGTTTCCAGAAAATGAGAGGTAGCATTTAATTTCTCAAAAGTTGCCTTTAAAACAACAGCTGTAATAAAACACAAAACTAAGTCTTGTGTTCAACCAGAAAAAAAAACACCAGAAAACGACAACAGAGGGGTGTTAATGTGGCAAGAATGACATGTCCCATGAATTTTACAGCACAACAAGAGAGATTGAAGGCATTTTAGTTTTCCTGGGAAGCAAAGTAGCAAGGCCAACCAGAAATGCAGAACAGTATGTTGCCTACCTCAGCTTATAAAAACAAATCACATTTGTCAGTGAGAGAATAACTTCTGTGAGGTTTCAGTGCTCCGGGAATATTTGCCAGGTGGTAGTTTGGATTCCTGCTCTGAGATTCCATACCAGCCCAAATTTTATGTGGGATTTAAATGGGTGCCTAATACAGTGATGTGAGCTCTGCTGAAGCTTGACAGGTATTCGTGATCCAAATATGCCAGTATAAAAGTGACTTTGATCTGTTCAAACTGTGCTCCAGATATCCTTGCAGTGCTGTCATTTGTGTTTCAGAATATTTATATATAAATAATTGCAGAGATTTATTTTCTCCATTATTCACATGCTGCAATTTTTGCACAGTTTGTGCAGACACTCTGGAGTGGTTTTATGCTCTAAGTATTTTTTCCTTAACTTTGATATTTAAATGTTTGTCTCAAGAGAACTTCTTCTTGGCTCTGCTCTTCCAAAGCACCTGCAGGGCCCCAGCACAAGTTGCCAGCGTAAATCATTGCACAGATGACAGAAGCAAAAACTGCTGCGCTGCATATCGAGAAGTACACACCACCCCTCTTCTTTTCTACAGGTACCACAGGCAGATGGGGATTTGGGGGTAAGGCTCAGCGGTTAGGTGTTCTGTTGATCACTCTGCAGTTCTTATTTGGGTCTTATTTCCTACACTCTACTGTATTTTTATTTACTCTGCAAATATTCATTTGCTGTTCTTCGTTAGTGTGAGGATTTCTAATATTGTTGCTTCCTGTCAGTGTTCCTTGCTGCTATTATTTCCTCTCCATGTCATCACTCTGTTCCCCCAAGCGGTTTTTACTGCAGTGGGATTGTTTTTCCCAGGTATGCTGCAATGTCGGTATTTGCCTTAAGTCACAGTGCATGTTTAAATTTGTCTCCCTTCAGCTAAGCTGTTATGTTTGATTTCAGAGCTAAGTGTTCTTAATGCACAGGCACTTTGTGCTATGTTGTACGCCTCATTGTGGCTTCAGTTTGGAGCACTTCTTTTTATGTGTTGCGTAGCTGAGGTCCCTGTTGGCCACTGCCCCACAACATCACCAGATGGAGGAGTTCAGAACCTACACTTCTTAAAAGTCTCATTTTTGGTTTACCTATTTTTTTTTAATAATATATATGACAACTGTTGGAAATCAGAGTAAGAATTTCTTTTGTTTTGTTAAACTTTCTATTATAAAGCAGAAGAATGTGTTATAAGAAGTTATTTGTATAATATTTTATGTAGAGATAGTAAAAAAGTGGTACACCTACATGTCTCTATTCCTGTGGTTGTTTTGCAGACTTCTGATTTCTGAACCAAAGTGTTAGTTTACACAGTAGAGCTGCACAGTGAACTATTGTTAAACGAATTTATGTTAGGAATCGATGGGTTGCAACATTTCGAGGTGGTCAGATAGCTTCCAGTATACTGAAAAAATAGAATATGCTAGGTTTATATTCCTGGAACATACGTTGCCATTGCTGTGCTCTAATGCCTTGTCACTGCTGTCTTTCCCAGTGATGCCAAGGAAAAAATGCCAAATATTAAACTTGTATAGTATCTGGCAGAAACAATGAGGTTAAAAAAAATAAAATACAAGCCCTTCCTTTGGCTATGAGCCTCAACAGGGAGTGAGATTGTGCTGTTAGGGTGTTAGGGCTTGTAAGGGTTTTGCAGTTATCTTTGTAGTGGTGCTGGATGTGGTTATGATGACAATTCTAGACAGAGTACTGATTAAACACTGGTTTCTTTAAGTTTACCATTATTCGTACATTATGCAGTCATTGAAGAAATCTCTCTCTCTCTCTCTCTCTCTCTCAAATTGGCATAAGAACTGGGGAAAGGGAAGCTCTGGTGATTTTCACAATTCTGAATTGAATTCTTGGTGGAAATAGTCTCACTATTTGTGTTTTGGACAACTGTGGATTCTTAAATGTAAACTTACAGTCTTTCTTAAATGGAAGAGGCTACAATGGGGAAAAAATACTATTTCAGATGGAAGTCATTTCAAGTATCTGTTTTCAATGGCACTTTAAGAAGGCTTAGCTGGATTAGGCATGGGCAAAAAGCTTCTTTGTTGATTCTTCGGGCTTTCAGAGTGGCTTTATTTTTCTGGCATTAATGTTTGTACATTCTGTGCAGAATAGATGTGGCTTAAGTGTTTGACAGCTCTGTCTCACTCTGTGATCTGCTGAGTTTCTGTTGCTGATCATGCCTGTTAGTGAAATGTATATTCACATTACCCTGCTTGACAAAGAGCAGTGAAGCACAAGTGTCTCCCGATGAGAAGCTTCCACTTCCAGTAAGAAGTGTGTTATTTCTGCCCCGGCTGCAGGGGCATTTTCCAGCTCTGCTAATTTCACATTCGAGACTGCGTAGGATGCAAAAGGAATTAATGTCACTAGGGTAACCTGCTGCCTAGTTGCCAAAGTAAAGCCTGCTTTCTCTAAATCATCTAAAGAAAATTCATTGCTAGTATAGCTTGCCCACTTAATACCTGATTTATTTGCTTACTAAATGCATCTGCCTGGTACTTGTTGCTGTTTTGGGGAGGAGTAAAACTCCTAAAAGAGATCGTTTGAGGATTTTAGTCAAATTATTGGCCAAATGTGTAATTCAAATAATCATTGTTACTGTCCAGAGAGGTATAAACTAACGTGAAGAGGGGTACCAGGTTAATTTTCTGGGATGTGATTCCTAGTGGTATCAGTGATGTGGCAGTTCTGTGCCACCTGCTCCAGCCTTTTTCTTTTCCCTTCACTGTGGAAAATCAGGAATTGTCCCACTACTGTCAGCATGAATCTTCAAATTCTCTAGGGCTCTGATACAGATCTGTGATCCACTTTTCAGCCTTGCTAATGTCTCCGTATCATCACAATCTTCACACCATTCGTCCTCTCAGCATGATGTCAGACTGTTTCCCCACAGACTCCTTCCACTTGCTTCAGCAGGAATATTCCAAAAGAACAACGTGTTCATTTTCTTCAGTTGTAGAAGCTTCCTGATTTTTACAAAAGCACGATCTATTGATAGTGTATCCATACCACCTCACCACAGCCTACAAGTACTGATGGCTTTCTCTGCAGATTTGACAGGCACATTTATACATCAGATCGCAAGATCGTGAAGGTGTGTTGTACAAGTGACATTTCAGTATGACTTTGGATGCAGTGTGTATGGATCTAATTCCATATTACTTGCCTAAGGGTACAGTTCTAAAATTAAATCTCTGCAAGTACCAACAGAAGCTGACAATTGCTTTTATCATCGTAATTTTAACCACAATTCGGTGATCTTTATGCACATTTCAGCAACTATCTGGAAGCATTAGGAACTGCAGCAGATTTAATTTCTGTACCTAAGAACTATTTCCATCATTTCATAAAATGTTATTGGTAGGAGATGAGTGCTTTACTATTTGTAATTAATATACAACTTCCCACTGGCAGTTTAATGTTTTCTAAAGCCAAACTTGGCCATGTTTTCATTTGCTTCATGTGCTAACTAACGTTCCTATATGACCAGTGGCAGCAGGCCAGTGCAGATAGGTGCTCAGAGGTATGTCTCTGGGAGTTGTACCAGATCAGGGTCTGCAGATCAGCTCTCTAACCAGGTGGCCCAGCGTGCTGAGTTTCTTCTCTGCACACTAAAAGGGTGCGGAGCTTCTGTGAAGCCCCTTGGCTCCCTGGCTGGATGCATGCCTGCCCTGGCATTAGGCAATACCAGATGGTGGCAGTTCCCGAGGGCCCAAGGGGCAGCGAAGCCCAGGCATGCCTTGCCTCGCTGTGCAGGTTGCAGGGAATCACTTAGGGACTCCTTTACAGCACACAAATCCCCAGCTGGGGGCTGCAGATGGTTTTCACTCTCATTAAGCCTTTTGTGCAGCACAAAGGAGGCAGGACAGCCCAGAGAACGTGTCCTGCAGATTTTGGCACTTAGGGTGATTCTTTCAATTAATATTTCCACCTGCTGCACAGTAATCTGTCCAGAAGTCCTGTGAAACATCGCATTTCCATCCCATGTGAATGGTGTTCCAGTAGATCTTCTTAGTATTTTTGTTTGGCTTTTAAATCGTCATGACAAAGAAACTCTTATTTTGGGTATTCAGCTTGGCCTGTTGTCTTTCAGATAACTGAATTGCTGGGAAAGTGAGAAATTTCATATAATATAGAACTGCATTTCTTGCCTTTTAACACTAAGTCACCAGTGTCCAAAGTTAGAGCAGATGAAAATCCCTTTTGTAGAGGGTGCATTCTCATGCCTGTGTGCTGTAGGTTCTTATTGTAGGCAGAACTGCAAGGGCAGTAACTGGAAGTTTTGGATGTCCAATTTGTTTTTCATGGTAAAAGATTTTTAGAATTCATAGTTTTGCAGTTTTCTTACTAAACCATTTTGTGGGATGACTGAAACTTGTTTTTTCTCCAGTGAAATCATTTCCAAGAACAAGTAGCACAAACATTCTTTGAAAGTTTTAATCTTCTAGTACAGTTTCTGCTATTTTGACAGGAGAGTAGAAGAGTGTTTGTAACTTTCACCCAGTAAAAGCTCCCTCTAAGACACTTCGTAACTTCAAACAGGTATTCCTCAGCCCAGAAATGTCCTCCCATGCATTGCACACTTCAGGTCTCTGATACAGAACATTTTTAGAGCCCTAGGAGACACAGTAGGAATCCCCACTTCGGCCAAGTTGATTTCATATTTCTGTCACTGGTTTCTTTTGTATTTTATTTTCAGCAAAGGAGAGGATGTGGATCCAGGCAAGGGAAAAAAGAGCCCTAGAGTCAGAAAGAGGGGAAAAAATGTTTGCTACAGAAAAGCAGGCTGTTTGTCTCCATCTTTGAGTCTATTGAAGGTTAACTACTCATTTCCTCAGCACGTGGCTCTGAAAAGTTAGTCTCTTCCTTAGCAGCACAGCGCCTGTAGATGTATGAGCATCCATGGAGACAAGAGAAATAGCAATTTCTTTATGAAGTGGCTTTGTATTCTACTGTGCACTCAACTCCATTCAGTAACAGCCATGTCTAGGAAAATTGAAAATAATCCCAAACCATACCATAGACATGGGAACTGTTCATAAAGAACTGTATGTGTAGCATGAAATACACATTTAGCAGAAATATAAGCAGAGAAATTGACAGCTTTGTAGTTTCTGAAAAGTAGTAGTGCTGAATTTCTACAAATACCTTGTGTTTTACTACTGTTGTGATTGCTGCCTTTTATGTTTGGGGAAGTTGAGGGGATTTTATAGGTTCATATAAATTAACACTTTGCTCAGTGGAAATAGGATTTTTTTTTTTTTTCAAGCACAGGCTCAAGGACATTCTCAAAATCCTTTTTGAGGGAGAGAAACGTGAAAATCCAGTGTCTGATTTATGCAGTTTTTTTCATTTGACAGATGAGAAGTCTTAACTTAAAGACAGCCTGCACTTGTGTCACACCGTCAAAGGGCTTTTACAGCCTGCAAATCCACTGAGAATAATTCATTAGCTAACGGTTTTCATCTTCTCAGTTTCTCATCTCCTCATTATAAAAATGTCATGATAACCAAAAACAAAGCACAAATAACTATAAATGTTATGAAATTCTTGGCATCACACATTCTTTTTCCCCCTTTGATCTTGTTTCAGGAAGTAAAATAGGCACTATGTTATCCGTACCAAGTGAAGCTACCACCAAAGAGAGAGATGTATTTGACAACACCCAAATCGCAACTAACCTGTATATAATCATCTGAATCCGAGCCTTTAATGTAAATCTAAACAGATATATTGCAGTAGTACAGCATTCTTCAGTATAAAGGGCCAGACTCATCAGTTGCACTGACCATTTGCACCCTTAGCGTATGTAAGCTATGCTGTAAGCACCAATACATGTGCACAGGAAGCAACTGAAAGAAAGTGTAAAGGTTTTAGGTAGATGGAAGGATGTTGATGACTGTCATGGCTTGACCTACTTTGGAACAGAGCCGCATACGCCCAGATCTGGAGCAGTTCGTCTCGCGTCGTGCAGAAGAGCTGAAGAACAAATTCCCTTGCGCTGTTGAAGCCCAAGGCAGATGTGCCGTGGGCTTCCATAGAGAAAGGATTTCAAGGCCAGGGATTTGGGAATACGCTACAAGCTGTACAAAACCGACTTTGTATTTGGATATACATTCATACAGTTTCCAGCTGGTTATTCTCATGAAATAGTTTCTAAAGCGACCTATTTAGTTGGCCATGTATTGGTTGATGCTTGATACCGAAAACAGCTGTAGAGTACGGAATATAGCTAGGACTGCCGTGCTCCTTGCTTGTGGGAAGACTTTGCCTTTATAAAACTCAGACCAGACAGCAGAGCGTGAGGTGTTGGCTCAGTAACAGCAACCAGGACCTGGGTCAGCCGGGACCGGCTGTGTGTGCGCCCCTTGCTCCTGCTTGTGTTGGGCTGCGCTGCTGCGGCGGGTGGCACATCGCCGCTCCTCTGCTGCTGCAGCGCGGGCTTTGAGTTCCCAGTGCATCCTGTGGCCGCGCTTCCCCACGCAGACACTCGGGGACAAAGACCGAGGCAAACGGGCGAGTAAGTGGGGGACGCAGAGCCGCCTGCACCAGCCCGGATCATTGAACACTGAGGAAATGGGAAAGGACGGCTCTGCTGCGCCCGGATGACACGGATAACAGCGCTGAGAACCGTGAGTGAATTCGGAAAAAAAAAAAAAATTAATAAGAATAACGCGGAAATGGGCATTTTGGAGCGGCTGCAGCTCAGGGGGAGCTCCCCCAGGCGCGTACCGGGGGCCGGGGCCGTGTGGCGGCGGGGGCGGCCGCCTTCCTCCGCGGCCTCCCCCCGGCCCCGGCGCCGCCCAGGCCCCGCGGGGCTGCGGCCCGGGCCCGGTGGCGCTGTCGGGGGCGGGGGCCGGGCCGCGGCCCCGGCGCTGAGGGGAGGCGCTCGCCCCGCCGCGGGCGCCCGGGGGCCGCCGCCGCTGCCGCAAGGACGGGGGGGTCCGGCCGCCGCCCTCCGCCGGAGCCCGCCGCAGTGCGCTGAGGGGAGGCGAGGTGAGAGGAGAGCAGAGGAGAGGAGGGGGCCGGGCCCGGGGGGGGGTCTGGGGGGGCTCTGCGGCGGCTCCGCGCTGGCCCCGGGGGTCTCAGAGCCGTGTGCGAGGCGCGGTGGCGGCGGGGAGGGGGCTCCTGGAGCTCCCCTCCTGCGGCTTGCTGCTGTGGTAGCGGGGAGATGCTCCCTTAGCACGCCGGTTTTGTCTCCCAACCTCTCCGTGCTCGTGTCGGTGCAAAGCGGGAGGGTTATCTGGATGGAAAATACAAATCGTTCCTAGGCCGTGTGGTACCAAGATCTGGTGTGTGTGTGTGTTGCATGTAGACAGTGATAGTTACATAATTGAATCTTTCTTGGTTTGCTAGCGAATAGATGGCAGGAGCGCGCAGTGTATTTATACCATCCTCCTTTCCTTGCTGGGATGCTCTGTGCACAAGTCCCCGCACTGCGTTTGCGGGAGATGCAGCCCCCAGCGCCTCCCGTGCCCGAGCCCCGGCAGCAGCTTTGGCTTGCTTCCCTCACAGCCAGCCAGGGCGGCCTCCTGCATGCTCCGAAACTTCTCTTCTAGCTCCTTTCCTCCCCAGCCATTATATTGCATCAGAAAAATAAAGTCACACCAGTCTACTTCAGTAGAAATTATTCACAGCGCTAAGAAATCTGTGTTGGGGATGGATTAAAAAATAAAACAAACCACACAACACACACCTTCTAACAATATGCAGATGCCCAGTTTCCCCAGCTGTTAGACTCCTTTGGAAAAGTCCTCTGCTGGCGTGGTTGCAGCATCAGCCCCGAGGTATGATGTCAGTATCAGCATCCAAAAGGAGCAAACCCAACGCTTCCTTTCTGTCACCACCGCTCCCCCAAAAATCCTCTCATGTCAGCTGGAGATCGCTCAGAGCATGTCAGGTGCTGTCCTGCACGTGTGTATCGATTTAGATATCCATCCCTGTTTGTGTCTGATGCTGGAATTTAAACTTAGCACCGTAAAATGGACTCTGAGATTGCACAAAGTTCAGAGGCACCATTTTGATGTCATGCTTCGTAGCAGTTTAACTCCAGGGAATTGTGGCTGGAAAGCGCTCGGTTCACCTTGCTTTGGCACCAGGAGGAGGCTGCCTGTAAAGGCAAACTTGTGGCATAGCTCGGTCCTGCTGGCTTGGCGTGGAGTGCTCACAGCTCCCCACGAGGACCCTCAGCCTCCCTTAAAGACTGTCCTTGCTATCTTGCTATTTATTTTTAAAGGCAATTTAGCTAATGGGCACTTCTATTTGCTTTACACTTGCTGTGTTTTTTCAAACCTGTTAAATTCACAGTGTTACGCCTTTAAGAAACCTTGTGATGTTACAGTGGCTGCCAGCCAGAACAATGTACTGGTTTGTCAGATTTCCCGAGAAGAAATGGAATAAATTTCCTTTTTCCCACTTTATAAGATTAAATAGTAATGCCTAATTGAAAAAATTAATAGGCTTTTTTGTTTTCTTTGTGGGCCACTGTTACTCAAACTGCAGCTAAGGCTCCAGTATGCTGTAAAACAGGGGACTTTCTGAGTCTGGGACTGAATCTGCTTATTGCATTCTTGAATAATTAAATATAATTTGTTTTCCATTTTATCTTTTTTTAGTCCGACTCAGCATTTTTTATTTTTTTTTCTAAAAACTCTCCTTTTGTCAGACAGAAGCAGGATGCTTAGGGTATTGCATTTATTCCATTGACTACCAGGTACTGACATAAGGGAGATAGTGACAAAATACCTATTTGGGTATCGGTACTTAATTGTTGAGAATGAGATGTAAATGTGTGTTTAAAGTTAATTACCATGCCCAAAGCTTATGTTCAAGAGCATAGCCAATGGTGCTGCCTTTCACAGCATGGGATGCTCAGCGTGGCTGAGCCTGGTGATGTTGATGGTGTCGTGGTGTCATCGTGCCTGGCCTGCTCACTCTGCCCATCGCTGACCTTTTGGTTATGTTGTGCAGGGGAAAGGCTGGAGTGAAGGTGCTCACCAGGAGGCAGAGCATTAACTTCAGTGCCCGTCAGATGGAACCACTGGTGAATAAAACACAGTGAATTGTCATGTGGTGTTTCAGGGCTTAAAAATAAGGGAAAGGCAATGGACAAGTGACATGAATGTTTCCTATAGAAGTCCTCCTCCAGCGTAAAAGGAAAGGAGACAAACTCCTGTGTGCGTGGAAGCCTGTGTGTTAGCACTCTGAAGCTAATGACCCTATATGAGGTGTTTGTCTAACCATACCAGGGCCCTTGCAGGGTGAGAAGAACGTGATTAACTATCATTATTATAAATTGGTATTTGAGTTTAGTGTCTAGGAAAAGTTCCACCTCATTTCCACTGAAATTGAAGAAAACCGTGCACTATTTATATGGATAATGATATCAGGCCTCTGTGGCAGCTTGTTCATGGCCAGTTGGAGTACCAGTGATGTTAAAGAAGAGGTAGAAAACACCTTTTTCTCTGGCCAGAGCAAAAGTGATGATAAAGCTTTGTGTAACGTGGGCATGTGCTGCAAGGGCACGTCTTCATGGGGTGGGATCAGGATCCTTTGTCCTCAAAACTTGCCTGCCGCTGCCAGGTGCTGATAGCTTTTTGAGGTCTAGAGCACGCTGTGTGTTTGCAAGTGATCTGGGTATGGAGGCTGAAAGGTACCGGGACTGACAGTTTCCATTTTGTGGAAATCCAGTTTGTAATGGAATTGGGCCTACCTCCTGGGATTGAGGTAAGGCGAGGAGAAATTTTATGCTGAAATACTGTGGTACTTGTAGAAGAGCTTAAGGAAAACTTTCCAAGTGTTATTTGCTTTAGAGAAATATAGCTGCTAAGTTAAGTAGCAAAGAAGAGTGCTCTCTTCTGAGCATCTTGGTGAAACTTCCGAGTTTTCATATTAAAAGACTGCAGCCAGGTCGTGAATTCTCATGGGAGGTACAAGCCCTGGACTCTTAATTCGAGATGCAGTCGCTCATGTTACAAGTGAACAACAAGTGTTTCCGTTGTCCCCTCCAGCACCTAGGAGTCCTGTTATTTGTTTTGATCAAGTTGATGTTAGGCTTCCAAAGCTCTGCTGACGGGATGTATGAGCTCAGATGTCAAGGCAAATGGCTAGTTGTAGCCTTCATATCTTCCTGTCTTACTTGCGCAGAGCTGTTGATTTTCCCCGTGATACTGGGGAGAACTTTTCAGTGGCTGTGGCTGAGCCTTGTTGGGGTGTGGATGGTTCTGACTCCGGATTGCTTGCGTCATGTTACGTTTACACAGTTTTGAGTCACAACTGTATGTGTATTTTTATGATTGAGGAGGACTGGTATGTTGATACAAACGTTGTTGAATGGACAACAGCACTTGTATTTACTGATTTGTTTTGTACCTTTGTCCTGAAGTATGTGATTTTGAAAAAACAGAAAATGGCATTTTCTTAAATAATAGTTTTGAAAGATAAAAATGAATTTATCTCTCTTTATTTAAAAATAATTTTTGAGAAATAAAAATAAATAAGCATATGAAAAAGGTTCTTTTCTTACACTTTTCTATGTGGCACAATTGTAGCATGTATGTGTTCTGGAGAAGCGATTATAATTGAAATGAATTTGAAATGGAAATGTGAATTTGGCATTATTTGTCCAAAAGACCTGATCAGTATGGTCAAGCCTAAGTCAGTGGTCAAAGTAGTGCACTGTTTGCCCTTTAGAAATATTAGGGAAGTACCCAAAAGTGGATGCTTGGTGGTCTGAGCTATTTGCTTTGGGAGCGGGTAGGGAGTGGAGGGAGTTGTTGTGACATAATTAATATTTTGGGTTTTGTTCTTTGTATCAGCAGTGGAAATTATCTGGGAATTGTCTGGGAATTATTAGCCCTTGGTAATAAAGAAAAGAATATTACAATTGAACAGTGAAATATATAGCAGAATCATTGAGCTGGTGGTTCTTGATGCTGGTGTACAACAAATCACAAAATGAGGAGGAAAACTGCAGAATTGTTCAGATAGTTTAGGTGATTTGGTTCCGATTTCTTAAGGGGCATGCCTCTGTTCCTCTGAGAAGCTGCACAGGGACACACACAGTCTGATTTGCGGACTTGTAGTCATAAAAACTTTAATAACATTGTCAATATGCCTATATGCCTTGTATTGACCACAGCAGAAAGATACGAGGTAACAACAATTAACATTTACATAATAAGCCCACCTAAATATTGCATGGAGGACAGTCAAATGTGTTCTCTTAAGTGCTACGATGGCCAGGATCCATTGGCTAGGATCCTCTTGAAAATCAGATTAAAAGTTTCTGTGCTTGACAAATACAATGTCATTAGTTTAAAAATTCCCTGAAGGCTGGTATTGTAATTAGATGAGCCTGAAGCTTACAGCAGTAAAATTCATTTTCCTCCAGGAATGACAAACAGCATCTTTTTTAAAAAGAAAAAATAAAATACATTGACTGATCCTTGTCAGAGCGAGTAACCACGGTAGGAAAGAAGAGTTTGCCAGGAATAAATGCGACAGCTGAAGCCACAGCTCCTTGCAGTCAGCGGGGTGGCCCAGCCGCAGGATGGTGGGAAGCAGCAAGATCTGCAAGAGTCCTGCTGAAAGAGTACTGACAAGTGATCATGCATGAGGTGCCGAAGTGGGGATGCATGTTACAGGTGCTGAGTATTCGCAAAAATAGCCACAGAAAAATTACAGAACCAGCAACTCATTTTGGATCTTGTTTGTCACAAAAACATCCTCCCATCTTTGGGTGATTCTTTGTTCTTTCAAAGAGTGTGAAATTTGTAGTTCTAGGCTCCAGCATTCTGGCTTCAAAAGCTGTGCTTGTGAAGCTGTGTATTCTCTTTAGTTAAGGTGTATTTTAAAGCCAGCTATTCGGCTCAGTAGGTTGTGTTAATTTGCTGCAGCATTACTGGTTTGAATCTTTGAAGCTGGTACTTTGAGAAAATAGTGATCCTCTCATACGAAACAGGAGTAGAGACTGTGAACTCATCTCTTTAAAATGCAACCACAGCTACATGAAAACATCACCTATGTTTCTTCGCTTACTGCTCTAATAAAGATACCTACACTGACTAAATGAACGTAAATATTGTTATCAAGGACGTAATTCCTCAAATATTTGTATTGCGCAGCAAAATTACAAACCTGACTGTGGTGGGCTCTCTGAGACTGTTGAAACTTTGGTTGGGGTGAGCAGGGCTGTCGAGGTACCTGCTGTCCAGCCGCTTGAAAGTAGCGTGGATCAGACAGATCAGTGTTTTGTGAGAAGAGCATTTATCATGTATGCCACGTGGCTTCAGCATCTGTTCCCTGGCTTGTTCTGTGTACAAGTAGAGGTACAGCCCTAAAGGCAAGGCTCTATGTTTTGGGGTGAGAAAAGGCACCGATTCCATTCTTGTTTCCAAGAGAGGAAAAAACAAACAAACAAAAAAACCCCAAAAGCACTCTCCTCTTGATGAGAAAACAAAACTTAAGATTTATTGCCTATTGTTGTTTCAAGTGTATGTGTCCATAAATATGTACAGAGTATATGTGTCCATAAATATGTACAGATATACACCTTGTTTCATAAAACATCTGGCTTCACGTTGCAAGTAACGTCATGTTGAGTAATGTCCAGATCATTGCAAAAATGCTGTGAGGATCTACGTATGTGTAGAAAAGTATCAGAACTAGAATAAATGCCAGAGTTCATTGTTGTTTTCAACTATGTTTTTGACACAGATGCTTGCCTGATAATCTCTGTGTGAAGTTATGGCATCCTTCTGTTTTTCTAAAACGGTTTCACTGTTTGTTTTGGAAGATTTTTTTGGTTTTATGTTATTTTTTTTGTTTGTTTGTTTTTGTTTTATTACTGATATTAAAAGAAACTGCAGGCAGGGACATAGACTTAAGTACTGGATTTCTAGCAAAGGCAAATTAATAAGGTTTTGGTTTAGATGTACTCCAGAAAGCCTTTTTTTTTTTTTTTTAATTGTCTGTATTGCACTTGTTATGTTTGCCTCATCATGATGGGAGAAATCACCAACTGAAGCCATCAGCTGCCAAGGCTTTAAGAACATGAAGTCAGGAGATTTGTAGCTCTTCTATGGCTTGCTGTACGCTTTTCTCCGTTTACAAAGAGTTTGAGGTATTGTAGACACAAGTATGTTCAATGCCTCTTGATATAAGCTTTATCAGTCTTCAGTTAGCCGTAAAGAGACAGTCCTTGCTTCTTTAAGGAAAAAAAAGGCTGACAAGTTTTGTTTCTTGTTTCTGAGGATAAATGTATTTCTATTACGTTTGCTGATTATAAATGTATGGGGTAAATAAAATCAGTGTAAGGAGGACTAATATATGTATGTAATTTTATTACTTTAATGGGAGAAGTACCTCATGTTGGCAAGAATGAATCTCCTGTTTCACAGCTTTTTATCTTACTGTAAATGTGTGATTAGTGTTTATTTATTTATTTTTTTTTATTCAGTACCGAAGTCCATTTTGGCTCTGCTCTTAAAAGAAAAGATAAACCACAGGTCTCATGCCTTTCACTGTGTCTCCTTTCCAAGGTTTGTGGTGTTACTGTTACCAAATAAGTCTTTTTCTTTCCAATGTTTTGATAAAAATCCACCCAAACAGAAGAGGAGACTGCTGTGAGGGAAAAAAAACAACCACACAAGAATGAACACTTAAACTCTCAAGTACTCAGCCTGGAAATATAGAAGTACTTTTCCTCAAATCTTTCTGCTCTGTAATCTTCAGTTGTATCTGAGGCTCTCATACACTCACACATTTCTGACAGATTAACATCATTTTTTAAATTCATGACATCCCTTTTGTAATGCCTAAGACAATGTTGGCTATCTGTATATTTGACAAAGACTTTCTTTACTAAAATATGCATTGATTAACAATGTGTGAAACAACATAATGGAAATAGTCTTCCTAAGTACAGATGACAAAGAGTTCAACCCTTTAAATACTTCAGATACAGGAGAATCCTGGAAGAAGAAATATTTCCAAGCTTCATTTCTGAATGTAAAATGTGTTGACTTAAGTGTCTTGTATTTGTATAGCATTTGGCTAACAAAAAGCATAGTGAAAGAGTAAAGGGTTTAGCGTTCTACTGAATATGCTTTGTGGCTGGTGACACAGGCTGTAACCCAGCTTGTCAAGTAATTATTTTGCTCTGAGTCCACAACTCTAACAGAAATTGATGAATGCTCACTCATGTAAGTAGCCCTATGAAAAATCAATGTCATAATCTCTCCTTGTTAGTACGGAAACAGGTGTGAAATCACTCCCTGCCCCTGCAGTCTTAACAGTGGGGACAGGGAGATGGCATCCCAAAACTATCCCCACGGGTTCCGGTTGTGCACCTTCCTGCTGTCGTGGCTGACTTATCTCTTTGTTCCTCCTCTGTACGTTGTAAGTGTAACCCTGATTCATTATGGAAGATGCTAATGACATCTTTCAGACTGACTCCCTAAGTCCAATACAAGTTGTTGAAGCCTCGGAATGGTGTCTTCTAAGGAAGGAGAAAAAATGGAAGCCTTGCATCGGGTGGAAAAGAAATGAGTCTTCTCCGCTGAGTGCTGCACTGAACGATTTGGATAGCTGGTCTTGTAACACTACTGTTATTTTTCTGAAAGTTTCCCAACTTAATGAGGTTTACTGAAAAAGGAAACAGTTGTAAGCCTGATTACAGCTCATGTAAATGGGCCTAATTCTTAATTGGGCTACTCTGATTTATACTCCTTAAAACAGGTCAATTACAATTTAAATTAAGTGGATTAAAAGAATATAGTCCACTTTGATGAATGGATCTGATCAGTTTTTCCTTCAACCTGTGCAATATACTGAGAAACCTGTTTTAAAATACTGTGGGATGCAGTTTACTACATAAAAATAGCAAAAATATTGGGTGATATGTTCACATTTGATGTATATAAGGAAAAAAGCTTTCTAGTGTGAATATTTTACTTTCCAGCTTTCCTATGAAATAGGCTCTTCAGTGGGTATGGGTATGGCTGCATGTACGTCACCTTTCCAAGACATTAGATAGCTTAGTTTAACTGGAGTTGATTTCACCTATTTCACCTTCTGGCCAAAACTGAACGTGTAATACTGCCAGCTATTTTTTTTTTCGTGTGTGTGTATGCACAGAAATACAGAGTAGCTGTAAGTCTTTATCCATTACTTATACATGGGGAGGACCCAAGCAATAAAGAATTCCAAGTGCTTGTAGCTTTGTTCCAATCAGTGCAGGAAAAGTTTTGTACAGGCATTCGTTGTGGAAAGACTGAGTAGTGCTGGGAACTGTTCCATGTGCGCCTGGCTGGTGTGCTGCAGGTAGTAAAGGACCAAGGGTGAAAGAACTGGGGCTTAAATGCTCTTGTTTGTAAGGGTTCAGCTACTGAGCAGTCTTCCAGACTGGATCAGTGAAATCTGAAGTCTTAGAGCAGTTTACGAATGTCCATTTCTGACAAAGCATTTCCATGAGAAGTCGTGTCCCAGCGTGAAAAATATCCTCTTGCTGCTCTTACCTCTTTTTCAGGAAGCATGTCATAAAAACTGCTTGTTTAAACTGTGCTTTTGTTCAATGGGACAACCTCTGTTCAGTCTGCTAATGACCTCGCTATTGCTTTTGCTTTACAGATACTGCCATTAGTCGTAGCAGCTGTATAAAACTCAAAGACTAGTACAGACATTCTCCTGCTTCCCGTTGAAACTTAGGATGGCAAAGCAACGCATCCCCCAAACACTATTAAGCTTCTTAAGTATCTTTCCTTCCAAGAAATAATGTCCTATAAAGAACTATAGCTGGCATATCCTCCTATTCCTGAGTGATAGTTCTACCATTATGGAGTTGATTATTTTAAATTAAACTTGGTTCTTCTAAGAGTCCAAGTGATGATATGTAATAACAGATTATGAGATTTTTTCCCCTTAATTAACATTAGTGTGCATTTAATGCGTCTGTTTAATTACAAAACTTCAGAATTTTAATCGATTTAACCACAGAACAAGAACAATGTGAATTTTAAGACAATATATATTCGGAAACGTCACATATCCGTTATCTTTAAATTATTCTTTTGATTCCTTTCTTTGAAGTTTTCCTATCTTATCATCCTATATGTCCCAAAGCACTTTTTCTTTTGATTTCCTTCCTTCGCTGATTTTCTCTCACTGTTATTTTTGTGTGTGTGTCTTCAGGGATCTCTGCAATTCTCATCATTCTAACACCTCCCCAGGCCTTCAGTAATTTTGGACTTCTGCAGTTCTCTGCATACACATTACTTCTTGCAGCCCTCCTTGCCCTTTTCTTTTTCTTTTCTAGTGAGGATGGAGCCTGGAGAGTTAGCTCAAGTCTGAATGTGCCTGAGTAGAGTAATAGAAGAAAATATTTTTCTGAAGACGTGCTCTCGATCATGGAGACAGCTCTGGAGACAGCCATGCTGTTCAGCTATAGGATGAGCAAAATGTGAGTCAGGGGCAGTGTTGTGGCCAGAAAACAAGAGCTGTGATGAGGATTCAGGTGCCTCTCCCCTCTGCCTGGTGTGTTGCAGGGGACTGGGCTCACCTTTTCTATCAGCTGCAGAACTGTGCCAGTGCTCTGACTTTTCTGAAAGATGCCACACATGAGACTGAAAACGTGTTGTTGTTAGATATCTCCCATGCATCAGGGAAGGATGGCACATACTGGCTTTTGCTTTCACCTCCAGCAACTCCAGTACACTAGCAATGAGGAGGAACATTCAATGGAGCTTATTTCTTTCTCTCCCACAATAATGAAGAGAAGGATGCTCTCTTTCAAAGTTATGCAAGAAGGCAGATGAAGCAAGGAGTAATTTGGGTCAGTTTACAAAATCACTTGCTGCAGGTGTGCTTGTGGTTTTTATCAGTTGGAATGGCACAGCTTTTTTCATAGAACCCAGCCATAAAAGAGTAAGGTTAGTACTTGGATTTTTTTAGTCTCTTCAAAAAATTAAAAATACAGCGGTATGCCCACACACACAATACTATTTTAGGTTAAGATTTTTTTAGCAAAATCATGCAATTGTTAGAGCCATTTCTGAGCTGAGAACAGATTTGTTTTTTAAGTTTTTTACATACAGTAATTTCAAAGTATCAGTCTAGAAGTGGTCTATGATGCTTTTAGTTCTTGAAAAGTATTATTATCAGATGCAAGGGCTGTGAGCAATAAGTAAACATCAGTGATACATACATGTGCTTATGTAGTCATAATTGTTGCAGAAATAGGTGCTGCGTGTTAGCAGTCCTTCTAAGACTACAAAGTAATGAGGAGACTTTTCTTTTTCTCTTAGGACAGTGGTGCTTTGGAGCATACTCTTTGAACAACTCGATGCAGGCAATTATATTTTGAGTTTGAGATGTTGGAAAGAAAAAATCATTCCTCTGCCAGTTATGATGTCCAGAAGCCTTTTGTACTTCCCTGTTCTTTGTTAGCTTTGAACATTTCTGATTAGCATCAACACTTATAAAGTCTACATGGGCTAAAATCTATCATAACAGACCCTACTGAAGTGTATTTGTGTCTAAAACTGTGAATTTTGATCTAAATCAAATGCTTTTGGCTTTCAAACCTCATGGTCTTGTTTGGGGCAGCTGCTTATAGAGAAAAAATTAAAAAGCAGCTGTATGAGGGTTTCAAGTCATGTGCTTCTATCATGTCCTCTGTTCTTTCCGTCTGCCTGGATTCACATCTTGCACTTTTATTGTGATTGTCTCATCTGAAGCACAAATTTGTGAGCCGTGCTCTTGAGAAATTTCTGCTGAACTTGGTAAAATGTTAGCATTAGGTAACGCCTGCCAATCTGTAACTGGTGTTTTATCCTGCAAAATAACATGCCAGGTATGGAATTCATAAGATCAGTCAGGAAAACCAGAATACCCTTTCTTTGGGAAGTCTGTGGAGGCTAGCAAGCAGTTTTGTGGGAGATGAACAGCTTTTGCAAAATCAAAGGCACAAGTCACAGCTTAATTGTAAATATTTGATACAGCTTGGTATTTAACACTGCATTGCTCTACTCAATAGCCAATTAACAGCTTATTTTCACTGTTATTAACACATTCAGAAGGAAGCTTGCTTCTATGGAAAGAGGAGGAGAAAAAATAAACTTGTCAAAAAGCAATTAAGTATTTAGCTGTAACTTTGTCTGGAAAGGACTCTGGGAATTACGTAAGCTGCGTGTTGAATATTCATCCATCACTCACATAAACCAGCAATTGGGTGGGAAATCTGGACTGCTTCTTTAGTTCAGAAAGAGCCTTTTAGATAACATTATCATGAAACTTGTAACAGAAATACCGGCCCCTAAATACCTTGTCTTGTTCTTCCTCTTTCATTAAGCAGGAGAGGTTTTGTTCTTCCTTTAGCAGCTGAAGAACATCAGCCTCAGGAGAACAGAGACTCATGTAGCTGCTCTAGTACTGAGTGCAGTAGATTTTACTCTTTATATAGAGGGCTAAAAGCACAAGGCACTGTCTAACTCCATAGGAATTTTAAAGAATGACTGAAAATATAGCAGGACTAGACAAGAAGTCTAGTTCTATTTCATATTATTTCAAAAGTATGAAATAGCTTTAATGAAATGAAGTTGTGTTGAATTTTTATTTTTATTTTTTTTGTATGGAAAAACAGTGGGAAGGATGACAGATACCTATAGAATCATGATTAATACAGAGAAACTGAATAGATTTTTTTTTCTTTCATTGCTTGAGATAGTGTAAAATCTAGGCAGTAGCTAACAAAGCCATCATGGAAGAAACATGAAAAAAAAACACAACATAGTTAAATTCTGCTTGTTATAAAGTATTGTGGGAACCAAAAATACCTAAATTATGATATAGTAGTACTTGGAAATGGTTCAGAACAGCGTGCCAGGGTGGCAAGATTTAGGGGCGATGGTGGCTCACATAGCTTAGACTGGGTGCACTGGTGTGACTGGAGGGGGTGAGGGGCGGCAAAATCAGGCTTTTGAACATGAGAGATCCTTTTCAGATTTGAGATGGCAGCACCAATCTCAGAAACTAAGTGTACTTTGAAAATAACAGCTCCAAGTTTAACTGGAAATCTGTGTGACTGTTGGTTCCCCAAAGCCACTGTTAAAAATACAAAACCAAATTGACTGCTGTTGTGGTGAGAACCTCTTATGCTTTGCTTTCAGTGTGGAGACTGGATGATATTTGCTCTGGAAATGCTGTTTTATATCAATGTATACATTCAGTAGTTCTGCATAAGGGAAAACGTTCCTGCGAGAGAAAAGATTTGGATAGCTTAATCACTCTTCAGCCCCCTGACAATTTGCAGGTGTTGGTGGTGCTTTGGCTGCTCTTCCGGAGAATAGTGCCTCATCACGACCTGCAGCAGGGTTAAGATGTAGGTAGAACCACGCTGTGGTAAGTTGTAGCTCAACTAAATCATACGTTTGTGGCCTCCCCCTGCAGTGTTTAATGGATGATTAAAAACAGCCTGTTTTGTTTCAATAAATGTTCTTATTTTCTGGAAGAAATGCCAGGCTTGTTAAAATACCTCCATATTCATTAAGAGAAGTTTTAAAATGCTTTATATAGTTCGCTGTGATTGCTTTGTTAAGTGTTTTAGAGAAGAAAAATGTTTCCTGAGAAAAAATGTGGGGCCCAGAGTAAAAAATAAGTAGCTTCTCTGCTTGGAAGGAAAGGTAGGTAGGGATAATTTAGCAGTCTTGCACTTGTATTCATGAGGACTGTTCGCTTACAGTATCGTTGACAGCAAAAGCTTGCTGTCAGTTGTGGGGGGCAAATTTTTCTTATATTGCAAATTGTCTTCACTGAAAAATTACACTTTTTGTTTAGTTTATGAGAAAACAAAACAGTCATGGGATGGTTCTAATGATTTAGGTGGTTTTATTTGTTTGTTTTGCAATGGATTTTAATATCTGTGGATGCACGTACAGTGCACACCTCGTTCCTTAGCCCATAGGGTTGTGAAGGTGAGTTACAGGTTAGGCAGTGTGGACCAGCATCCTTAAGAAGAAATGCGTGGGCAGTGGGGAGTCGGGTCTGGTCAGCTCAGGGCTGTGAGGAAATAAGGAGGAGGCCTAAAAGGAGGTAAATGACTGTTAAAAGTCATTTGCCATGCTAAATTGCCATTTAGGCTGTTGAAGGGTTCCAAGGCTTGTCATCTGTTATTGGCATGGTAGCTTTATTTAACGGGCTAAAAAGAATTAAACAGTGCAATTTTATTACTGCTTGTTCTAATTTTATGTTTCTTCATTTCAGCTGATGATCTGGGGGGTGAACAGCATTGCACAATTGTTTTCTCTTTCAAAAACAAAGAGAATGGGTCCCCGTTAAATAGGCACAATATATTGTTGATATGAGCTCGTGTGTTTGAATGTTCATGTAGAAGCAGGCTGCATGGAAGAGACTGATTTGCCCATACTGTGATTCTACTGCTAACGCTGCTGGAGAACACACTACTGCGTATTGTCAAGAATCAGTCCTATCAAAGCCATTGTATACCACTTGATTTCTTAAGCCTTCCTGCAATTCAGGAATTCAATTTCCATGTTACTTTGTTTTCTGTGTTTTTATGTTTAAAATACAACATTTTAAGTACATTGATATATACATTTAGCTTTTCCATATATTGAATTCAGTATGCAGTATTTAAAACCATGTTTTTCAACTTTGGTTGGTAGCCTTGGGCAAAAGCTTTTTTATATTATATTCTTATATATATATATATTTTCTTCTGGTTCTGTAAGTACATTGTTACACTTTCTTGACTCTAATCCAGAAATGTTCCGAGTGTAGCAAAGTTCACATCACTGGCTGTGATTAAAAGAGGCGAGTTTGGACCTTACTAAATTTCCTGGTTGACCTCAAAGGCATTTAGTTTTAAGAGGGATATGGAAAAGAAACATTGGAGTTCATCCAGAATGTGACCTTAATAGTCAGGTTTTTGTTTTGCTTGCCCAGTGTGCACGATATAATTCGTGTTCATTTTTGAGAATTTAATTTCTTATCTTCAGAGCATCAACTGCAACATAACCTAAGCTAACGTAATGTTGGCGCGGATGCAGCAGGACTGTGGTCTTCTTTTCTTCAGGGCACTCATTAAGTAGGTAGGAACACTTGGTAACAGTAAGAACTTGTGCTGACATCATGCAGGTACTAGACTTGTGTTTGAATTTACACACGAGTAGCTATTTTGGAAAACGTGTATGTTTAATTAACTATCAGAGACGTGTTTGCATTTAATCTCTTTATCAAGCATTTATGTTAATAACAGTTCTCCGAACTTCAACAATAAATTGTAAGAAGGAATTTACCTAAAGTAATTTTCCTTTAAGAAAGGGCAAAGAAATGGTTTAATAAACACCTTTGCCATTTAGACGCTAGCTTTGATGCGCTTTGCTGGAAAAAAAAATAAATTAATTCATGTATTTGGATTTGTAGGGCTACTTAGATGAACTTTGTTTCATAAAAAGAAAGCAGTCTTACTTGTAAAAATATATATATACAGTCCAATAAAATTGATCACTAGGGATGAGAGGGGAAGTGCAAAGCAAAAGTAGAATTTTATGTGTGATTCTTATTTTAAAAAAAATGTATTGCACACTTAATTTTGAACCTCATTCTGTTAGACTTTTTCCCTTATTTTCTTATGTACCTTGCAGCCAGAGTGTGTACACTCTGTACAGAGTGCAGTACAGGAGTGGAGTTTTACAAATTTTTTTTTTTAGTCAGAATTGTGTCGTACCTCAAGAGGCAGTTACTTCTGTAGTAGAAATGTGGATCTGAAAAACAGCGGCATTACTGCAAACTGGCCATGCTGAGGGAAGGTACTGTCCTTGTCCTGAAAAAAGCTGCCAAAGAATCGAGGGCCAAATTTGAACACTAAGCAAGAAACCTGACAGTTTGGTAGTGGAGTATGTTTAAGAACTGAACTGTTTTGAAGCTGAAATCCCAAATCATCCAAGTGGTGAAGCACATTGTTCAGTCCAGGTTGGCAGAATACTGAAGTGCCTGCTCAGTTAGCACAGATGCTTAATTGGGTGACTGGAGGAAAGCCGTGATTGCAGATGTTGAAAAATGGAAGTCAAACTCCTTCCTCTTTGGAAAATCAGCTTTATTTTTATGAAATAAATCCCTAGGTTGTCTTTTAAATGCAGGTGCCTATAGGGATCTTTTTTCCTTTAGAGAGGAGGCTTTTAGGTCCAAAAAAGATGGAGGAGTTCCTGTGGGAATGGCAAAATCTGGGTTTATAGACAGATTGAACACCAGAGCTTCCCATCTTTGAGATTGCTTTTGAAGACAAATTGATAATTGAGTATGTTGTTGCTCAGAATATCATTCTTCTGCCTGTTACTTTCGTAGTTGGTTATTTTTGTGTTTAAACACTAATATTTTGTTCAGGTTAAGTTTTATTCATATTACATGTGCAGTTTTTGTTAGACTCTTGGCTTAGACACAAATCTGTGAAGATAAATGAAACACAGCTGAATCTGCTGAGCTCGGTGGGCCTTTCTTGCCTCCGCTGCTGCAAATCAGTGAGCCTGTGTCTGTTCAGTTTCAGGAAGGCACTGTAGCGACTTCAGTGGCATTAGACTGAATTTTGTGTGACTCAGAAACCAGGAGACAGTGTTCAGTAAAGCTCAGGGCCTCCATCTGAAGGCCTCTCCGAGTGTGGTATCTTCAGCTGATGGTGTACCAAAGAAAAGCAAAATAATTGTCTATTCAGCTCCCTGCACCCTAGCCAAAGCACACACAAAAAGCAAAACAAAGATCTGATGGTCTGATTGGGGGAAATAATCTATTCCTACACCAGGTGGTGATCTGCTTTACTTTGGTCAAGTGATCTGTGCTTAGCTATCTGTTTGTTTAAAACACTCGGTGTGTCATCTTGTACCATTTGTCTAAGGAACATGATTGGGGTAATATTGGTATGTTCTTTTTCCTGCGGCTCACAAAGAACCAGTCGAAGGCAGTACTTGTAGTACTGATGATGCAGACCCCAGAAAGAAATGCTCTTCATTTCACTCCTTTCACAACCTTTATATAAATTCTTCCAGAGGTAAATGAGAGCCTTCACTTTATGAGCGTGTCACAGAATCGTGTAAAAAAGATTCTGCCTGATGGTAAGCCTTGCATTTTTGCCTTCAATCTTTCTCAGTAAACTGTTTCAAGGTTCAGGTACAATCACTGCTAGGAAATTGCAGAATGTTTCAAGGTTGCATTGATCTAGCTTGAGCTGTTAGCCACTGGATCCTATTGCATTGTGATCAGCAAGGTTGAAAAGGTTTTGCTACCAAATCTCCTTTTCAGTGAGAAAGTGCTTATGTCTGGTAATCGGATGACCTCTCAGTCTTCTCTTCAGTTAGCTAATGTAGACAGGGATCCCTGAGACTTCAGAAATGGAAAAAAAAAAATGATACAGGAAAGTAAATGGTGAATGATGGTGAGAGTATAGGAGGCAGAGCAAATAGGATGGCATTTATGAAACATACTAGGAACAAATACACTTAAAAAAACAAAACAAAACAAAAAACCACCACAAACCAAAACTCAAAAAAATTAAGTCAACTATATCTTTGCTGGATGGTGTAATTATAAACATCACAGGAAGGCAGAATTGCATGCCTGCTACCTGGATAGACCCCACAGAACCATCAAGGTGCTCTACCTAATACTATAAGGAGCTTCTGGGATCTTCTGCTTGTATCTTCCACTTCTGGGATGGGAAAACTTGGAGAAAATTTGTTTCATAAAAACAAAAACAACACCACCAACAACAGAAAAAATGAAAGTTCATACCTAGTATATGAAAATGTTTAAACACCTTTCCCCACCAAATTACCAACTTTCCATTTACATCTGTATCAAGTATTGATTTAAGCTCTAATTTTGGGACTACTTTTGTGCAAATTTCCATTACATTCATTGGGGATGTGCAGGGTCTGCTTACACAAAAAGAGCTGCAGTGCTGTAATCTGCTAAGTTTAAGGACTTGTAAGGTAACAGGGAAAGGGCTAAGAATATTTCTAGGAGCATGGTAATTGGAGGTTGCTGCTCCCAGAACCATTCATCGAGCCTGCAGCATGCTCTGTGTGTTCTGCAGCTGTGCCAAAAAATGCTCTGCATGAATAATCTGGGCAGTTGTGGTCTGTTCCCAGTTTCTGGGCTTAACTTCAAAACACCTCAGGATGTCTGGCAAAATACCCTTTCCAAGCGTTGGAAGAGGGCATACACTGCAGCACCACGTGTGAACAGGTTAGTGCACACACGGAAGTTCAAGGGAGAGGAGGTGCAGTATTTGGTCTTCAGATGACACCAAAAGAATCTCAAATGTCTTCCTGGCCAGGAGCGACGGCATACACTGTGTTCTCCTGCAGAGTACAGGACAAAACTTCTCGGAGTCTTTTGGGGTGAGTTCATACACAGCTTCTGGGGAGCTGAGATGCAGGATTTGACAGATAAGTTCCCTGGTCTGTGCCGTGCAGGAAGGCACATTAGGTGGGCTTAATTCTGTCTTCAGAATTGAACTCTGTAGCAATTGCTGCGTAGTTTATGATCAAGACCTGTATGTGGCCTTTGTACAAGTGTTGTCATTTGTTTTTTCCCCAGTTTTCCAAATTTCTTGACTGCTTTCCTCTCTTTTCTTTGTCATTCATTGTACTAGCTTTCTTTCTGTGTCCTTTTGCTTGCTTTTGCCAGTGATTAGCTCTTATCCTGTTGGTTTAATTTTTTTAATTTTTTATTTTTTTTATTTGAGAGAAAATGCAACGTGGCTGATGTTATCTGGGAGCAAGCCAGTAGCAGCCAAAAAAACGAATGGAAACTAAGTCTGCCAAAGTTTTCCCATTTTAGATGAAACTGCCCGACTTGGATATCATCGGTTTTGTGTGGTGGTATCTGGATTTTGACTGCAAGGTGATCTTGGTGATGGTGTCCACACAACCACAAGCCTCTTGGTTACCTCCTCTTCCTTGGCATAGCTGATTACTGGCACAGTAGGTTGATGCTGCTACCCTGTGGCTAGAGCCTCAGCGTTTAAATGCACTCACACAGTCTTCACAAACACTGCCTCACCCTAAGGAGATAAGTCAGACAACACTGAAGGAAAGAAAAAAGCTTTCCTTTTTTTTTTTTTTTTTTCTGTGTGGCTTTGTTGTATAAAGAGCACGGCAACGCAGCACTGCTGAAATCAGAGTTCTTTGCTGATTGCTTAAATAGACCCTAGGCTCCTTTTAGTTCATGCCACCAAAGATGAATATGTTTGGTGTAGAGCTGGTTAATGAGCGGAAAGTGAGGGCACTGGGAAGACAGGCCCTGGTTACTGGCAAGCTTTTCCTTGCTCCAAGATGCACTGCGTCCCGAGGTGGGGGCAGGCTGTTCCTTGGAGATGTTTGCCTTGGAGTCAGTAATGGAGCATGACAAGCAGATACTGTTAATAATATTAGCTCTGTATTTTATTCTGGTATTGCATTTGTATCTACTATGCAAAATAAGATGCTCCATGAGTTTAAGAAACTCCAGAGATAATCCAGAAATCTGATGTGTGTGTAGCTGAAGGAAACTGCTGAAAGCAATGGATTTTTTTTTTTTTTTTTGAATGGGAGTACCGCTCACCATCAGGGGTTCACAAGCAGTGGACCCTCAGAATTTGTGTAGTTGCCTGTAGTCTGCATCTGAAGGGTTACATTTAAGCAACTAGTAGCCTCAATGGTAGGTTTTTATGTCTTGTGATTTTTGTATTTTTTTTTTTTTTTACACACTGAGTATCAGTAGGGAAAATGGGCACCCTTCAGAAACAAGGTACTGTACCAGCTAATTCAGTGCAGAGGTAGTCATCTTTGTCCCTTACTGCTTTATTTTCAGTGAAACACAAACTGGCTTTGAGGTTGAATAGAATAACGTAAATATTTTGCGAATAGGATATATGTAATTAAGAATACAGGTGTGTATTATTAAATAAAACTTTGGTCAAGAAGGAATTTTGAATTATACTTTAGAAAAACATGACGATGAAATGCAGATAAATGTGAGATTTAATTCAGGGTTAAGCTGTAGAAATATTTAACTGGGCTTAAAAATGCAGTAATTCTAAAGGTTAAATGAAAACGTGTATAGCTTTAAATTAATGAGCTATATAATCAAGGTATCAAAGTTTCCTTTGCTTTCTTCTTCTGGCATCATTCCTCGTGGTTGGTCAAGTGTCTTTTCTTGTATGAAGAAATTCAGGACCGCTGTCTAAGGATTAACAAGCTTTGGATAATTCATTAGTCTGATAAAAAAGGGCTTGCTGCAGGAACTGGCAATTTATTTTGATTCTTTTTGAAATGACTGTGTTGGAAGATATCAGAGTAATGAATATATTCAGTATCAGTGTAAAGATAAACTAAAACAATAATTAGCTTTGAACTTTTGTGTATGCACGTATACTGAACTGAACTTGCATGAAAGGAGAGGAGGTGGCCAATCTTCTCTTTGAAAACTCCCACTAAGACTGTTTTATGCTCCATACCTGGCTCTACAGGAGGATTAAAGACACTGAATCTGGGATTAAGAGTCACTGACGTGGCTCTTCTCAGTGGTGGGGTCTTGGATTTATTTGGGGATGGGGAAAGTGCTTGAGACCTGCAGACCTGTGTTTGTTCCTTTTTTTTTCCTCAGGTAGGAATCATATGTAACTATGTGCTCCTGATCATAGTCTGTAGTAAATTCATGAGAGTTTCTGACTAACAAGAACAGACAGTGAATCAATCAAAGTCATTCTTGCACTGGGTTCAGCTTTTCCTGCTGCCAATGATGTGGCTCCTAATCCTTCAGAAATGCATTCAGAAATTATCTGGTGTCATAAAGATACCAGATAATTGTTTCTGTCAGGATCTTTCTTCATTTTCTTTCTGATTCCTTTCAGTGAACAAAACTATTAACTCTCACTTCATGTTATGCTAATATTTATTTGATTTTTATTTTATTTTGTAAATGTTTGCCGTTCTGCAGCGTTGCTCTAGTTTCTCAGCTTTCTATTTCAGCACCTGGTGAGGCTAACGGCTAGTGGCAGTCTTGCAAGTATAGGTTCTTGCAGAGCCTATACAGCATATACTGAGTAAGAGCTTGACCTGAAACAGTGCCCTTCATCCCGAGGAGAGGACTTGCATGTTGGTTTGGAGAGGTGAGAATACTCTATTCTGCATCCAGATTTTGTGTCTGACTCTTGCCTACCGTTTATCAATTCCAATTCAAGTTTCAATGGTGTACATCTTAATTTGGGTACCCACTGTTCATTCACCGATCTGTTTTTGTTTCTATACTTAGGTGCTTCCTGGATTATTTCCTATTACAGTTTTGTTCCCCGTTCCAAGCAGTCAAATTTTAAGTCTCAAGACTTATCTTCTAGAAGTCCACACCATCTCTCACTGCTGGTGTAAACACTTTGCTGTGCTGCACAGATCCTGCACCACTGAGATTGGTGGGACCCCCTTGCAATCAGCAAAAAACTAGCTTAATTTTTTTCTAGGATAAAAGAAAGCATTTAATTTAGGGAGTGTAGGTTGTATAGTAGTTAGTCAGAATCCTTCAGGTTGGAAAAGACCTTTAAGACCATCTAGTCCAGCCTTTAATTTAGTGCTGACAAGTCAACCACTAAACTGTGCTACTACATTCTATGTCTACACGTTTCTGGAAGACCTCCAGGGATGGTGACTCAACCACTTCCTTGGGCAGCCCATTCCAATGCCCCCCAGCCCTTTCAGAAAAGAAATTTCTCCTAATGTCCAATCTAAACCTCCCCTGGTGCAACTTGAGACCATTTTCCCTCACCTTATCACTTGGTGCTTGGGAGAAGAGCCTGAACCCCACCTTGCTACAACCTCCTGTAAGGTAATTGTAAAGTAAACAAAGACAAAAACAAAAAACGCCACACAACAAAACCAAAAACTGTCAGATTGTAAGATGCTCTTGGCCTTTCATGAGCTTACTGAACATTAGGAAGCTGCTGAAGACTGAAGTGCTAGTAAAGTGGTAGGGTTTCTGCAGTGGTAAGAGGAAAAGGTTGGCCTTTCATCTCCATGGTGACTGAACACTGTTGGTTGATAGGATGGTCAGAGCCGTTCATCTGGCATACAGAGTCCTGGCAGACTTGCAGAGAAAACAAAACATACAAATTCCATCCTTGGATCAATACACATAAGTTCTCACTGACTTCTTTAGAGGCCAGTGCTTTCCAAAATGCAGGCTCTAGCAAATCTGTCATTGTTGTGATATTTTTGCTGTGCTGTTGACCTGCTAGCTGCTTCTCATTTTTTTAATTTTATTTTTTTAAATTCTCTTTTGTTTACATTCTTCAGGGCAGGAATTATTTCTTATTCTGTCTAGGCACAGCACCTTGCTCATCATCTTAACACACGAATAAAGCAACCCTAAGAAGTTGCTTGGAGGGTATGGTACCAGGAGCTTCGTTTGTTCCTGAAATGTCAGAATTATTTTTTTTTCCAAGTTCATTAGAGTTGGATAAGCCAATCTGAACTGGTTGTAGCCTTCCATGAGAAAATCTAAATGGGAGGGTTCACAAAGTAGATGCTTATTCATGTTCTAGTTAATAACAATTTTCCTTGTTAGATTTTTTTGTAGTGCAGACTGTCTCTTCCAAAGTGTCCAAGGCATCCCAGGCACCCAGATTTTGACTTTCACCTGTTAAAATGTGTGTGTGTTTTTTTTCCCCAATTATTATTATTTTTATTTTTTCCAAGTTGAATCCCACTGTTCAGACCACTGCCATCATACTTCTTCCACCCTAAGAGTCTGGAAAGGGAATATTTTTCCTGGTGTGTTTGGCTCCATACTCATGTGTGATCCCACAGCTCTCTGATGAGCGTGCCACTTTGAAATTGTACGTGGCAAAGCTCCATGGCGAATCAGCTAAGCTAACCTTGGTTTATGCCAGTCTACGTATTCTTAGAATATGGCTAAAACCTGTTCTTACAGATCGTATACATAAAACATTTTCAAGGTGAATGGGAAGTTACTGTTTATTGTATGTATTTAATCTACCTAGATTAATCCTTAAAGCTTCTAGTTCTCTAGAAGGGCCACCTGGAGAAACATCCCAGGACCATGGCCAGACAGCTAAGACGTCTAAGGAGGGGGAATCTCCTAATTCCACAGCTTCTCTGAGCAACCTGCTCTGATGATGTCAATGAGTGTAATACTTGGATTTTTAATGTATGAAGGAAAACAAAAACCTAACACTGTATAAACATACTAATAACTTCATAGTTCCATGGTGTTTCATGTTGTTAGGGGACGAGCAAAGAAATACGAAGAGAAAAAAAATAGAGAGGGGAAAGAGGAATAATAGTACATAATGTATTAAACAAAATAACATAATGCAGAGGTGGAGGATTGTTACTATATTGCAGAAGTATTAGCCTGTAACTATTGTTTGTGTTTTTTCTTGCTTGTCAGCAGAGTTTCTCAGTTTCACTTTTTTATTTTTGAACATTTTGAATCAAATTCATTTTATTTGGACGTTTTATTCCCACATATTTTTGTGACTTGTGTGGAAACAGATTATTTTTCCTCCAGTACTGCATGTTCAAGGGATGTCTTTATTTTGGGGATCTTATTTTTCTTCCAGAATGATGATTTATCCATTTTACACATCTGTTTTCATATCGGTTTCTTGTGTGTTGTTGATATTTGTTATAAATACCACTGAATGCAGATATTCCAATGATTTGCCAGTGGTAAATGTCTAATCTGTAAGTGTCACTAAAATATTTTAGCGCTGCAAGCTTTGTATTTATATAGATAAATATTGCAACATCATCTTGTGGATGTCTTCCATAAAATAATTACTAGCATGTGGTATAAGTTGAAGTGCCTGCTCCACAGAAATGAGGAATGATAAGGAGTTTTTTTCATGTAATTCCCACAGGGCAAGTAATGCTTTTTTTAGAAAAAGTAAAATTGGGAAGGTGATGAAGCACCCATCAAAGGTATTTATCTATTAGTCACTTGCTCTGAATGGTTTTCCACTTAATTCTCAAACAAGTAGGTATGATATATCGAATATGATAAATGTGTGAGTAACTTAGGGTAAAGATGTATCCCTCTTAAAAAGAAACAAATGCTTTGCTCTCCACAAATATTTTTATGCACCTCAAAAAATAATCCTCATGTGGGAAAAATGACATACTGTTTTAAGAAAGATTTGCCTAAACGCTATCCAATATTTTTGGAGGTTCAACTCTAACAAATTGCTGTTATGAGCTCCTTTCTTCACACTCTGCATTAGTGATTGCTATTTATATAAAATATCCAGGAGTCTGTACCTGTGTACCACTGAATTTTGTCTAAGCGCTGTGTAAAAATTGTGTAATTTAACATCACAAATAGGTTAGTAACCATGGATCCGTGTCTTCTTGGTTTGAAGCTTAACTGGAGCAAGGCTTTGTACTTGCACATCTCTTTGAAGCACCAGGGTTATGCTGAGGCAGTACAGTGTTTTTGTGGTGACGTGGAACCCTTAGAGGGAAGATGTGAAATATGGAAAACTAACGGTGAGATGCATTGGCTGCGTACAGTTCCAGTACATTTTAATGTTTGAATTAGTTACACCTTTGAATTTGCGATATAAAGAACTTCAACTCTGGTAATTTTCTTTCATATACTTAGTGGGTTTGTGCATATAAATACATGTATATGTATACATGCCCTTTTTGTAATTCTATACAATGTGTAAGGGTGCGTGTGCACCACACAGGCATCCTTTCCATTTTATGCCAGAAAACCTGGAAATCCAGAACTGAAACGTAGCAGGAGTCAGGTGCGTACCAGCTCGGGTTGCCTTGGTTACTGGGGGACCGTTCACTAGATGCATTTTATTTAAAGAGAAAAATGTATGAATATCTTCAGAACGGTTTTGTTCACGCATTGTTATGGTGTCTCCAAGCTCACTGCAGCTAATAATTCATTTCCAAGTCAGTGATGCTAAACTTATGAATGATTTACTACCCACAGCAGGAAAAGCTGCATAATTTCGGAACAGCATTGAGTAAGGATGGCTTTCTGCTGGTTGCAGCAGACATCTATACACAAAACAGCTTTAAGGTCACTCTGATTCTTTATTCTGTGGTCAGGAAATACCTCTTAGAAGATGGAATATAAATAGCAGAGAGTGAAGGATGCCGAGTTGAGCACTGTCTCCTGAGCATGCCGGGTGCTGCATCGCTCAATGGCTGGGGCTGGTGCTGGTCTGTGCTGGCAGCCTGCAGCAGTCACAGAGCACAAGAAGCTGCAGGGAAGAGGAGAAGTGGGAGCTCACGCAATCAAGTCTTTCAGATTGAGTCTTTCTGAAAGAGATGAGCGAAATATGAGAAAAGTCTCTGGATAGAAAATGGGAATATATAATTCTTAGGGAATTGAAGCACAACTGGCTTTTACTATCCATACTGCATCCGATATGAACCCCTTTGGAATCAGCAGCTTTAGGAAAGCAGCTTAAATCTTTCATTCTTTGGTTGGCTCACTACTTAGAGATTCGTTGATAAGCTTGTGCTGGAAATCTGCATGATTTTTTTCAGAAATGCAGTCTGTAGCCTTATTTCATCATTTGTTCTACTAACATATTGTGAAAACAAATTTCATAATGTACCTATTATCTTGGGATCTTAATATGGCATGATATATTGACGTTTAATTTCTTCCTGAAACTTGGTGTGTTCCTTGCCGAAACTTGGGTTTATGTTCTAACCCAGTAACAGATGATGCTGTAAGGGACACCAAGAAAGGAAAGAGTGAACTCTTCTGATACACTTGATGGAAATGCTGATTTCCAGTTCTAAGCAGTGATGAATTAATGAATTAATAAGTTTTCTAATGCTTTCCTCTCTCTCCTGCCTTCTTAAATACTTTTAGGAAACTAGTGTTTCTATAAAGTCCCATTCATTACTGAAAGAGGACAAAGAAGAGACTTGAGAGAAGAGGGAAGTGACTGCAGCACGTAATGCTTCTCTCTCCTACTACCTGTAGATACACTGGTGCAGTATAAAATTAAATTACTGTTGATTTCTTCTTGACGATTATGTTCAATTCTTCCATTAAATTAGAGAGACTGAGTGCACTGCATTATGTACTTTCCCCAAAGTAGAAAGGAGTCCTCTTAAATCACAGCTACAATATAGCAGGGTTTTAACTACATTGAAAAGATCTGTTCCTGAGAAATTAGGAGAACAACATTATAATCCGTTTTTCTTTTGCATTAATTGGGAATTTGATTTCTCGGATTTTCTCCATAGTTACAGATTTGCTACTTAGAGTCCTGAAGTCATGTGAAAGTTTATTTTTTCCCCCATTTGTAGAAAGCCAAAACAGAACAGTTATCATGAAGTGAGAAAATATAGGAGTAGACAGAATTGAAGGCATTTAGGCACTCTAGTCTTTTAAACAGAGAAATCCAAGTAACTAAGGTATATATTCCGCTTCATTCAGGAGTGCTGACTTGTAATTGCCAGTGTGGTAATGCCTTTAAGAGGAGCAGAATTACCTGTGTTCCTCTAGACAGGAAGCTCTGACGCTCTCCGTCTGCGGATTTGTTTTTAACCACTTTCCCATTTTACTGAGGGAACACTAATTATGAATTATCGCTGGAGATTTTGGGAGGGGAAAACCCTCATGTGTTGTGGTTTTAATTCGGAAAGGAAGAAGATTGCTGGGAAATTGTTTCACCACTAATAAAAATCAGCAGTAAAAATCATTGGATCTGGCTGTATACATTTAACCACAGTCCATCTTTGCAATCTCAGCATCAGCCTGGAAGAAAGAAGCAAAGCTTTTATTTTCCCAGTGATGTTGTTGAGATGTGGTGATGTGCATTACTGTGTAGTTAAAATTCATAGTTTAGATTCTGTTTCTTCATATTACTCCAAAATTACGCTGAAAGAATATCAATGGGCTTTGCTAAGCCTTCCCATAAATATAAAATCTCAGAAATTCATAGCCCTAAGTCATTAGACATTTAGTACATGCACCATTTCATTTATTGCATTTATTTTGTGCCCTGGCTTATATAGATTTTTTTTTTTAACAATTGCATTTTGAGGTGCCAGTTGTGTTTGGCTTATTTTTAATGTTAGTACGCCAAGCTGGGTTGTGTTAGCAGGCTTTATTGAGAGAGCCATGGAAATGTCCTTCAGTTATTCTGAGTAAGAGTGGTAGATGAGTGGGACAGAGATGGGCTGTGAGATGAAGAAAAGTTACAAGCACAAAAAATTAAATTGTAAGTAATCAAGTATATATGAAGTTGAAACTTCATATAAAAATGCTTGCTGTTTAAAACTGCTTCCTCATGACAGAAAGATGTAATTTTACTCTGCCATTTGACATACGTAGTATGAGAAAGCAGGAGCCACAGCGCTGAGAAAGCGGCAATGAGAAGAGGTTCTCCATCCAGTCCAAGCTGATGGAAAACAGTCTGCCCAAAAGTGGAGCAGAGGAAAGGAACTTGAAGATGGGTTGGGTGGGAGGGCAGGGGGCAGAGAACTCTGGGATTCCGTGCAGGACTCGGTTTTTATTCATATATATCTGTCTTTTACTACCCTTCATTGTTTCTGTTCTTCAAAAAGTAAGCGTCTACTTAGAATGAAAGATGCATTGTATAGGAATCAATGCATTTACAAATGTTTACTATAACTTTAAAAATAAATGTAGTTATTGTTGGGGAAAGATGTTGAATGTTTTGAGACAAAAATAGAGTGTGTCAGCCACTTACTACAGAGGGTTTGGCAGTCTTTCCAAATTAGGCATTTTGGATTAGTTTTACATTATTTTTGGCTAGCTTTGCTGGTCCATGAGAACATTGCAGATAATTTTATCAAAGTGAAATCTTTGGGAGAAATAAGGCAGCATACTTTACTGCTATTCTTTGTATGTGGAAAGATTGTACATGTAAGTGAGCGACCTAAGATGAAAACAAATCTTCCTGTTACTTGCCTGACTGCTGTGAGATACACCTTTGAGGAGTGTGGGAAGGGCTGATGAGCTTTAAACTTGCAAGATCTTGTTTTGTGGCATAAAAGGCCCTAAGGAGCACTGCAATAACCTCTGTTACTAGAGGCATGGAAAAATACAGTTCCTATAAATTTGGTGAAAAAATTTGATTGTTGTCTTTAGGAAAAGAAGCAATAAAGGGATTGCCCAAATTGTATCAAACTCTGTATGTGTTTAGTAACTGTAGTTGTATAATCTCAACTCCAACAGACAATATGAGAATGAGACTTTGGGTGAAATACTGGTATGGTCCGCCCATAGCCTTGGCCTGCAGAGGCTGGAGCATCAGCCCCTTACCATGTGCACTTTGAGCTTTTCTTCTGAAAAGGGCTGGGGAAGAATTGCTGTTGATAGATAAGAAACTGTTGTAAAAAAAAAAAGGGGAGGGGGGTCTCCTAATAAGTAAATGTAAATTGAGGTTTATCAAGATGCCGAAATATTTGAAAGCAGTGAAGTTTTAAGTATTTAATTTAAAGAAAAAAATTTCATTGGTATATTAGAGAGTCTTCGGTGAAATTAACTTTACTCTGTCTATTCAAATGCTTATTGTCAAGCTGTGGTACTGCCACATCCTGCACAGATTAGTTTTTTGCTAGGTAAAAGAGAATGTTGTAATTAAGGGCAGACTGCGAGACTGTGGTGGTTTGTTGGTTGGTTGGTTGTGTTTTTTTTTTGTTTGTTTGTTTTTTCAAAAGTACATCATTGGACATGTTCTTCTTTTTCACTTTCTGATTTGTAGTCATGGGACCAGTCTGAGTGAAATCTGCAAATATTTACAAGGAAAAATATTTTGGGAAAACACAAAGAATGGTGACAAAAAGCCTAATGAAAAAGTTCTATCAGAGATCTCTCTACTTATCAGGTGCAAGAGAGCTCCTTTTTATTTTTTTTTTGGATGTGACATATCTTTGGGCATGGATTCTTCTATCTGAACATTGACCATGTTTTCCTGGTTGGCATATTCTCTTCTCTTCATTGACTGTGTCCCCTTGGAAAATGCATCACCCTATTGCATTTAATAACTAAATGGCTTGTGCATATAGCTTTAAAATGTCATACTTGCAGTCTTCTGATTTTTTTTTGTTCCCTGACGTGCTTCCTTTGTTAGACAATGAGTCACAAGCTGTCTCATCCTATTAATAGCTTATTTTAATTTTTAACTTTAATGTCTACTTTTGTAAATGTACTGTGTTTAGGTGTACTCTGCTTCTCCAAATACCTAATCATGCATTTCAAGGAAATGTTATTACTTTATTTCCTTGACTGCGTTTCAATTGTACAAATTAGCAAACAACTTGCTAATAAGACCCTCTGTTTATTAGAGGGTGACAATTCTTTTAAATAAAGCATGGCTTTGGATAAGAGTATTCCTGGCAGGGTGGCTTGTCCATTGCTCTGTCATGGAGTTTTACAAATCTGCTGTCATAATGATGTGCTGGGAACTCTGACAATACTCTTCAGTTTTTTCATACGTATATTTTGAAAGTTGTTTTAAAAATACACATGCTTAAGGGCAATCCAATGCTAACACCTATCAGGTACGTATTAGAGAAGCTGTCATTACGGATGCTGTGAAGGAGAAGCGAGAAGTTTATATAGCAGTTCTCAAGTGAATGTATTGGGAGGATTTAAATCCTTTTCTTATTATATGGTACTTTGAAAGGTGTTGCAGGGAGTTAAGGTAATGTTGACGCCTTCTGAAAAGAAATTTGAAGTAAATAGCAGAGGAAGAATGTGTACTTACTCCCGGAAAGTCACAAAAATCTGTTTTAAAAGTAAACAGTTATTCTATAGTTTTTGTATTTATTTAGCACAATAGCATTTCCAAGAATAAATCTCAACTCTTACTCTGATTACTTCAGAAATGTTGTAATGCACAGACAGATTGCTTCTGACTGGTTCCTGCCTTTTTTTCTATTACTCTTTTGTGGCTTGGCATTTGATATAAAATAGATATTGTATTTCCAGTATATTACCTAATTCTGTTTTCATCTTGAACAAAAATAATTGCCTGTTATGAAATATAGGGCGTCTAATCCATTGTGTTGACTGATTGGAAATAGTAATGCTTCCTTTATTAAAAATCAAAACAAACAAAAACCCCGCCACCACCAGCAACACCACCAAAACCCTACCCACCCACAAATACAGAGAAACTATTGACTGCCCCGGAGGTAGCTGATTATGTGAAGCTGAACGTTCTCCTGTAGATCTATTAATAATACAAGAGTTCGGTCGTATCTGAACCATGCTTGTGGACTAACAATGAGCTCCTTATGAATTATAGGTAAGGTGAAATGGCTGTCTGAGCTGTGGCTTTTTAAACCTAAGGGTAGGCTTAGTGATGCTTATAGGAAATTGTATCTTCAAATCGGAAATTTGAAGCGAGTAAAATAACATCTAGTGCATTAGATATATTTCTGAGCTTGTTTTGATCTGTGATTAGGAAAAATGAGATATCATTTTATTTATTTTTTACATCTTTTTGTCACAAGAATGTTTTCTTATTTGAAAAACCTAAGGCACATGGCATTTTCTGCTTTAGCCTCATCCTGAAATGAGCCATTCGATAAGGTCCTGAGCCAAAGCACTCTGATGCGACAGGGAGGATCCCATTAGTGTCAGCAGGAATTGAGTGAGTCTTTACACAGGCAGCACGTGTTTGTGTGTGTGCTTCAGCTCCACCCTTACAAGCTGTAAGGGTGGACCTAACTATAGGCCTGTCAGTTTGACCTCAGTGCCAGGGAAGCTCATGGAGCAGATTATCTTGAGTGTCATCACACGGCACTTGCAGGGCAAGCAGGAGATCAGGCCCAGTCTGCATGGGTTTATGGAAGGCTTGACGAGCCTGATCTCCTTCTATGACAAAGTGATGCGCTTGGTGGATGAGGGAAAGGCTGTGGATGTGGTCTACCTTGACTTCAGTAAGGCTTTTGACACCATTCCCCACAGCATTCTCCTCAAGAAACTGGCTGCTCTTGGCTTGGACTGGCGCACGCTTCGTTGGGTTAGAAACTGGCTGGATAGCTGGGCCCGAAGAGTTTTGGTGAATGGAGTCAAATCCAGCTGGAGGCTGGTCACTAGTGGTGTTCCCCAGGGCTCAGTACTGGGGCCAGTCCTCTTTAATATCTTCATCGATGATCTGGATGAGGGGATCGAGCGCACCCAAGTTTGCAGATGACACAAAGTTACGTGTGTGTGTCGATCTGCTCGAGGGCAGGAAGGCTCTGCAGGAGGATCTGGATAGGCTGCACCGATGGGCTGAGGTCAACTGCATGAAGTTCAACAAGGCCAAGTGCTGGGTCCTGCCCCTGGCATGCAATAACCCCAAGCAGAGCTACAGGCTGGGAGATGAGTGGTTGGAGAGCTGCCTGTCAGAGAAGGACCTGGGAGTGATGGTTGATAGTCGGCTGAATATGAGCCAGCAGTGTGCTCAGGTGGCCAAGAAGGCCAACAGCATCCTGGCTTGCATAAGAAGCAGTGTGGCCAGCAGGGCTAGGGAAGTGATTGTCCCCCTGTACTCGGCTCTGGTGAGGCCGCACCTCGAGTACTGTGCTCAGTTTTGGGCCCCTCACTGCAAGAAGGACATGGAGGTGCTTGAGAGAGTCCAGAGAATGGCAACGAAGCTGGTGAGGGGTCTGGAGAACAAGGCTTACAAGGAGCGGCTGAAGGAGCTGGGCTTGTTCAGCCTGGAGAAGAGGAGGCTCAGGGGCGACCTTATCGCTCTCTACAGGTACCTTAAAGGAGGCTGTAGAGAGGTGGGGGTTGGTCTGTTCTCCCATGTGCCTGGTGACAGGATGAGAGGGAATGGGCTAAAGTTGCACCAGGGGAGTTTTAGGTTGGACATTAGGAAGAACTTCTTTACCGAGAGGGTTGTGAGGCATTGGAATGGGCTGCCCAGATAAGTGGTGGAGTCACCGTCCCTGGAGGTCTTTAAAAGATGTTTAGATGTAGAGCTTAGGGATATGGTTTAGTGGGGACTGTTAGCGTTAGGTCAGAGGTTGGACTCGATGATCTTGAGGTCTCTTCCGACCTAGACGATTCTGTGATTCTTTGCTTAGTTATTGCCCACTAAATTTAGATACTGTGCAGTGTTACGCTTTTTAGCATTGAGGAGTTGTTTATTTTTCAGGAATTGTTTTTCTGGTCTCATATGCCTAGATCACATTATTTCTGTTGCCTGGTCTTATGACACCTTATGATAGCTTTTAACACCATCTGCAGCAATCTGATCCCCAGGAATTTAGTTGCCTATTGTGTCATGCCTTCCAAATTAAATCGTGCCAGTTGCCTGTAGGTAGCAGCACGTACTGTCCTGGGGACTGACAAGAATTTCCAGTAGTCTTGTCTGGTCTGAGAGAAAACAAAACACAAACAACTATACAAAAACAAAATAATAATAAAACACACACACACACACACATTTCTTAGCATGTTCATAGCTGGATCTTGCTTAAAATGTGGGCTCAGCAGGCACATGCATCATATATGACTTGGCCAATGTGCTCTGTAAGTCTTTGTAAGCTTTTCTGAGGGTGCTGTTTGAGTGTGAAACCCAGTGTCTGGCACCTGCTGGGAGCAGGAGACCCTTTGTGCTGTCTGGCATGCCCAAGAGGACAAGTGGGAGGGACTCTTTCAAGAGAAATAGAATCTCAGGTTCTGGAGAGCTTTGAAAGGCTGATGACATGACATTGGATGGTAAGGATTTAATTTTCTGACCCTTGTTCCTCAAAGTTCCTTGATGGATCTATGGCTATGATCTTTTAATTACTATGCCTTTCCCTCTGCAGAACGATCTATCCATCTACTAAATGTGCTATTAACATATTTTTAACAGCCTATTGATTTGCTTTTGTGCAACTTGTGCTCCCTGCACATCTGCTGGTCAGAGCTGAGTGCGGGTAGATCAGCACCAGCTTCCCTGGTGTTAATGTCCAGCACTCTGCGAGTCACAAGGGCAATGCCAGGCTGACATTGTCTCTTGACATAGATACGTGCACGTTTGCAGCCTCTGGCTGCCCTTGGATTTTCTTCAGGACCTGAGATAAGCTACGTCCCAAAAGCAGCTCTGAAATTCACAGCAAATAAAGCAAATATTAAAACTTCATCTTCTGTGGTCATACATCACTTCAGGTTTGAAACTGCTTGCCCTTACATGTGCAAAACCTTCCTCCCTATTTATTGCGGAGTATGTATTTGATGGTTTGCTTTGAAGGCTGGTGTGTTATTTATTTATTTTTTTCCCTCTTGCATCAGAAGGATCCACTTGCATGTCCTAACACTTAAATACCACGTGTATGCTCCTGCACTCTTAGTGCCCTCTGCAAGGTCTTTTATTAGCATTTCCTTCAGGAACTGTATCTCAAAGATAAGTTATTACGGAAGGTGGATAGTTACAGTGATGATCCAAATTTACAGTGCCGATCCACTGCAGTATGGATTGGCTTTGCTAAGCCAGCACTTTGGGTGCGCATTTTATAGAAAATGCTAGGAAGGTAAGTAATATGTTTCATAAAGTCATTTTGATGGAAAGCTGTTGGCTCGAGTGTATGCCATGTGTCCCTGTGTCCGGAGTTGATGGTGACACCTGGTCAACTCCAGCACATAGCCACTTCCAGCTCAGTGTTAGGCTGGATGCACAATTACAAAGCTAGTACTTCCTGTGGTAAAGCAATTGTTTTCTTTGCTGATAGGAAGAAATATTAGGAGATACATAAGTGTGTTTGAGAGTAGCGTATTTTATAATTGAAGGTTTATTTTTGTTCTAGACAAGATACAATATCTGATGAGATGTCAGCTACCTGGTTATCTATGTTGGTTTCTGACCAAGGAGAAGCAGTTTTAAAATAATTATATTTGTGGTGGTGTCTTCAAAAATAGCCCACTTTCTGTTTCCTACAGTGAGTACGAGTGGAAACCTTTGAGTTTCTAGTGAGTTTGTACTGCTGATCACAAACCAGTGACTCACTGTTGTGACAGCTGAGTTCAAAACCTTGGCCATGTCCGACAGGGATGCTAATTTGCAGTTAACTGGTGCAGTCTGCATTGTAGTAGCGCAGGAGGTTTGTTTCAAATGATTTTTGCTTTCTTAACGGCAGTTGGCATTGTTGATGCGTATTGGCATCTTGCAGGCTGTTTTCCTTGAAGGAGCGAACCAGTTCCTCAGCCAGTCTGGCAGTGGTGCACCTCAGCAGCAGGGTGGTGGTGTCACTGGGCTGGTTGTGGTGGCTAGAACAGCTACTGGTACTTCTGGTGGTGTTTGGGACTTCTGGAATTGCTTCCTGGTTTGTGCAGGTGTTTGTTAAATATAGTACAGAAAAGTGGAAAAAAATAAATCACTTGGGTTAATTTGTAATAATAGGACTACATTAAGCCACTTAAAAATGTTGGACTGGGTGGAACTTGGCTTTCATGATAAAAGTTCAGCTTCTGGGTTCTAGAAGCATTATTTTATAAAATGTTTTTCAATAATATTGCTGCATTGTCTAATGCCTGGGTATTCTTTAGCAGTTCCAGCATCCTTCCTGAGTTTTTGATGTTGGCAGCTGTGAGACTTGTTTGTATTTTAATCAGAGGTTTGTGTATACATTACAGTGCGGGTAGGAGTGTTAGAGGAGTTATGACAACATCCTCTGCTTGCTCAGGCTGCTGCTGCTGTTTAGGACACACAGCTAAAGCTCATTGCTCGAGAACCTGATGGAAGGGCAGTTGCCTACATACGTCTGACTTTTTTTTATTTTTATTTTTTAAAAATGTTGAGCTACTGTAATTACATCATAGGGACAAAGCAAATGAGTGGTAGTAGTCATTAGTCTGACTGTAATCATGTGGTCATGTCACTTATTAGATAAAAGATTAAAAAAAAAAAAAAATCAAAGTGGCCTGAAACTTCGTAGGAAACAGCCAACCTGTAACGTCAGTAGGAGACTTCATTCCTGTGTTCTAAAATAAGGACATTGCAGTTTTGGCAGGCTGTGAAGTCCAATTGGTATGCAGGTATTTGCTTCTAGTGATTTCCCTCGTAATTGTGCTTAGCAATAACCTGCAGCAGAGGCTGACTGACAGGGAATTTGGCACGAGTGGAGGCCTGACACGGAGGCAGTGGAATTTTCTAACCAGAAAGCTGCATTGCATCCTGCTTCTGGGGAAGGTCACCCTGTGAAGGTACCTCCACACTGGAGGGGTGTTTCCATTAACAGAAAACAAATCCCACAACCACCAACCAGTATGGGTGTTTTGTGTTTAGTTTTCTTTTATGTCACTGCTTTTCACTCAGGCCGTATGTACCTATTTCCCATCAGATTATTTACTAGGTTAAACCTAAGTTTTTTGTACTGTTCTTGGGACATTAAGAAACAGGAGGTGTGTACAGGCAATGATGAACAAGATTCAGCTGCTCTCTGAGTTGGGCACCTGGCTGTCAGGGTTTTGTTTTGTGGAGTGGGGTAGAGGGGTGGCACATAGACAGACACGACAGACCCTCTTTCTTCAAATTCCTCTTCATACAAAAAATAAAAACATAAATTAAAAGTGTAATGCAGCACCTCGTAGGTGAATCTGATTTTACCTTTCTCTGGGGCCAAGTTCTGTGAGATGCTTCTGCAAAATGCTTCTTTTGACTCTGTGCTGTAGTTTTTATAATTACCTAATGGTCAGCTGAAGTCTAAAGCTAAATGTTTTAATGGGGATGTATGTCACTCCACGTCCTGTTTTGTAGCGTGCCTTTTCCAGCCTCGTACTTCAGGGTGAGCACTTGACTCTGCCCCTTCCTTGGAAATGGAAGCTTTATGGAGCACAAACAAATACTCTGTAGCATTAAAAGAAATAGATACTCTTCTTGTTGTGTAATTGTTCATCCTCTAATGAAAAATAACATTCATTCAAGTTAATAGCATTTTCCAGTGTACCTACATGCAAGTTTTGAATAGCTAGCACACTTCTGATCTGACTACATTACTTGCTCATGTGCATTTCTGTGTTTTCCCTGAATACATCCCAAAGTGTTGGATACTTGCTTGGGGCAAGAAAAAGGAGATTGTACTGGATTCAAGAAATAATGCAGAAAAGTGCTGTAACAAATTCAGGAGTCAAGGTAGAGATTTTGCTACCTTTTACCTTTAGGAAATGTATGCCAGACTACAGACTTGGGATGTCTGGTTGGTGGTGGGTCACTGCCTTCAAGGCACTTGGAAGGGCTATGGGTGGTAGGAGGCTATGAAACAACCTCTTCTTGTCATTGTAGAAAAATCAGATGCTGAGAGGTGGTATATTCTGGAGAAGGACAGAAAAAACAACAGATGGGCCTTATATTGTAGCAGATGAAAAATCATAAATATGTAACCGGGGGAAAAAATAAACAAAAACAACCAAGTAAAACTGGATCCTGGATGCTCAAGGGAGAGAGTTTTTTTTGAAGCCCCAAATGCATCCACAGATAGTACAAAATAATGAAAAGTGTCTTTTTTTTTTTTTATTATTTATTTTATTACATTAGTAGAAATAGAACCAGAAAAGGCTTACTTTTCTGAAAGATAGGAAAAATGTGCATCTGATCAGTTCAAAAATCATGTGCCACCTACAGCTTGAGTGTTTACTAGGATGATGCTCGGGGGCGTGTGTGCGTGTTTTCTGCCCATAATATTTTCAGCATACAGTAAGTCATATGAATTTTACTCTGCATTAATGTAAGTAATGATATGTCTATAAAGCGCTCAACTTCTGAATCGTCTTCACAAAGAGTAAGCCAAGGAATCAGTTATCACACTTCTTGTATTGTACCCTAGAAAAAAGATGAAAATGGTAATAGACAATATAAGTACCTTTGTTGGGATGGACTGTGATTTGAAGCTACATATATGTAGAAGCTGAGACATGAGAAGTTGAAACATAGCTCTGCTGTACAGTTTGTTTTTGTTCAAACATATATATCTAGTATGGATTAAATTACATTTTTGTTATACGTTGAGAAACAGAGAAAATTCAAAACCCGACCAGAATTATTTTTAAGTGTGGATCTCACAGTAATTTACAGTGATACGTGGATGCAGTGCACTATGATTTCTTTGGTTGTGTTGCCTTTTGTCTCTTAGCATAATCAATTGCTTACTGAAGATGCATCTTCTGATTTAAATCCTCCAAGGTCATTTTGAAAACAGCGCACAGAACAAAATGCCTTAAAATGCCTTAAAAGTTCCCCACCATGAAGTGTAGCAAATTTAGGCCTCCCGATGAGATTGTCTTAACTTCTGTTTATATTTTTGGTGCCATGTGCACTGGGATTTCTTGCCTGTATTTATAAACACTGATTTCAATCTTCTTCCGTTTCCTGGTGCTGTAGCACCTACGCCCTGGGGTGGATTTATATAGAATCGCACTGCATTCCACAACGGGCCTCTGCTGAGCCAGAATTAGCGCAGCCTTTACTAAAATCTTTTGTTCACTTAGGCCTGTAATGCAACTTGGCGTTAGACATTAGTGTTAAAATACAAACGGTATTTTCCAATTTGTTGCATTTGGTTTCATTTTAGAGTTTTTTCCATGGTAGTATGAAGAAAGGCTGAGGAGCATGTGTGTATTAAAAACAAACAAACAAACAAACAAAAAAACTAAAGATTTGAATATTTCTTTTTTTTTGTTTCATCTCTAGTGGTTAAACCTGCTGCTGTGTGCTGTCTGGTGCAGGAGACGTCTCTCAGATGGGTTCTCTCTAATAACCACACAAACTGGGGATGGGGACTGGGCTGCTGAGAGAGGTGTGCCTGTCAGTAGCAGGGCTGAGCAGACTGAAATCCCACACAGTTTGCTGCCGATTGCTTCAAAACTTAGCTGAAGACCCACACTCTGTGAGCTTCCTTTATGCCTGGGTCCCAGAGGCTTTTTTCCGCAACGATGCGCTGGAGCCGATGACAACAGTGTAAAAATGTGCAGTGAGAGTGCTCTTAGCAGTGGCCCAATTCTTTGCAGAATGGAGATGAATGAAAATTGTAGAGCCTGTAGAAATCCTCTGATGCATGTCACTATTTTTAGCTCTACTTATTAAAACCTTGTGCATATTTAATAATAAAAGTATTAATTCATAATAGGCCTCATCTTTATATAGCACGCTTTGTATTATTGTCTTTTCATTACTTGTTCATTTAGATTTGGAAGGTTTTCTGTTTCATTTAGTGCAGAAAGTGAGCAAAGCATCACTAATCCTCCAAGAACAGAAACTACTGAACTAAATAATGTATTGTAATGTGTATTCACAGGGGGAGAAAGCATGATAGTATTTGTATTTCCATCTTCCTAATGGTCTGTGTTCTAGCTCAAGTAATTTTTTTGCGCTGAGCACAGACCAGAGCTGGACAAATGCGTACTGGGTTACACCTGCAGGTGATGGTGGTCTATGGGGTTACTACAGGAGTATCATTTTGTCATTGTGGAATGCCTTAGGACTCTGAACTATTTTTTGCTTCTCAGGTGTGTGATTATGAATTGCGAACTGTAAGTCAGTAAACTGTTAAATAGTGAAAACTTTTTTCCTATCCACATCACTTTTCCCTTCCAGTCCTCTCTTTGAAGGCTGTGCTTTCAGCTGCTCTGTGGAACTGTGGTCCCCACCTCTGCCAACATCAGCAATCAGCATCAGCAATTGCTCTGCAGTTGTTCAGCATTAAGCAGACAGAGGCTCAGTATGGCACAGAGAATGACTGAATGTCCATGCTACAGTGTAATAAATGCAGGCACCTTCAGTTAATAACCTTTCATTGGAAATTAATCTATCTGACTTGCACAGTTGTGGAATAGTGTTAGTCCAACTCAGAGTAACTAGACCAATCTGACTTATTTTTTAGTAAAACTGAAGTACTATACGTATTGAATTAAACAGTTTTAAGCAAACATTTCAGCTGGTTAAGTAGTGCTTTCAGTAAGATAGTAAAGCAGTTGGTGCATAATAATTCTGTTGCAGCGTTCAAGCATGAAATTCTGAGCTAATATGTTCCTGGGGAGAATATGTTTTTCGAGTAGGGTATGAAACTGCCATTTGTATTTCTATAAGACGATTTGTTAGATCGGGAAATGTTTGCATGCCACTATTTTCTGCTTTGCAAAAGACAACCTGAGAATTGCTGTTAGGTTGTCTTCTTATTTATAGGACTGGTTTGTTTTATAAACTCAGCATCTTTTGAATATTAAAAGCGATGCATCCTGTAAGGATAAGAGGGCAAGATCATCAGCACCTTGGTGAACCTCCCCACGGACTTTCTCGTTGCAGCAGCAGATGAGCATCAGTGCATAACACGGACAAACAGGCTGCAGACAGACACCTTCATTACTGGAGGCTCTTTTCCACAGCTCACAAGGAAACAGTTTAAAGGAGTGTAGGACTGGTAAGTTGACTGGAGGAGTAAATCTTTAGGGCTTTCCATCCGCAAAGATTACGTTCACAGCTGTTAAGTTCTCTGCAGGATTTGTAACTTGATACACTGAGCATAGTCAGTATTGCACTTCAGCAGCATTGGTTCCTGTGGCAGTGCTCTGTAACCTGTAAAAAGAACACGTATGTGGTGGGATTGTTCGCTTTTAGCTGCAAGTTTCAATGCATCTTGAAGTCCTATGAAAACAGGTAATGAAAAAAGCTGATTAAAAGAAATTCCATTGAGTCTAGGAGTACTGTTATGCAAAAGGCAATAAGATTGAAAAGGTTTTGCTATTGGCACCTGCTCCTTAAAGACACACAGCTGCACAGTCAGCAAGCAAAGGACACTGCCTTTGTGTGGCTTGGCTAACAGTTCTCCTGCTGCAAGTCCCAGGAGATCTTCAGTAGTTGATTCCTGTGTTGTCAGGCAAAAAGTTCCATGAAACTGTAGGCAAACAGAAGCGTTTGAACTGTGTTTCAGCCAAAGAGTGTCCTAAAATCTTTATGAAATGTAGCCCTTCTTGGGGAGAGTAAAAGTGGGAAAATGCTTTTCGTTGAAATACCAGAAGGGTAAAAGGGGCAGGAGAAGAGAAATTTAAATGTATGTTGATGGGCAGTTTAAATTCAGTGCAGCAACATTTAAATTCATTGCAGCAACAGTTTCCTTGAAACAATTGTTTCCTCTTTTCTTGCTCTGCTGATTGTGTTGATAGTTTATCTGCAGGACTCAGGTACATGAAGCGTTTGTTTGGTTTTAATTTTTCTTTCCTCTTTAAGGGGACCAACTGAGTCTCTTTCAGATATGTCCCGTTCCACCCACTGATCAGGGTGCCAGGCTGGAACTTCTTGGACATGGCGAACCAGGGATATAATTTTTCCATAGACAGTCTATCTGTATTCTATTTCCAGTCTGCTAGCATGTTTCAGTAATGGAATTCTTCAATTTGAAGTCAGTGAACATGTTTTACACACAGAAATGCCATTTTTCAAGCTGACAATATCCCCACTGTAGCAAAAATGAATAAATGACATGATGAACTGAAGGGGTGTGCCACTTCAAAAAGGACAAAGCATTCCTGTGTTTCCTGATAACATGGGAATCTCTGAGTGTGAAAAGTCAACCTGTTTTGCTTGGTACCATTTCAGTGAATGAAATCTACTTTATGTGGCAGACAGCTGAGCTTATATGGGCATGACAAGGGGAAGGATTGTTTTGGGTTTGCATGGGTGGAACCAACAATATTAATTCAAATTTGTTTTACATTTCAGGGATTCCCATCAGTTTAGAATGGTTTTCAAGCTTAAAAGTGAATTAAAACATTTATCTAAAATCACATTTTGCATAGTATGTATCCTATATTTTAATAACTGCCAAGCAAGTACTTGAATCAGGCTCTTGGAAGCACAGCTAAAATACGGCTGCCCTTTATGGGTGTGACACTTGGAATGAAGCTGCAGAACTGCTCCGATACTCAGTAGTAAATAATTGTGCTACTTCTCTTTCTGTCAAGCACATTGCTTTATAAATGGCTTTTTGAATTGTCTGGCAATTTTCCTTTCCTTTTCAAAGCAACACAGTTTTTCTTTGCTGCTTGTCAGGCCTTTTGGCATTTTATACTTTCTTCTGGGCAGACACATGCTGACTTGTTCTTTTCTGTAAAAGTTTAGTGTTTTGGTCTTTACTATGCCTTGTGGTGGAAAAAATAGCCTGGGGAGAACGAATATGGATTGGGAACTCTGGGCTGGTACTGATAGTGCTCCAGAAGTCCTAAAGACAGGAGGGAGTTAAACAGGTGCCCAGTTTTTCATGAAATTATGTTCTCACAAGCTTTCACATATGTAAGAATGAGTATTTTATTCAGAGGATAATTATGTTCACATTTCCTCATCCTGTGGCAAAGTACCTTCTCACAGAGACTATGAAGTCTTTCTGCTGTAGACTTTTAAAGGGGACTGTATTTGGGGTGGATTGTGTGACCTGATGTCAGACAGCTAAACTGAGAGCAACTGCATCAGTACTTGAAGGGAAATTGTTCAGGACAACCGATCAACAGCAGCTAGCAATGGATAGATCAGTGTCATGAATACTGAAGATCAAATCAGTGGCAGTGGGGATTCTGAGTTTAAATTTCCCTAGAGTAATATTGTAGGGCGAATTACCCAAGGACATAGCTTGGTAATACGCTGGGTTTGATAGCTACACATCTGTGCCTCCAATCTCACCTAATTTTTGACTGGCAACTCTTTAAGGGGTTGTGCTCCAGACAAGATTAGTGAAAGAAATAAACTTGGTTAGAATGGCTTCCACTGCAGGAGGAGGCTGAGGGGCTGTGTAATGCCTTCTCAACATAGCCTCTTGGCTGTGTGACTGTACTGACATTTCCAGTCACATTTTGTTGTTTTTTTATGTAAATAGTCTAGAGGAAAGGAGTATATCAGGTACTTTTTACTTAAATCTGTGTGCAGCTTTTGTATTGCTACCTCAGGTGAAAGGCAGGGATGACTTTTAGGCCCTGGATATCCTCTTGTGTATCCGCGGAGCAAGACAAAGATACATCTGCAGATCAGCTGGAGGTCACAGCCTGGCAGCCACAGCAGAAAGGATTGTATGAATTCTCCATAATCTCCTCAGTGTAAATTCAGACAGGTTTTCTGAGCCTTCTTTACTGAACACTGTGCTTGGCCAGGCTGAGTTAACTTGAAATGCTTTAGGGTCCCTTTAGCTGTGGGGACAGCAGCACAGCGAGTGTGTCAGTGAGCACACCCCCAAACCAGTGTAACTGTGCGTATGCTGCCAAGAGCTAAGATTGAAGCTTTTTACTTGGAGAAGGACTTGATTTAAGAAACTGTTGAAAACTGTTGTGTTCCTTTATGAACAATGACCATTTTACAGGTATCACCGTCATGGCTGTTTGGGAGTACTTCTCTGGTACTAAGATTCAAGTCTTGTCTTGGATCTCGTGCTGTAATGTATTGGGTTTGCTTGAATAAGGGCAAGGCTCGAGTAGTGGCCACAACAAATTTAGCCTTTAAACCCAGAAAATTAGAAAAGCCTCCAGCAAGCTATATCACTTCTGAATGCTAGTCTCTGGATGCAGATTCATGACCTTTTACTGATCTGAGCAGTGGCCAGATCTGCGTACCAGCCAGCTCCATGCTGACGTTTGTGTGAGAGCCGATACCCCCAGTCAGACCGAGAGCACAGCAGTGCCTCCTGCGCTCCTTGGCACGCTGTGTCCACCCGTCAGACACCATGCACCAAAGCCTACCAACAGCTGGATCTCCGTAATGTGCTCGAGGAAGAACTCACTGATGGAAGGAGCTCGCAGCTGGTGGGTGGAAGGTGTAAGCCTTACTCAAGCAGCTAAGGTAATGAGAGCGCCAAATAGTTGTTTCCTGCTAGATACACAAGTATATAGGAGCAGCTTTCCCAACAAACTGCGTGGAAATGCATTGGAAAGGTCTCAGATACTCTGTTACATTCTGAATTAACTGAGCTATTCTCTGGCTGTGTAACGCTCTGCATAGACTGTTTTTAAAAATGCATATTTATGCTGAACTATATGCTTTTTACCTTAGGGAAGATTTTCAGCCAGTCTATATTATGTGGTGGTTTTGTAATCGGAGCTGATGTTTAACATCTGAGCTGAGTCACCAGATCTGAGTCCAAAGGAGACAAGAGTGTGCATGTGCTCTTTGCTTCCCCTTTTCTTCCCCCTTCCCTCTCTTCCACCCCGCCTCCCTTACCCCTCTCTTCTGTATGGAATTATCAATCACTGTCAAATTTCAGTACATTAATTTTTACTATTACCTTAAAATACTTGAATACAGTTTCCAGAAGTCAGTTCTTTCATCATCATTGCTTTGGGCTATAAGCTGCTTTTAAAAGTATCCAGTAATTGTCATATTATGGAAGGCTAGGGGCTTTGTTAGAGGAAAAAATAAGCAGATAAGCAGAAAAATAACATGTTTCTGAATTTAACTTAATCTGTTTGATCTTCTGGATACAACAATTTCTGGATGGTTACTATCCAATTAACATAAAGTTGAATTAAATTTGAAGTTAACTCCATTAAAAAAGGCAATTAAAGGTCATTTAAATTGGATTTAAGTTATGTGTCAGTTTTTAAGGGTTATGATGATAGTTTCCTATCATTTTGAATATATTCTGTTTTGTAAAAAGAACACCAGAAATTAAAGAAATATCCCAAACTGGCTACTCAAGAAAATCATTGAATACAAATTTACTATCAGTGTGCCCAAGTTTAGAAGAACTTGGGGAAAAGAGAGAAGCATCTTTCCCTTCTCATCTCTCTGAGGTATTTTTAACAGCCTTGTAATTAAAACGAAACAGCGGTGTCAGAGTTATAACAATGTGATTTTTCAAGTTTATAGCGTATCTCTTTTTCTTTTACTTCAATCACAAATTCTGTAGGTTTACAGTGCTCTTTTATTCCTCTAATGTACCAGTCACTGGACTTGTTCACATTGCTTACCTGGATAATTTATTATTATTTAAAATATGCAGATCTAATGTGTATTCAGCATTCCATGCAGCAATATTGAACAGGTTTAATTACATTTTAGCTGCAGGCTCTCATAAGTTTTCTGCTTCATATGCTGGGACTGTAATTGTGTAATATTATGGTGGCTATATTTTTGAAATATCAAACCGTGATCTGCTGGAAAAACACTAAAATTCTATTACAGGATGCAGGTTGATTAATTCACATGCTAAATCATCTTGAAGACTTAGACTATAGCCATGGTCATGGAAATAAAAGGCCGTATTATCCTCTGCTTGCTAAACAGTGGAAAAAAAACAGAGATCATGACTGGCTGATCTTTCTTGGCACTTGAATGTTGTGACAATTTTTACATTTGCTGTTATTTGGAATGGCTGAATAGGGAGCATCCAAATGGGTTAGCTTTCCTTGAATCTGATAAAACAGTAGCTAGCAAGGAAAACTCCTAATGATCAGACAGTGAAAAAGTACCTTCTGAGAGAAATTCCATGGTGTGGATCACAGGAAATGTGATGAGCAGAAATTCTTGGAAATATTCCAGGAGGAATGACAAATCCTGAAAGAAAATGGGCCTCTGGGCAGAAAGATGAAGCTTTTCTCTTATTTCTGTCAGTATAGAAAAAGATGCTTCGTGTCATCTTTGCTTGCTTTTTTTTTTTTTTTTTTTTTTTTTTTTTCCCAGACCAAATATGTGTCTCCAGATAGTCATAGAAGTCCCAGAAAACAGGTCTGGAAGGAAACTTAAAGAGCTACTAAGCTCCTCCCTTTATCTCAGGCAAGATCAGCTACCCATGATTTTTCTGAATAAATAGCAGGTAAATGTCACCAGTAGGGGTCCATCCGTCCACATCTGCCATGTTAAAAATCACTAAAAATGTGTACTAATAGTAATGCTTCAATATAAAGGGAAACAAAAAGTACTAAAGAACTGACAAGTTAGCACTAGTGCGAGGAAGTTCAGCAGCTGCATCTCACTACAAGCCAGCAGAAAGAAGGCGCTTGGTCTTTGCTTTGGAGGTGGATGCGCATCACTGATTGCTAAACGAAAGATGTTTAGTTAAAGTGTATCAATTTGAAGTAATTGATTTAAATATAAATTTTAAATAAGCATTTTAAATATACTTCAGTACATTAGCACCAAACATGTTGTAAAAGCTATTGTGCAAGAAGTGTGTGTGTGTATCCTTCTCTGATATGAGACTCTCAGAAATCTGAAATGGAGAATTTTAACTTGCTGGCAGGTGTTTGAAGTGCTCGGTGCAGAATTTTTGGGGTGGGAGAGTGGTGTCAAAGCCAATATCAGAAGGAAATTTGTGCATAGATGTTTTGGGATGTACTGCATATTTCAAATGGAAATATCAGCTGGAAAGAGCTACAGCCACGAAACAGGCTGGCTTTGAATTCTGTTGGGAGGAAGGCCTCTGAAGTTCTGAATTTATTCAAGATAAAAATTAATTTTCAGCCCCTATGAGCTCAAAGCTGGTCAGTTTGAGGCCTTTACTTCAAATGTCTGTTGTGGCAATTGGAAATCTTTGTATGGCATAAGGCAATGCCACACACCGCGTGACTGGGAAACCAGCGTGTTTGCTGCTCTCTGTGTTCTCAGTGCGTTCTGCTTGCCGGCATGATTATGTGGGTTGCTCATCCCTGCAAGTGAGTGGCATCAGGGAGGGCCACCAAGCACTGTTTGGGGCAGGTTGGGCTGGACGTGTCCTGCCCGTGGGGTGCCGGTGCATGGAGCACTCGCTCCTCTTCCCCATCAGCCATCCTTGCTGATGGGAGGTGTTTCAGGGCTGAGGCATGCAGCCAGGCCCCAGACGAAATGCATTTATCGGTGCTTCCTCAGCAGCACCCTGGGTCACTGCTCGCAGCTCCAGCCTTGTCCCGCGGTGCAGCAGGCGGCTGTGGCACTCAGGGCCAGCCCCTGCAGTCTGTTTGCAGCAGATGCTGCGGGAAGAGGCAGCAAGCGAGACCTGTAAGGCACATGAGAGATCGCTGCATAAACACGAAGTGAATCACGGTTATGAGTAAGATAAACAGGGCAGCATGTGAACTCCGTGTTGCTTTGTATGGCGGGATGCTTTTTTTGGCTGTGCTGGATTTCCCAGACTTTCATTCATGTATTTTTTTTTAAACTGTAGAGTGTTTGTGTCAAAAATGCTTTGACATTGCTTTGGAATCTCCTTTAGTGAAGAAGACTAAAGTCAAAGGGATTTATTCTACTTGTATTTTGTGTATCATATGGAACCTTTAAAACTCTGTTTTTCCCAGTTCTGGTGTGTCTGTGAATAGTAATTAAGAGGTATATTTAGATAAAAAGTAATCCCGATTTTGCGCCAGTCAGAAATGAAAATAAAATCAGTCCTATTTTTCTCTAAGCTTCTTGTGAAGTGCTGAAGAAATAAAACCCTGTGATATGGATAAGCTGCTTTGGTACCGGTTTTACTTTACAACTGAAATACTTTGCTGAAGTTGCTATCCAGTAATTCTCACGTGCCTATATTTTTCCTATGCTTTAGATTCCATTTCAGTTTTTTGGCTTGCATTGAACAATATTCTTTGCACACTTGATCCAGCATGGAGTGAAACTCCTGCTCCGATCCCACTCAGCCTGAGTGCCCACACTGCCGTGGCTGGGAAGGTGCAGGGAGCCCATTAGGCGTGCTGGCAGCACGGTGTGCTCCGCATGCAAACGCTGTTTCACTGGCGCTTAGCGGGAGGTGAAGGTGGGAGGATAATGCCTACTTTCAGCCTCTGGTAGGATGTATCTGTTAGTGTGCTATTAGTTTTGTTATTAACAGCAGGCTTAACCAAATGGTAGATAAGCAAGTCATTTTGCAGACAGCAAAGCGCTGTGTAAGGCATTCATCTCAGTTGCAGACTGCAAATAATTAAATGAATGGTGCTCTTTCTCTCTTCCATCACTCCTCATGACTTGGATTTTATAGCTATCATCTTTTCCTCTCTTACAACACAAATGTCATATTTATTTCTTTACAGATCACCTTAATGAACCTCTCAGCTTACTGTGAGCTGCTAAGTAGCAGTTTTATGTGGTACTGGGTTCCCTTTGCAACCTGTTTCACTGAATATAAAAAATAATCTAAAAGCCTGCGAGTCCTGAATTTTTTTGAATATTTTTTCTGTAATAGGAACTCATTTACATGGGAGTTTAATTGGTTCTTTGCAAATTGACATCAATGGCTTTAAGACAGAGTATTTATTGGAATTATTGTTTAAATCATGACTTGTTTAGACTCCCAGATTTGTAAGTAGAATTGGAGTAGCTTTTCAGCATGTAGAGTTCTTCTTTGCTTTACCTTTAGAAATTGTAATTGTGCCCATGATTCACCAAAATGATAACAATTAAGACTTAAGAAAATCGACTCTCGGAAAGGAGAAAAAATTTTCTCAGGCTGTTCTTGCCTCTCCAAGTGCAGGATAGTTATAGCTACTACAAGTTAATTCCCATGTGTGCTTATACATGGATGAGTTTGTCCATCTGCTGGATATAAATTTTCAATATGTTCCAACAAATGTCAGCATTGCCACGGGTACAACGTACTGCTCTGCAGCTCAAAGATGCTTTTACATTCCTCCTATTTAAAACTTTGTCTTTAACTTGCACTCTTCCTGACTGTTGTAAAACAACTGTACGCAAGGGTTCAAAACAATGTAAAACTCGTGATAGGGGACAGAAGAAAATGAACTTGTTAGTGCGTTGTCAGTCAGTCTGTTAATTAACCTCAAATGGTCTCTCTTTTTCACTGTGTGTGGCTGTTAACAGGATCTGGGCAACAGCACATGCTGAAAGAAAGAAACTAAAAAGGAAAAAAAAAAAAAGGAGAATCACATAACGTTGTTTGGAAGTTGGTGTCCTCTGGGACTCACCTCCCTGCAGAGTTTGGAAAGCAAGGGCTGATTGATCTCAGTAGGCTTCCATGGGTTATTGCCATAAGGCAACTGGGGAACATTCCTTATTTATACTTCTGGTCTCAAAGTCTCCCAGTATTTTCAAATCTAGAATAGGATGCTGCACAGAGAAATAAGAAGCTTCCAGACTTTCATTTAAGAGAGCTTGTTATGCAAAGTTCATCATTGACGTTGGTGTCAAAGGCAAAGTACCCAGTAACACGACAGAGAATGAATTAGTGAACCCTGCTGACGTCCAGCACCAAAAATAAAATGTTTGGTGTATGCAGCCAAAACATTTGTGTACGCATGGTCATGTCAGGAAAGACTGTCCTGCATATTTTAAGATGTAAGTATGGTAACCTCCATGTCGCTTCTGGATGCAGAAAGTTATTTACCTCAATTTTTGTTTATTTCCTTTTCTGCAATGTTTGATGCTGAACTATGTGCAATGTGTGATGAATTGCATACAACTGGCTGAGTTGAACTTTATTTTTTGAATTTCTTTTTAATATTTCAAAAAAAATCAAAGAAAATTTGCAAAAAAGGAAAAGATTCTATGATACATTGAAAGAGTGCATACACTGAAATGTTAAAAAGAAAATTCAAGATGAGTGGTGGGAAATGGATTGAAGGGAAGAAACAGTTTTTGAAGGGTCATGTGCAGAAAGAAGAATGAATAGGAAAAGAAAACTGTTGACTTTTTTTTTTTTTTTAATTCTGTTGATCACAGTCTTGGGATCTCAGAGTGCTCTAGGTGTTGTGTTTTTTTTTTTTTAATTACTAGATGTCTTTTGACCTCTACAGGCAGTGGTGTCTTTAATAAACCAGTTGTCAGATGTGTGATTGATAGCAGTAGTTTATTCTAGGTCTAATTACAATTCGAAGGCTCTGGAAGTGGCCAGGCAATCCATTTATTTCTTATGGGCTCTACCTAATTCTAAATTAGAAGCTTACTTGCTGGAAACCAGGATTGTTATAGCAGCTGACATTCAGTGCTGTCTGACAATGCTCAGGTTATTTTAAGACAACAAAGGTATCTGCGTGTGATAGCTGAAGGCTGTGACACCAAAAAGAAAGCCTGAGAATAATACACAGATATTGCATTTACTTTTTTTTTTTAGTATGTGTACATGCACACATCTTTCTTATATATGGTTGTTTGTATATTTAGACATATTTTGAAAAAGGCAAACGGCTTTGGTCAAAGACACGTAACTTAGTGACAGAAATTTCCATATCCCCTTCTATGCCAAGAGGTTCCCCATCTCTGATTCTATCCTGCTGCAAGCTGTTCCCTCTGTTTTAATATTTTCCTGTTTCTATCTTCCTTTCTGATGATTTATTTCAAGTTGTGAGTAATATGAGGGCTTATTTTCAAATAGTAGTACGTTTATTCGCTAATTACAGATAATGAGTTGCAGGTTTTGCACGTGAAGGTATGGTATGATATTAGCTTGATGTTCCAGCGAAGACCACGTAGGATCTACTCAGGGTTAGAAGAAAGATGTTGAATTTATAAGGCCTGTGCTTTATCATGTGTGGGGAAAAAAAAAGAACAAAATCTAACTTCACATATAAACTGACTGGGACTAATTAAACATGTACCTGTATTCTAACGCACCTCAGGCAGTGATGTGATGTTTTTTGTTTGATGTAGAGAATCCCAGAACCTATGTTTGTATCTTAAAAATAACAATAATAAAACCCTTACAAAATAATTTTATAGTAGCATCGGCCTGTGATACCGTATTGCTACTGAAGTGATATGCCCAACATTATTAATATCTTTAACACTTCTCTGACTCTAAATATTCAATGCATAGATTCTATCTTGGATGCTTTGCTTTCTGTTGCATTCTGGCCTATAAATGTTATTTCACGGTACGTAGTTAACTCTGAATGTTGTTGCTAATGATTCATGCTTTTTTATTTATAGAAGTTTAAGTGGCTGTAGTGGTAAAGTAATGAAGTAAAAGATCTAATCCATGCTAGGTTTCTGTAGGAACTGTCCTAAATTAAAATATTTTTGCACTAAGACCTCTGCGTTTAACGTTTGACTGAATAACCTACTGTCGCACTTCAACAGTTTCTTTTTCTGTTCTTCATGATAGATCTCTGAACAACAACTTTTTCACATAAATTGACAAAAGTGCAGAAGAGATGGCCAGTTCAGCGCGAGAACATCTGCTTTTTGTGCGACGTCGCAACCCACAGCTCCGGTATACTCTGAGCCCAGAGAATCTGCAGAGTTTGGCATCTCAGGGCACCATGGCTGAGAACATGAACTTGCAGCGTGCCAACAGTGACACTGATTTAGTGACCTCAGATAGCAGATCTAGTTTGACAGCCAGCATGTATGAATACACCTTGGGGCAGTCTCAGAACCTCATTATTTTCTGGGATATTAAAGAAGAAGTTGATCCGACTGACTGGATTGGACTTTATCACATAGGTAAGCCAGAACCATGTTGTAATAATTCGGTGTGTTTCTTGCTTTTTTTGTTACTTCATCTTTCCTTTTCAGATATGCATTCTGGCATACTACATCATTAATCTAAAGATAAAATCGGGGAAAGATTGTAGAGAATTACCTTGGATTGCACTTTGCTTTTCTTAATGCAGTGAGCTATGAGAAGACATTATTAATATAGGTCTGGTTCCATAGTGTCTTACTAGAGGACATTCCCCTTAAACAACTAATGTGCATATGATTTCCGTGTTCACTTTTGCGGGTAACTGGTTTAGAGTGGAAAATGTAGAGTACCGTATTCATCATGTAACTTGGCATACTTACTGTCCAATATTTATACAGCTTTTTGGACAAGTAAATTCTTAATGTCCGTGAAAGGGTATTTTGTGTAATTCTTTGATTTTGTGGAAATGAAATTGTATCCGTTCTGAATGAGTGAGAATTTCTGTTTATGAAGTATTCTTATAGATGGAAATCCTCTGAATAATATTTTTCTACTTTTTTTGTGCTGTTCAAGAGGAAAATAGAAGCATATATTTCATAGGAGGGAGCAGAAAAGAACTCTAAGCTAGCAGGCAAGGGCCTGTGGGCAGTTTGTGCATTAGTAAGGAGTGTGGCTTAAAAGGAGTGGATCAGTAGGTCAAAGCAGTTTGTGCCAAAACCCTGACATCAGCAATATATTTGGTTCAGGTTTTTACACCGTATTATGTTTAATCAGGTCCCGCGATCCAAACATTCCTGCTGTGCATGTGGCTTGGAGCTGTCCAAAGGACAATCTTTATGATGCCACTAGGAATTGGAGTGTATTTAGTAGGTAGCTGTACAGGCACATGGGGTTTGGTCTCCTTTTCAAGGAATCCAGTTCATGTGCATTAAAATTGCTCTCTGAATTAAACCTTTGCTCAGTAACTGTGATGTTTGGGTGATCTGTTTCAAAATAGCACTGCTTTTCTGAATCTAATTGCTAATGTAGAAAGAAACTGTTGGTGTAACCTGCCAAAAGCAGGTGGAGCAGAAACGGGTGGAAACAGGTCTGACTCCTGGAATTGTGTCCGTGCTGGGACCGAGCTAACTGCAGTGAAATCAGTCAATAGGATTTTGGACAGAGAATTGTTGTGCCAGCTTTTTCCAAGACATCCTGTTGCTGCATCACTTAATGTTGCATGGTGTGGAGCCGCTATTTCCCGGTCTTATTCTTTTTCTTGCTTTTTTTTTTTTTTCCCCCCAACTTTACTGAAGATCCACAAAATAGACAGTAGGACTTGTGCTGTTCAGTGCATAACTAGTTGTAAAAACTCTACTGGAAAAGCTTCACAAGCTTCTGGAATAAACTATGTCCTAATGTTTAAGCCACCTAAATCAATCATCTCCATAATCAAAAGGCACAGATCTTTCTAGTAGCATTAGCAGCTTGAAGTGCGGTCTGTGCTGTAAAATACACAAACCATTAAAATGAAGCTTAAAAATTTTAGTTTAATTACACTGAGAGTTTCCTCTGAAAAAGTTAAAATTTTTCAGGTATTTTTAGGTTAATCAGCTTCATAGCACTTCAAGATTGGTATTCAAGATACTGGAGTAGAGCGTACTTCTATAAAAATCTAATATTTTTTTGATGATTTTATCCTACTTTATCATGATTAAAAATGTTTCTACCTTCTGTTTTTCAAGCCCCTAAAGCACAAAACAAAGTTAAGTTACTACAGCTTCTTATAATCCTATAACGAATAGCCAAATAATGTCCTTATGTCTAGAAACCCCATCATGCTACTGTGTAATATCCGAGTATGATATGTGTGTCTGGTTTCCTGTTTTCTTTTTAAGTAACGAAAGGTCTCAGAACTCCTTCAGCATGTAGCTTTCTTCTCCTCTGCCACTTGAAGTCTATCAGCATAGGTGAGAGTTTCGTTACTCAGTGTAAAATAGATCTGAGTAGATTTCTTTAAGACTTGTGGTTTCCTCATTCTGAGCGATGGAATTGCACATTTTGCACAACAGAGAGATAAAGGCGTGTTCAGTCTGATAGGCATTCTTATCTGTCTTTGATTTGTGTTTTTTTTTCCAGTAAACTTTTTGAACTAACATCTTTAAAAGTAAATAAACATGTAAATAGTGAGAAGCCTTTCATTTGCATATTTTTATATACCTTGCTAAGCTGTGGAGCTAAATATGGAGCTAAGATACAGGCTATTTGTTGTAGGGCAGTGTGCATGTATTTTAGAAGTTGTTCCTGTGGACTTTGGTTCTGAGAGTTTACCAGCTTTGCAAGCTTTCACATGGAGTTTAGGGAGAAATGAATTGGTCAGAAATACTGCAGGGTATAATCCAGGATTTGCAGTCCCTTGTAATGATTGCTGTACCCCCAGTTCCCATTTAACACTTTGGAAAGTGCGGACACTACTTATTTTCCTAGGAGAAAGATGTTTGTGGATGAATATATTTAAAAATAAAAGCTCTGTTCCCAAACGCATTAATAAAATTTTGAAGTATTTGGTTGAGGTTATCCATTCTGGTCTTTCTTTAAAATGGAAACAATTTCCTTTACGCAGTTCCTCTCCTGTGGCACTGCCTGCTGAAAGCAGCACAGATTTTGTGCAGTCACTAACACGAGACAGCTCCAGGTCTGTGCCAGCTGTACCTCCAGTGTCCCCGCACATCTTCTAGTAAAGCAGTGTTTTTTCAGGGAGCTAGGAATAGAAAAAGGCAAATATTTTGCCCTCACTAAAAACAAACAAAACAAAACCCACAACAGCTAAAGTGCATACACACACACACACACACAAAAAAAACAACAACAAAACAAAACAAAAAGAGCACGTTGCATAACCAAAAGCCCAGTTCAGTGGCTTTTTCTTTTATGTTGATTGTACAATTAGCTTTCATAATGAAAGCTGGATCACTGGGAAGGGCGAGTGGTTGTTAATTCTGTAAATGAACAGATGGAGAAATTCTAAAAATGAATCATCGTTTCTGAGCTGAGGTTTTAGTACAGAGAGATCTGTCAAAGGTCTGGAGCAATCCAGGTAAATTTTCACTTCAAATTAATTTTGTGGAGAACGTCTATTACAAACAGAATTGAAAATGACATGCTGGGAAGCTGTCTTCGCTTTTCACTCATGAATGTATTCAATTAATTCTCTCATTATTTGCTCTTCAATTAACTTTCATTTTCTATCATAAGAAAGCAGTTATTTCTGTTCTTCTAAGTTTTACCGCATGGTTAAAATTGCAGTGGTTTATGAGGAATTTCACCAAACTTATTATATCCCTTTCTTTTTAAGAGACTGTACAAATCACTCTTTCAGGTACATCAGTTGGTACAGCTGATCATAAGAAAGTCAGTAACCAGTCGCTGTTTTTCCTACTATGTGATATGTAGAGGTTTATGGCTAATTAGCTTACACTGGGGAATAGTAGATGGAGCTTAGAAAAAGTGTGATACAGCTCTGGCAAAATGTCGGTCCGTTAGATGTTTATGAAAATAGTTTTTTTAATTTTATTTTATTTTTAGAAACAGGAAAGCCTAAGGTGGCTAAGGCAGACTCATTTTATCCTCAAGAACTGATATTCTTTTTCAGTGCCTTTTTTTCCATACATATTGGAAGTGAAGAAAAAGGTGGGGAGGTATGACAGAAATAAAAAATATGATTGCTTGTATGCCCAGGTGGCTAGGAAGGCCAATTTCATCCTGGCATGTATCAGAACTAGTAGGGAAATAGAGATGGGAAGTGGTTGTCTCCCCTTATTCGGCTCTGGTGAGGCTGCACCTCAAGTACTGTGTTCAGTTTTAGGCCCCTCACTAGAAGAAGGACATCGAGGTGCTTGAGCATGTACAGTGAAGAGCAATGACACTGGTGAAGGGACTAGAAAACAAGACACCTGAGGAGAATCTGAGGGAACTAGGGTTGTGTCCTCTGGAGAAGAGGAGGCTGAGGGGAGGCCTCATCGTCCTCTACAACTGCCAGAGAGGAGGCTGCATCGAGGGGTGTGCTGGCCTCTTTTCTCAGGTGATAGAACATGAGGAAATGGTCTTGGGTTGCACCAGGGGAGGTTTAGATTGGTTGTGAGGAAGAATTTCTTCCCAGAAAGGGTGGTTGGGCCGTGGAATGGGCTGCCCAAGGAGGTGCGTGGTGGAGTCCCCATTCCTGGAGGTGTTTGAGAGACATGTGGACATGGCACTTAGGGATGTGGTTTGGTGGTGGACTTGCAGCATTAGGTGGATCGTTGGACGGGATCATAAAGGTCTTTTCCAACCTAAAAGATTCTATTTTGTAGAAAATAATGCACGTTTTATTAGGAATTCGTTCGCTATAGTGTCATCAGGATACTCCTCCACGGTAACTTTTGATCTTCAGTTAAATACAAGAAGTTGAACTTAACCATGAAAAATTTTATATAGCCAAACTCATGCTCAGTTTCTCTACAATTCTATATTTTAAGGAATGCTTTTAGATCCAAGTGTGAATTTGATGGTTTCTGCTTTAGTACCATATGTGTATTTTCCCCCATTTTATCACCTTGCATAGCAGAAATGTGATCTGTTATCTTGTTGAGGGACTGTTGTGTACAGAGGGTCTCTTTTCCAAGTGTGTTCCTAAGGATTACCAGAAGAAAAGTGTATGCGAGGGACACGGTGTATTCTGTGGAGGAAGGTCTCTTTTTTTTTTTCCTTGACTATTTCTGGTTTTGTACTGCCTCAACTCTTTAAAGTGTCAGTAACACTTCTTGAACAGTCTTGTCCTTGAAGTTTTGTTAAAGCAGCTTTTTAGCTCCACAGGCGTGATCTGTGGAGAATGTAGATAGTGCAGCTGTAGGAGCACAGAAAGGCGTCCCACTGAGACTACGTGAAAGCGGAGAAGTGTTATTTCTGAGTATTGGCTTCTCTTGGGGTAAATCAAGCAGGGTTGCATGAAACTTGAAATTGTTGAATGTAAAATACAGGTTTATCATTTTGAATTCAGTTTTAAGTTTGCTTGGAATGGGCTTCTTTCTTCCTGAGGACTGGTTGTGAAGATTATCAATTGAAGGTGACAGGGCAGGATGAGATTCAGAGGGGAGCTTTTCAGCAGAGGTACTGTACCTGTGAATAATCTGAAGAGTAAAGGTAAATTTCTAGTGTTTGTCTTAATGAGAAGAGGCCAATTCTATTTTTTTTTTTTTTTTTTAAACACAGTTGGATTTAGACTGAAAACTTTCTTCACCTTTTGAAACAGTAGAAGACTACACTAGTTAGCAAACACCTCTTGCATCCTCCTAGCCCTGTGAAGTTTCCCTTGTGCAGTACTGGCCCAGCTTTTGCTCTGTGCTTGTTTGTTACAAATACTTGTTCCACACAATATATAAGCTATTGGAGTTTTACAGGTGCCCTACAGTGATCAGCGAGTGTGAATGTTCATTGTAGACATGCTAGGACTCTTGTCTAAATCTTTACATTAATTTCAGTGATTTTTATTTTTTTTTCCAATATTGGCCTTTTAGTGAGGAAGATTGTGCAAAATCTTGGACCTAGATAGAATCAAAAAGGAGAAATGGTAGCTCAGTTCCAATAAGCCAATGCAACCTGTCCAGGATTTCTTGTCATTGCGTGTTGTTGTAGCAGCAGTGTACCAGGACTTTCTTGGGAAGTGAGACCTCTTAAAGAAGGTGAGCAGAACAAGAGCTACCTGGGTCTGCAGCCCAAGCAGGTACCAGGGTGGAGCGGCCATGGCTCACAGGATGCTGAGTGAAGCCAAATCTTGATGAGTTTTATGGGTTGCCTACAAGTCCCATAAAGAATTCTGAAAGTACAGAATAAAGAATAAAAACTCAGGAGAGAGAAACAAACCCTACATTTGGTTTAAATAGATTAACTCCCATGGCCAAATTGCCTGGGTTGGCCTATTTTTGTCCTAATTTATGGAGTTCTAATTATGAGATGCATGCCCTTATTCTAGAGAGCCTTAGCACATTTCAAATGCTGGCTACCAAAGGTCATTATATTTATTCCCCTCATCTTCTTCTCACAGGCTGCTTGACTTTTTGTTTTACCTACAGCATGGATACACACCAAAAAAACCACCACACACACACACACACACACACAAACAAACAAAACAAAACAAAACAAAAACAACCTGATGCAGAGCTATATAGGGCAATTTAGATGAAATCTAGGTTTATACTAAGCCTCCTAGGGTAGTGAAGTTTGGAGCCTTTCCATTACATGTCAGACAAGATTAAAAAGAAAAAAGCTTTCACGTAAACTGCCTTTAATACATCTACAGTAGTGGCTTAAATTAGACAGAGAGATTATAAAATTTTAAGATACTTTATCCTCAAAAGATTTCTCTGGTTTCCATCATAGAATACATACAAAATAATAACTTCATTATCTTCTGGAAAAACCTGATTACTTACTTGCTTTTTTTTCCTTCCTGTTTTTAGCAATATGATTACTTTATCTGAAAATCTGAGCAGCACTATTAATTTCTTGTGGCTATTTACTCTGCATAGCAGTAATATTTTGCAATTACTCCTAGTGTTGGCTGTTGCTGAAATCTGTAAAACATGGGCATGACTTTCTGTGTAGAAGTCAGTCCCTACCCAGCTTGGTCCTTGGTAGAGGCTTTGGCGTAGACTTCCAGGAGCCTGGCTTTGTGCTCTTTGTGTGAACAGTGCATTACATTCTTTACTGCAAAAGTTAGAAGAAATACATAGAAGGTGCTTTCTCTGTGTTTTTCTTGCATGCAGCAGATACCTTATTAAGACACACTGATAAAACAAAAATACACAGATATGCATTAAAATACACAATATATATTTTAAGGAGAAAGGAAATAATTCCCTGATTTAAAAAAAAAAAAAAAAAAAAAGCCCACCTTTTCCAAACAAATAAAAAGACACCCTAACACAAGGCAACATTATGGTAAAATGGAATATTATGAGTTCAGAAATGTATATCGTTTTACATTATCCAACGTTTATATTTGCTGACTTCCCATCTGCTGGAACAGCCACTTGCCATCAAAAAGGCAGGGTGGGAAGCACACTGCTTTCTATCCAAAGGATTATAAATGCTGTCATGCCAAAACCTTTTGCAGTGGAAAGCTGACAACACAGCTGAAAGAGTCATCCCTGAAGCTACTTTTGTCTAGTTTTGAGGTCAGGGGTATCTCAAAATTAAAAACACAATTAACTGTAAGGTTTAGATGTTCTGGCAACACTTTGTCACAGCTTGAACTTCTTCCAGACATAAATATCACACTACAATATTCTAGGTTTTGTTTTTGCTGTTTAAAGACACTTCCTGAGCTGTTTTCTATCATCAAATCAACATGCCATACAGTATTTTCAAAACAATTTTGAAAATGTATTCAAAGTCACTGACAACTGTGCTGAGAAAGTAGTTGCATTAATTCATTTATGGATCTGTTTCATGTAAGTAATAGATTATGGATTAGTTTTGCATTATGCACAGTGTTAGAATTCCTGCTTTAAATTTTTTATGAAGTTCTTGGCTCCTTTATCTGCACAGATTTATCAATGACCCCAAGAATCTGAATTAATGGGGAAGTGTTACAAGCTGAGTGTTTTGTATGTATGTTAAGGACGTGAGCACTGTAATCAAAACTGGTATCCCTTGAAAAGGTGAAACACATGCATAGTAGGACACTGAAACTAGCAGCTTATATGCAGATGTGTTTAATAAAACCACTTAATATATGCTGATAAGCAAAATTTTAAATTATAGCTGGAGGAAGTTACTCAGGTGTTGATCCTGGTAGGCCTCCTTTCCTAGCAAAGCCCATCAAGACGTGTCTGGCATCAGAGAAGCATTGGTGTGGGGTGAAGGTGCTGTAAGAACACAGGCTGGCTGTGCTTAGCTGGCGTCTACTCCTTGGGACAAGCAAAGCTTCCAAATGCCTGCATTGGCAGTGTTTCCTGTCTCTCCGCCTGGCAGCATCCTGGCCTCCAGCGCTCTCGCTCTGGTGGGCAGCCAATTCTCTGGCTAGCAAATCCCATGCTTAGAGCTTTGTTCCAAGATCTGCTCGGACTCTCTTCACAAGATCTGCCTCCTTTGTCTAGCAGTCATTTGAAGTTAATGTCCAACTGTTCAGTCTTCTGGGGTATTTCAAACCACTAATCATTCATTGCATCGCTAATATGTTGGCAGTCCTTGACAGTTGTTTGTGTTTTTTTTTTTTAAAAAAAAAGGTAGGTTCATTGCCTTTCTCATTCCTGGGCTGGCCTTGGGCTTTATGAATCTTTTATATTCTGCAGTAATGCAAAACAAAAAAGCATACAATTTCCACAAAAGTAATTGTAGTTTCCCATGTATTGTGCTAAGGAGAAGAGGAAAAAATGCTGCAGAAATTCATTACTTTGCATGGAAGAAGCAAGATTTATAGTATAAAGGATTCAGAGAAGGTAAAGGAGGTTATTCTGAAATTTTATAGAATATATTCAAAATAACTTGCATATAATCAGGTCTTAGAGGGAATGGACAAGTGTTATTTATTCATAAAGTACGTATTTGGGAATTCAGTTTGAGCTTGATCTGTTGTTGCACATCACTGTTAACATCAAGCCCTCTTTAACGCTATGCAGAAGGAGGCTTGATGGACATAGGTTACCAGTTCCTAATTTCCTTACAGAAAGTATGATTAGAAATTGAGTTCCTGCTTTTCACTGGCAATAATTCTCTGATCATTGTTATTCAGTTGCCACTAGAAATTTTCATCAGCAAATACTGTATCAACACTAGTGGTCCATGAATTCTTTCTGCATGGAGGATTTAAGCATTCTGGTGGTTATAAATATGCTTTACATGAGAGGAGTTGTACACCAGGATAACTTTAGACAGATTCTAACTGAAAGCTTGGACCGATCAGGTGTTGCTCACGAAGAGAACTAAGAATTGAAGGCATTCCTTGCCTTGCAGGATCAGGACCTTAATCCATGTTTCATCTTTACTGTCAAGCATGGAAGCTTTCTTGCATATGAAGCCAATTAAGTCTAAATGGGTTTGACTTTATAAGATGAAATACACGCAGTGGAAAGCTGTAGCACAATACCAGGCACGTACCAGTGTCACTAAGATAAATATTCAATAATGGCCTCTTAAAAAAAGGAACATCTTTCTATGCTCATTGTAGTCTTAATTTGTGTATAGAGTTTCATGCATGACATAGTTCAGCAGATGGCAGCCTGCAGGGAGAGAGAAAATTCAATGACCATTTTTTCAACATAGATGCATCTCTGAATTTTATCAGACTTGCAGTCAGGCAGTTGTTTGCAAGGTACTGAATAGGTATGCGACAAGCCATCAAAGTCAGTAATGCGTAAGATTTTCAGTGTTGTTAATCTTTGATGGGGTAGTACTTAATCATAAAGCCAACAACACTATTTCTTTCATGTGTTCTTCTAAAATATTTGAGTGATTGGATGTAAAGTGTATTTTCAATTTTTTTCTTTTTTTTTAAACAAAACAATCTGTTTCCTGCAAGTAAAATCAAACACAACCCTCTAGACATTAGTTGGATTTTACCAAGCTATGGCTTTTGTTGTTCGTTTGGCTAGACATTTTGAATCATTATCACATAAGATTTTGATTTTAGAAACCAGTCTTAATTACAGCACACTTAATTGCATGTGCTGCTCTTCTGCTCAAGCAGTTCAATACAAATTACCACTTTTGAGATTAGTGTGGATTACTGTCTTCAGTGCTACTCTTTACTGCCCCTTGGACTGAGCGGAGGTAACAGTGTGTGATGCAATACAAAGTACAGGTTATGAGGGGAAAATGTAGAGATTTACATAAGAGCAACATAAATGTGATTTACAGGAACCCCTTTTACTGTTCATGAAATAATCGAGAAGTACAACTCACATCATCAGCAGTAGTGACTGAAGATGTGATTTCTCCTTGGTCTTGCTTTCTCCTTTTCCTTCTCTCACGGTCTTGTTCTGCTCCCTTCCTTGGACTGGTACGGCTCTTCCAGTCAGTAGAGCTGGGAGGTAAACCATCAGGGAATTTACTCTCCAAAGAGCATGGCCTCTCTCTGCTGATTTAGCTTTTTCAGTTGGATGAGGGAGAGCAGCAGAGGTAGCTCAAGTGGCTTATAACCAGGAGAGCAGCTGTCCCTGTGGGCTGTAAGTCACTGCTGGACCTGCTCGGCTGCGACATTCAGCAGGGACTCCAGCAGAGAGGGTGTGATGGGATGCGGTCTGTAGGCTGCTATAATAGGAGTACAAGTCTGACTGTGCTTTTTGTAATTACTTATTTATGCTCTGGGTTTACTTATATTTCTGAGAGTAGCTGAGCTGGTGAGCCTTTGTTTCCAGTTGCATTTAAATTTGAGGTTCTGTGGTTTGCTTCTGGAGTCCCTGGGAAATTGCTGTTCTTAAAAACACTCTCATAAGAATTGTAAAATAATAGTGGAAATATTTTTATCTGTAGGTGCTTTCAAGATACTTAAACTAATGAATCTGTACCATCATTAACCTACATAATTTTGCGGAACTTTTGGCTATTGCATATTAACACTGGGAGAGAGGAAGCTTTTTACTTCGGAGATATTTATCTCCTTTATTTTTAGCCAGTGATAATTGTAATATAATTGACCGATTTTTGGCACACTGGTAAAATGATACCGCTTCTAAAGAATTGCAACAAGACCTTTGTGTTTCTTTTAGCTTTGAGCTTATCCAAATTAATCGGCACAGCCATTTAGTAACTTGCTATGAGTAGAGTTTGGCTTCTTCTGCTCTGATCTTTGTGAGATGAGATTAAGGATTTGAGACTAGAAAGAACTATGTTGGCATCCTTTCTGTTTAGGAGGTAAACCTTACCCTACAAAAGTAATCCATCATGTTACAAACCTGCTAAAGCATACATGTCAAGAGAAAGATCTGGGGAATATATGGGGGGGAAAAAGTCATTCCTATTACTTATAAAATGACATGACAGTGCTGAAGACAGAGTAGTAGTTTTTCTCATTGTTATCAAGTATAATACTGTTTATACTGTCCATGCGTTACTCTGGAGTTAATTTATCCTGGAAATTCTAAATTCTCTCTTGGTAAAGTGGATTGAAAAGATCCTGGGCAATCTTCCAAGCTCCTTTTTCAATCTTCTGCATCTGCTGCATGAGAGATAATGAAGAATAGATTATCAAGATGCTATTGCCTGGGTAATGCCTTTTTACTTAGGACTGCTGTGCAGTTAGACATAGTTAATCCAAACCTCATCATAAAATACCATTTTAATTTCAAATAGAAAACAGTCTTCTGTTTAGCTAGAATGAATCATTGGTTACTTTGAGGTAGATTATTTGTTGAAAACTCTGGACACTGTGAACAATTGAAAGATTTTTGGGGGGTATTTGAATATGAAGGGCATTCATCTAAAAATGACATTTAACTAAAACGTGAGTTTTGTGATTTGTTTTAAAGATGAGAAGACTCTGAAGTATTTTGTTTCAAAATAGTGGAGCAGGACAAACTCACTTTTCGGAAATCTGAATCACTGTTTAGCACTAGGCCAGTTAATGTTTTGCTCAGACAAAGGTTGAGAAATTTCATTTTGAAAATTATCTTCCTAGTAATATGCTACATAACCTGGAAAAAAAGTGCTGGATTTTTAACTTTGTTAGTGCATAGAAGAAGGCTGGAACCTTCTGTGTCAAATTTTTGAATGCGTAGAGTTTTGGGGGAGGTGGGCAGGGAAAATTCCTATTTATATATTTATTTAAGGATACACTGGCTTTTATTTAGTTTGTTTTGTTTCTCCAGATCCAAGTCTTGCTCTTTCCACACACTTTCTTTTCTTGGAAGAATCTGTGGAATTCTGTCAGATTTTAGGTTTATGACATTGTGGATTCTGTAAGCGAACAAACCAACGAGTTAATTTGGAGTGGGAAATGATTTTGTTTCTTCCAGCTCCATACATGTTTTATTTCTGCTCCTGTTGGATTATAGAGTCTACATATACATTAATCCTCTGTCTCTCCTTCTGCCTTTGTATTTCTTTTTTTTTTTTTTTTTTTTTTGGTATCATACTGTGGTAAGGTGAGGGGAAGGCTGAACAGGAGAATACATGAAGGCGATCACCAAGCTGAATCTGCCTTGCCCTAGAAAAAAACTAACACATTCTCCTTTTTTTAAAAAAAGAAAAGAAAAAAAAGAAAAAAAAAAAAGGGGGGGAGGGGCAAGCAAACAAAAACACCAGTTTTGGAGTAGTTGTGTTGCATCTAATTTGGCTATAGATTTCCTTTGGAAAGTTGCCGACCTGACTGACTGTGCAACTAAGCGGCAGCTTTGACGGAGCGTGGCAGGAGGCAGTGTGAGGCTGCAGATCCACAACTGTAGCTATCAGCCCTAATGGGAAATTACCTCACGAGAACGGCGATTGTATCTAGATTTGCCTCTGTGAGATAAGAGCTTTGAAACAATGAAATACTGCTGGATATTGGGGGCAGTCGATGCCACACCGCGACCAGGCTGTCTTGCCCCAAGAGCCGTTCGTGAGGACCGGCTGAGCTTCCCAAGTGAAACGAGTAGGCCTCGCGAGTGAAAAAAGGCTTAGCACCTCTTCCAGCTGAGCACCTGGGTGTGCTTTGTCACTTGGTATGTGTCCAGCCAAAGGCATTTATGCAGGATTGTCACACTGCTAAATTGATGTCTCACAGACAATAGCATAGAAAAATGTTAATGAAAACTTCTTTTTTTCCCCACATAAAGACTGAGAATACTCAAAACGCTTGAATCACAGACTTCATGCTTCACAAGTATGTAAACATCCAGAGAGAGGCAAAGGCTATTTTTGTAATAGCTACTATTTCATGAAAGCTTTATTGTGTGGCAAATGGATTTTTCACTTGTTCCTGTCATGATTTCAGACATCCAAAGACATGAAGCCGTGGGCATATGAGTGGTTCTTGGAAAGATTGTTAAAAAGTTTCTGGTTCCTTTTTGTTTTCAGTGAGGTGAACGTTTCCAAGAGAATGCACTTGGTTACGTTGCTGGAGACCCTTCGAGGTAGGGCCTGCTCGGGTCCTTGTCTCTGGCTGATGACCACCAGGTAGCCGGCGTCCCCAGGGCTCCGTGGTGAGGTGGTTCTGTGGTGTGTTGTGTGGCGCTGAAAAACCTCATCCTGGGATGTATACTTTGACCATGTACCCTATACCCCTGAGGGTAAGCACTAGTGATCTGAAATCAAGTTCTCATGAAGCATAATCACATTTTTTTTTTAATTTAATTTATATATTTTTTTAATTTAAATATTGAGGGGATTGACTAAGCTATATCAGCTTTCTTTCATCTGATATGTTTTTCTCTAGGGAAATTAAAAAAGACAAAACCCTACCAACCGAAAAAATAAAAAATAAAAAAGAAACAAAACAGCAAACAACTTCCTGATTAGCCATAGTGGCTTTTAAAGTGTGCATGAAGAGAGTTGCCATGATGGGAAATAAACATTGTGTTTCGCAGAAAATATTTATGGTTCTCTTGGAGCTTCCTCCTGCTCTTTTCTTTACAAATCTGAGACTGCCTTATCTTATTGTGTGCGTATTGGATGCGTTTCTTCCAGGATGTGTTGGCTCATTTCCTTGAGGACTTCTACATTTTCTGATTTTTTTTTTCCAGTCACAACAGATAGCTGAAAAAGCTTTAAGGAAATGAGTCAACCTCCTGAAATAAATTGCTGGCTGAATAGAGGATGCTGTGTTTGAAATCATATGCACCCTTGATAGTTTTATGGATATTAATTTATATATATTCTCTAAAATATATTCGATATTCTCCGTGTTCCAAAAGGATTTGGGAAAAAAATATCCCTAAAGAGCATCTGAGCTTGCCGGTTAGAAATGTAGTGGTATTTCCAGACTCCCTGGTACCAGAGTGTGAGAGGGGCAGATTAGGAACCGCCGGTCAGAATTTCTAATGCAAAACCAAGGATGTCACTCAGTTTGAGGGTAGTGTAAGAGGTGGAGATGAGTACTACTGAGCTCCTGTAAAGTAGCATCCTAAGTGCTGAGTGCTGCACGGGCAATGTGCTTCTCTCGCTAGTCATCACTCCCCAGAAAATTGCATCCTGACTTTTGGGAGCCCTTTGTGACGATGTTGATGGTGTCCGGCAGCAGCCCAAAGCAGGGGGCTGCTCTGTGAGACAAAGTGTGCAGCCCAGCATCCGTGCGGGGTGCCAGAGTCCTGGGAGGGAGTTTCTCTGCGTGGGGGCTGCTGAGTCACTTCTCTGCAGCTCATGGGAATCCTAAATGTTTTTTAAAAAATCAGGAGGACACTGTTTTAGTAACATATATGCCTTATACTATAGGTAGACAAACCTTTGGTATTTTCTTTGCTTCCCAAGAATTAAGTAGCAATTTAAGGACAGAAATGAGGAAGTAAGTATCAAACCTCTTTATCTGGGATTTTCTCTCTAAGGAGCCAAACTAAAAGTAAAACCAAATGACCCTGAACTTCTTAGAAGTTAGACATCTGCATCCATTCTGAACTGCAAATTTGGATCCCACACCAATTAGCCAGCTTGCCCTGCTTCAGTGTGTTACACAGAAGGTCTCTGATGCAAGCAATAAATACTGCATCTCTGAACAGATGACACATACTGTCAGCTTTTTAGGCAATCTGGAAAAACCCAAATTCATCCAGATCACAATAGAAGGAAGAAAGCATAGAGCACCTGCATAGGGGTTGATCCTCTCCAGAGGTCGTATTTGGCTTCAGATGTTGTTTTCAGTGCAATGAGAGCTTTATCTTTTTCATTGTGGAGTGGTGGAACAGTACAAGGGATTTGCTGAACAGACGATGTTTTTCGTTACAGGGGATTTGGAACAATGGGATGAAAAAAGGCTGTTCGCACAACCTTTGCTGCAGTCATGTATATGCATAAATGGTTGGCCCGTGTACACAAGTGTAATGAGAAAAGTAGAAACTATATGTGAAGTATTTATTTTTCTCAAACACAAAAGAAAGGAGGAGGTAGTACAGTAATGACATGTTAATCAGTTCAAAACAGTGTGTAAAGCATCTCAAAATAACGAGAGCTGGATAAATGCAGGTACAAAATCAAAACTGAGCTGTGATACTCTGTGGAGAAGGTCTACCCCTGATCCCAGACTAAAAAGGGAGTGAGCTGGAAGACAATGCAGGCTTCTTCCTCTGGTTTCCCAGTTGTCATCAACGTTTGTTCAGAGACTTGCAGTCTCTGAATAGATGCGCTGCAGTGCTGTCATTGGAGCTGCTGGAAAGTGAAACTTTAGGTTTATAAGCTTTTTAGTGCGACCCTATGAGTGAAATACCAGCATGTGTGAGTACTGACCTTTCTGGAAAACTGTCAGGCACGTTGTGACAAAATATGGTTGGTCTCATCAGCAAAGAACCAACAAAAACATGTGGATTTCTGCCGAGTAAACAAGCCATAGGCTCCAGTCCAAAGGACCTGAACCAGGTCAGAGACAGTACAGATCTGTAGGCACTGAGACAGAAGCGAACAGATTGGATTTTCTGTGCTTGTATACCTTGCAAAAATAACATCTTTGAACGTGTATTGGCAAATTTAGAATGTGCTGCTCCCCTGAACTGTTTTTGGGTTATCCCATGTCTGTTTGAATCTTAAAACAATGTATAACCACACTATATTGTTTGGTAGAAATGAGTGAAAAAAACACGTACTTTTGTAAAGTGAACTAGGTCAGGCTTCAGTCATATGCTCATCCAAAAAAACCTTCTTCTGGTGCCTGCAGAGTTTCCTTAGTTGTGCTGTTAAATTCTGCTGTGCCAGTATGCTAACGCCAGACCCAGAAATGGGGCAAATCAAATGAGCTAGTCTGTATTTGTAAGTAGTCAGGTACACACAATATATACAGACACCCAGAAACCACAGGTCAGCTGACATTTCTCACAGGGCCTCATTTCACAAATAGTGTTAGCAAAGTTTTCAGAGTTGGGGCTCACTGTGTTGAATTATGCATTGTTTCCTTGCATATTGCTTGGATATTTTCTACCATATTGAATAGTACTGGCTGTTGTCATCTGTCAGTAATGCAATAATGTGTACTTGAATGGCTGTGAGAACATTTGAAATACTGTATTTCAGGTGCAACATCAGTAGTAAATGCTTAAAGATGACATTTCACTTTTGATAACTTTGTTGGGCTTCATAATGAATTTATATCATTCCATATAATGTATTAATTCTGCTAAATATTAATATCTATATCAAATCTAAGCTAAATCTTTACATTAAAAGCAGGAGGCAGTTGAAAGGAGGAATGTGGTCAGAACTGGGAAGATGAAATACTGAAAACTGTAAAGCATTTCAGCACATCTGAAGGCAAATAATAGCTATGACCTCAGTAAGTTTGAAAATATAATGTTTAGGTCTGCTTTTATGCCATTTCACAACAAAGTTTTTTTTAGAATAAACTTGATGGAGAACCTACAAGATGGAGATATTTTGATTAAATCTTGCCATTGAGAGGCAATGAGGAGGAGGTAGAAAGTGTAGCAGAGCAGGAGAACAGCTGGTAATGGTGACAAAGTAGTGAAGAAGAGTGATTTGGCATATTCCTTTAGTAGCCTTCCTTAGTGCTCTGTTTGCATGGAAGTGTTCTCTTTATGCTGATCTATTATTCCTCTCTGTCTGTGGGTTTTCCACAGCATTGCCTATCAGCCATTTGGATGCCTGAGAGAGCACACACATATAAATAAAACAGCAGGACATTACTGTTTACTTAAGCCAGAGGTTTTGTGGTTAGTAAAAAACAAAAGGAGAAGTTGCTTATGAAGAGGTGTCCCCAGTATCATAGCTAGGGGATTCACCCTTTATTAGAGGGAAGAGGGGGAAGCATTGATGCCTGTTTCTACCTTGGGTTTGAATTCATGCTCTTGGTCTTTTCCCAATTTTTAGAAGGTTTTACTTTGTTTTCAATTACTGGAAAACTGATGTATGATTGAAGTATGTTGTTTAAGCATAAATATTTTTCTCTATTTCAAACCAACAAGCTCTCTTGACTTTCTAATAAATTCCCTGAGAAACCTATTACTGTCAAAGACAACAATAGAATAGTTTGCATTCCTGCTTAAGCAGCTCATAATTTTGAAGATAAAAACCACAAAACCCAGCTGCTAAGAGAATATTAAATCCCACAAGATCCTTTGGGGTTGTGTGCTGCAGAGGCATGTTATTGACAACTTCAGAAACTAGGAGGATTTGTAAAAGGCAGTGAGAAATTACTTGGAGCTGGCAAGGAAAAAAACATTTTAAGAAATATTTCTGTATTAGACATGGGAATAGACTTGAACACTGAGAGAGAAATGCCAGCAGATACCGTGTCAGGAGGCTGGAAAAGATCAAGAAGACTATTGATCAAATAACATCTGAAATGGCAAGCAATAATCCAGTGCGATCAAAAGTGAACCCGAGGATGCAGGAGGCAGTCTTTTTGCTTTACTTTCACTGATGAATCAATTGTCTCCACACAGTGCTGAAGGATGCCACAATGCTGGAATTCCAAAGTTACTTGTACCATTATAATAGTTCCAGGGTTCAAACCATCAACAATCTGAAAAGGCAAAAACCAAATTTCCTGGATCCATAGTTGTCAGTTACTGTATGTGGCACAACTCCTTTCTTTTTTCTGTGCATTTTATCTGTGGGTATACCACATCTAGGGCTTGTTTTAGTCCTTTCCCTGTAACAATAAATAAAACTTACACACACGGTGGAGAGGTTCAATTAACTTCTTCAGGACCCTTAAGGACTGTCTGGCACTGACTTTCCTCCTTGCTGATTCATTCCAGGAAAGAAAATTTAGCTTTGGGAAACCTGAAGAGGAGACATTATCAAAAGCAAAATAAAACCACCCAACTAGCTGGCCATAAGATCTGCTGATGGATCATCATGTGCAGAGCCTGGGTCAGCTCTTTGGGTGATGCTGGCTCTGTAGCTCAGAATGAATGTTTTGTGCCCTGAATTTTACACCCTTGCTCATGAAGAATTCATCTTTATTCTTTCTAAATAAAAATCTTATTGAAATCTTTTGATGATTCTGGTTGAAAATTTTACATGCACAAAAAGCATAACTAGTGGAGGGTGTGCATACGTGGGCAGTTCAATCAGCTGAGTCTTTTTTGTGGTTACCTTCGTTTTCCTTGGAGGCCATCAGCAGAATCTGCCATCTGGCAAGGCCTCCTTCCCATTGCATGCCTGAGAGCTCCCCATGAGCAAGATTTCAGCTCATTAGGATGCTTTGTGCCCTCAGGGGGATTTAAGAAATACTACCTTTCATCCTCTTGTACTTTTTTCTGAGTTGTGTGTTAGTTTTTCTAGAAAATAAATATGTTTACTAAACCTAGCTTTTTAGTTTGTTCGTATGCACACAATTAAAGATTTTTCACTAGAATTTATTCAGAGTTGTTACTATATGTATCTAACAAATTATTTGGGCCTGCAGCTTAGCGGTTTGTATCTCAACAGTGCATGTAGGGTCTGCTGGTCAAGGTGTTGCACACAGTGTGTGTAATGGTTCCTGACGTGCAGTGGTTGAGCTTATCCTTTGAGCTGTATGATTATTCTCTCTCACTTGCTAAAATGTAAATATTTCTGTGAGAAATGTGTCTTGGAATATGTATGGGAAAAAAATCATAACATCAGTTTTATAATCAGAGGATGAAATAGAAACAAGCACAATGCTTGTCAAAAATGTTTGCAAAACTGAGGTGAATTTTTAAAATAATCACATAACATGATTGAGCTGTAGGGCATGGGAATTGAGATGGCTCCTGTTAATCAGGGCTGGGATGGCTCCTGCTAATTAGGGTAGGAAGTTTTATAGTTTATTACGCAGGCAGTAACAGTCTTGATATTTTCCTTAGATATATCTTAAGGTACCCATATTAGCAGTGAGACAAGGTTTCCGTTACTAATGCACCAGTGCTATTGTAAATCCCTTACAAGGTGGGGTAGTTGCTTCTACTGTATGAGGGGCTGGAGGAGAAGGGAAATGGAAGCAGAAGGATGGACAAATAGGAAAGAAGGAAACTAGAAAATATTCTGTGTGACCCTGCAGATTGGTAATAACAACCATGCTGGTAATAAATTTAACTCCACTTCATGGCTATCTACGTAGCATGAGGCATATTGCAAAATATGATGGGGAAAAAAGGTTGGTACTAAAGCTGAATGTTTTGGTATGTTTTGGTGGACAGTTGCCAAATAATCGATGGCTGGTTATCTGATTTGAAAATTTCATAAATATAACCAGAACAAAGGAAACTTGGAACAGTTTGACAATACAGATTTAAACTAACGTGTTAAAGATCGCCACCAGTCTCTTGTGCTTTTTCCACATGTGCATTTCAGTGATGTGTATGACTCCTGATGGGCAGATGTATATTTCACAATGCTTCAAAATTGTGTTCTATTTTTAGATTTGCAAACAAAATAAAAGTAAAAAGGGCACATGGTCATTTCGGCTCTATTTCAGACCTCTCAGTTACAGCAATTGTGGCTGCTTAATGGTCCCACAAGAAAAACCTGTTTTTGAAGGGTGAGTTAGTTATAGGAGAACTACGTGTGGAATGAAGTACATTTAAGGTTAGCTTACCAGCTTCCCAAGTGAGCCTAGATTTTACCAGAATTAACCCCAGAAGAGACCAATACATCATGGAGTCAGACTCAGTCTGATTTCCCCTGTATTACAGGCCCCTCAGTGGTGCCCAAACTTTTAACTAGCCTGAGTATCGCAATTCTCAGAAAACTGGACCATGCAGAGAGACCAGCCCAAAGTTTTAACTAGCCTGAGTATTACAATTCTCAGAAAACTGCTGAGAGACCACACTGAGAGACCAGCAGCAGACTGGCTGGTGACGGTATGGAGACACAGATGGCTGGGTTCTCCTCACAGGACCAGGACTGCGCCCGGCGGTGACGCTGCTCCATTTTGTAGGCCGTGGGGTGGCCTGGAGGGTGCTCCTAGTCTTATCAGAGGGAAGATCCCTTCCCCGTGTGAGATCTGGTGGTCACAGGAGCAGGACATGCTGTTGTGGTCTCCCGGGCTACATGTGCTCCCTCAGAAGTGGTCGTCCTGTTGAGGTCCACATTGTACCTGATGTCTGGTGCTTCTGAGGGGACAGCCATGGCATTCGAGTGCGCTGCGAAAGGAGAGAGGGGGATGAGGAGTGAAATGTTGTTCAGGATCTCTGCAAGTAATTGACTGAGGAATGGAAGCATGAGGCTGAATGTTAACAATGTTCTTATTGCAGAGTAGGAATTTTTCTGAGCACATTTAGGGTGTGTGAAGGAGGGAGAATATCAGGGCTGCTGACCTGAGTGGCAGTCCCGACAGAGCTGCCACAATTATCTGGCCTTTCCTGAAGGGATTTTTGCTGTTTCCACCTCAGAAGCATTTAACCAGGAAAGAAAAACAAACAAACCAAAAAACCAAACTTTTCTCTGGTACTTTTCTGCACTGGGTATTTGCATTCATGAGTAAATGCTGCTGGTCCATAAAAAAAAAAACAGCATGAAGGCTATGAGATAAATGAGCTCTTACTTCTTCTTCTGGCTGTGAGATAACATACAATCTGTACCCACACGGTCACACCAGAAAAGGCCCTCTCTGTAAGTGCAGCTGTGCCAGCAAAATTGTGCTTTTGTTGATAATGTTTATTTACCAACAGAATTTATCCGGGGGCAGGATAGGTAATGTTGACAAAAGCAAAGCTTTGCTGCTATCATGTCTTCCGCACTAGGAATACTTTGTTATAATTTCTAGTTGTTCTGGTAAAGACTTGTGATGTGAACATGGTTGCACATAAAAGTGCATGCCCTTTATTCCTGGGAAGCTTCAGTCCTCTTCTGCAGGCTCAGCAGTTTGTGCACTGTCAGTAAACGAGTGCTTATCTCAGGCCATATACAGTTGCAGTTGAGAGGGAGAACGATGAAAAACATTCCACAATAAAACTAGATTTGCAAATTAAACATGACACAGAAAAGCTTTAATGCTTTTACAGTATCTAGCCCAATAGTGACCTTTTACAGTTATTTAGAAAAATTGGTTTGTTTCTAGATTTGCTATATACATCCCAGGCTAACAGGCTTCTTAGGATACTTGCATAGACTGAGTTTTCTTTTCTGTTGGATTTGCTACCACTGAAAGCAGGCGATAATCACCTTTACTTTGCACATTTGATGTAATTCACATCGCTTCAGCACAAGAGGGGTTGATTAGCAAACCAGGACAAACTAAGGACCTAAATTTTTTCATCTAAGATTAGAAAAAAAAGGTTGCAATAGAACACCCTTAAGCAAGAAACTTTGTATATATATGTATTTGTATATATACGCAAAGTATGTGTGTGTATATATACTTGTACATATAACACTAAACATTGCTTCTTGTCAGGCTGCAAGGTTGTGGGACCATAGGGATGTGTTTGGGATATGGCGGTGGTGATATGGGTATCACAGAGACGAGCATATTGAGAAGGAGTTAAGGTGGTTGCGAGGGAGGGTTTACTGGGGATATAAGACGTAAGTCTTCAGGAGGCCAGAGAAAACTGTTGATTTTTTTTTGGTTGGCAGAACAGTGTGTTTCCTTACCTGATCCTCGCAATGCTGACACCCTCAACATTCCTGAAATTCATCCTTTAAGTGTTAACTTGTACTTTCCATTTTCTCACTATTGCATGTTCCTTCAGGCTTCAGCTAGCTTGTATTTATGGTTTCCCTCACACACACAAAAAAAAAAGAAAAAAAAAAGATTTATTTTTATGTTCATTTTTGTTGGCCAACTAGCCCTTTTATCCTGCATTTCATCTTCTCAAGATATAGCTACCTGCACAGAACAACTTCTCAGGAAAGCTCACATACACTAAAGGCTGTGAACAATTGGAGGGAGAAGAATTAGGGAAGAACAGGGAATTCCTTCATCTGCATGGAGGAAAAGGAGTCTTTGGGTGCTGTAGGCAGATGCAGGGAGGAAGGCAAGGAGAGGGGATATGTTGTATCTGCAGTGAGATGCAGCATGGAGATGGGAAAGAGGAAAGTTAGGAGATGGCATCCAAGGAGCCTTGGGATGGTGCAGGGCAGAGCCTCTGCCAGGGTGCCTATGGGCACAGGGGCAAGGAGGAAGGAAAAAAAATGGGGACAAAAATGATAAAAGTTTGATATCAACATGTTATCTATGTGGTAGCTGAAGTTGCTGAGGTCATGCATTGGAAATCATCAGAAAGTAAGCAGTGAAAATAGAAGGCCACATAGCTGAGTAGATCAAAACAATTGCAGTGACTCTTCTACACAAGGAGCACTCCTCTTCTTAATGGTGGATAGGGCAGCAGTGTACCAGTACTACTGGAGACTTGCTGTAGGAAATGTACCAACCTTAACAGAAATCAGAAAAACTACGTTCATATTTTGTGGTTTAAATTTTGCAGCCAGAGAAAAATAACTTCAGAAAATTATATACCCATATTTCTAGGGAAAAAAAAAGCACAACAGCTAAATACGGACATAAAGCTGTAGAGAAATTAAACAAAATGCCCCGCCCCTCAAGAACAAACAAACTGGCAAAAAAAACACCAACCAACTACCACCAACAACAAAATCCACACAAAAGAAACTGTGTAAAAGATTATGTATGTTTGTGGTTTTTTTCAAAGGGGCTTTCTGAAAATTGGATAATAGTCCTGTGTGGATAGTTGTAGGTTCTTGAGTTGTTTCTGCCAACAAATGTGCATTTTTCCTACATCCTGAGAACACTCCATGTGTCTTTTGAGCATGTCTTTTTAATTTTAATTAGAAGTCTTAAGTTCTTTAGCATTGACTTTGATGTTGAATGCTGGAGATGGGTTTCTCTAATCAGCGTTGTCGTCTGTCCCTCCTCCCTCTCCTGACTATTGCCACAGACAGGCAAGGGAAGGCAGGAGCTCTGTTGTCCAGCTGAATGAGCCCAAATACACAGCTTCACCAGTGGGAATTAGGTGTTGCACTTTGCAGGGAATGTAGAGGCGTTTTAGGAAGGTGTTGGGACACTCCAACTTCCCTGAAGCTCCGTGTCATTGTGGCTACACGTTGCAGGAGAGACAAGCGCTGCATACGAGCCTTGTGTGGGATCTGCTTCCAGGTGTGGCTGGTGGGCTGCTCAGGGACCCCGTGGGAGCAGCATCTGCACCGTGGGGTTTGCACATGTGTGAAGCAACAACTGGAGTGCGGTGAGAATGAAACGCGCATCACTTCGTGGAAGGGGATTAATAAGATTTTCAGGAAAGAGGTTAAACTTGAGGTCATTTCCTTCCTATTGTTACGCTTTTGAATTTTCGCCAAGGAGATGAGTGAAAGGATTTATTTTTGTCTTGGAATGCTTTGAATGTAAATGATGTCTTTACTTTGAATACAGAGAAGTGGAATTGCACTTCATTCCTGCCATTATGCTCTGTGATTTGTCTGAGAAATTGTGGTGGTTTTCGTTATCTTTATGTCAGGTATTCTGGTTAATTAATCCTTTGAGCTGCTACTATGCCTCCAAATACCATGTTGTGTGAGGGTCCGTGGAGATGCTCTGATCCCCAACGTGAAGTGCTAGTGGGTGTATACAAGGAAACAAGACATACAATTCTTGAAAAAGTAGGAAACGGTCTATTTTATGGCCTGTGTCAGAAGAAAGGCTGTCTGTGAAAAATGAGAGCAAGGATCCTTGCTTACTGCTCTGCTAATTTAAACTTCAAAGGCAAGAAGTATTGCTTGTTTCCTATTTGGATGGGGGTGTATGTTATGGCTTCTAACTTTGCTCAGCTTCTGCAGCCGAAGAAGGCAAGTGTTAGAGAAATACAGCATATTCCTCACCATCCTGCCAGCCATGGGTCAGAAAGTGAATAATTGCTTGTGCTGTGTATAGTACAGTGCAATAAATGTCAATAATGCAATGCGTTTGCTTTGCAGGCAGTCACGGAGCGTGCCACTCAAGAGGGTGCAAGTAGAGGCTTTCCCCTTTTTAACCACAGAGCAGAGCAGCAAGGGGATGGGTATGAATCTTTCTCCCGGTGTGCAAGGGAACAAATTGCTGTGGCACCCTGAGAAACAGCCACCTCCCAGCTTGTTTGACTCGGGGTCCTGATATTAAATACCTGTCTACAAGTGTAGTGACGGTACCTGTACATAGGCTGGAGTTCAGAAATGTCACCCAACATTCCCTTCCTGGACTGAGGCCAGAGCCGGCCACACACTCCAGTCTGTTCCTGAGGTCATGCCCTTGCCTGGAAAGAAGAGCCCAGAGGGCTGCTTTTTTTCATGTGCGAGGCTAGAAGATACACGACAGTCTGGGAACTTTGTTCCTCTCACCTTTTTAGAGGCTTGCTCTGTTGGTATGCAAGAGAGAACAGTCTCAGCCACCTCATCTTACGTTTCCAGCAACGGTTTGAATTTTTCTTGCAGTAGTCAAATTCTGATGTTCTTTCCCCTCGTGCCCCTGGAAAGCACAATTCCTAGAGGTGCTTATGGAAACAAAATGTTACAGCAGCTTTCAGTTCCTTGTTAGCAAAATGTCCATCGTACTTTCTGTGACTGGAAGTATTTGTTGGAAATTTGTCAAGCTGAGGAGGAATAAGCAGTCCTGTAAGTGTTGTTTTTCTTCCTTTTTTTATTTTTTTATTTTTTTATTTTTTTATTTTTTCCCTCCGGTTTTCACTAGGAAAAAGTAAAATTTGCCTTGAGAGGTTTCACACCATACTCCACAAGCATGCAGTTCCTCATTGTGTACTGGGAAGGACGTGGGTTGCAGGCTGTGGACCAGGTCTGGGCATCTGCTGCAATACTTGAACCCTACTTGCAAACCAGCCTCCAAGCACCCCGCTTGTCTGCGTGGTACTGGGACTGCTTTAGCATGGTTTGAGTCCTTGCCATGATTTGAAGGGTTTTTAAGCCGTTTCTGGTGTCCGCCAGGAAGCTCAGAGCATCTACTGACCTTCACGAGGAGGGGCAGGGATGGCAGCACTCGGCCCCGTGCTTCTCCTCCTGCTGAGGCGTGCACTGGGGGCACTTACCCTGGGCTAATGGCAGCTTCACCCCAGCTAAACGTCCCAGAGCGGTCTGCTCTCCTCTGAAACACCTGGATTTGTAGGGGAGGCCTGTGGGCGGGTGAAATATGGGGTAAACAAAGGCCAGCACTTCCAGTGGGCTCTCGCTGCACTTGTCACTGTGTCAGCCTTGCGGTTGTTTCTAGGGTTTAAAATCCTCCTGTGTACACCAGCCCGCTCCCCGTTGCGTGGGCCGTGGGCTGTGTTTTGGTATCCTCCCATGGAACAGGCAAGGAAGGAAGTGCAGGGAGGATGGGGCTTTTGCATCCTGTACCCTTCAGAGGGGAGTGGCCACAAACAGATTAGTTTGAAGGACATAATACTTCATATGTTTTAACATGGGCTGTTTGGACACAGATAAAAACCTTGGGTAAAGGAGAAGAGGCAGACAGTTGTGTGTTGCTGCTAGAAACTGTCTGGGAGTTCGAGGACATCCTTCTGAAATCCTTTCCTTAAAATGACAGGAGGAAGAGAGAACGGAGAAGCAGCTCGAGAAGCAGTGACTCTGCAGCAGTGTTAATGCAGAGCTAAAGCTTCCAAAGTTGAGCTACACAGCCTGGCTCTGGAAGGCAACTTCTGCAGAAAATACTGTTTGTGGCTGGGAGCAGGGATGCTACTTTCAGGATCCATCCTGTAAACACTGATTTTTTTTCTTAATTCTCCAGTTTGTTAATTGGACTCAAATGGAGGCATGCAGTTTAGGATCCACAGATACCCTTTGGAACGGCCAGGTAAGGCTCGATGGTGCCACAAAGTATTGCTCTCATTTCAGCGTTGTGCTGCCCACACTGGTGCTACCTTCTGGGAAAAATACTCCGGTTCTACTAGAAAGCCCCCAAACTGTTTCTAGACTGATATTGGGAATTAAGTGAATATCCCAGGCTGTATGCTGCATGCAGTGAGTTAACAGTTGGTTGCAGAGCAGTAGGTGATACGTGGTGTATTTTAAATGGGTTGCTATAATGCGATTTATTCTAATACTTGTTTTCAATGAACACTCTGCCTGCAAGTGCTAATTTGCTTACCGGCTTTCCAGAAGAGGAACGAGGCCTCAGGGAATGAAAGTTGTCTTCTCCATTAAATGTGTCCTGACGCAGTTTTGTATTGCTTTTAAGCATATTTTGGAGAAAAGGAGGAAATTAAACTATTTCATTTTTTTTCATTGAACACTGTGCTACTTCTGCAATGATTACCCGCAGGTTATTATTGCTAATTTTTTGTATTTGTAGGATTAAAATGAGGGTACAAAGACAAAATACTACACAAAATTTAGTGTTAGAAACTCGTGTCATCAGTTGCTCAAAATGCACAGTTGGTACTCTCAGTCATGTTCTTGCTAATTTTACATTTTTGGTGCCGGTCTCTTTTATTGCTTGGAACCCTTTCCTCACAACATCAAGCGGGGGGCACTTACTGGCAGCAGGGCTGGGATTTTGGAAGCCATGCAGTAGAATGCCTGTACAGCAGACTTCTGTTCTACACTGCAAATGCCATCCTAAAAACGTCCTGATGCTTGACTCAAAATTAAGTTCAGGATTATCTTCCAATGCAGCTGTTAACTTACAACCCTGTAAGTCTTAAAGACTAAGATAAACGATAACATAAAATGGACAGAGGATGATACTAAACAGTATGCTTATGAGAGAAACTGGTATCAAATCAGAGAATCTCAGCTTGAGGCAAACCTATACTTAGCCTTGCCATCTACCAGCCTTCCAGCTCCTCTGATGCACACTGTAAGAGAACACCTGATGAAAGAAATAATGTTTAGAACAATGCTTTATGAGTGTCCCTGGGCTGGGAATACACACACCCCTTGGTAACACATCATCTTCAGTGCCCAGGAATTTATTAAAGTTAACCCAAAATGCTACGGGGTCAGTGTTCTGACAATCCGAACTTAATTTAAGTTTTAAAATTAAGAACAAACAATACAAGCTCTTAAAAAGATTTTGCATAGAATTTCTTCCAGGAAGGGATGAAAAAACAGAGATTAGGAGGTAAATCCCAAATGAGGATAACAGAATTACGTGGGGATACAATGCTGTTACCAACATGATTGATCTTTTCTGAGCTCAGCTGCATGGATTTTCAAGAGCTGTGAATTAGAAAAATCCATATACGGTAGCAAAAGATGAAAATTATAAAATTGTATGTAATTAAATCCATTCAGTGACATTCTGAATCTCTTTAGCAGCACCTTCTCTCTGAGCTCTGTGTTCAAGCATCTATAAATAAGTTATTTGATTGCAGTAGGGAACTTCAGCATTTTTTTCCTATGCAATAAATCCATGATATTTTATTACTAGGAGTTTGTAACTTCTTTAACGCTTTTGATTTTTAAGAGTTAAAATCCTTTGTGTTCCTGGAGACGAGCCTGTTCTCACACAGCCTAACACTAGAGACCACAGAAGGTGGGAGCAGAAGATGAGCATTGGTTTGCACGTGAGCAGTCTGTGGACTGGGAGTATCAGGCTGCCTTCGGTAACAACCAGTAGCAGTTCTTGCTTTTAACTTGTTTTGTTGTCTAAGACTGTATCTGTTTGTTTTTTTTTGGTGGGTTGAAACCTGGCTGAACTGCTGCCTTTGATGTGGTGTGATCAGTTGTGAGCTGATCCTTCCCCTGCACTGGTAAGACCGCATCCCAGTGCACTGGGCTGCAGTACAGAGGATGCACGGATGCACTGGAGCTTCTGGTGGCTCTTACTCTTGTACAAGTGCTGTTTTATTGTGCAAACTCGTTGGTAAAAATGATGCTGCCATCTTTCATGCAGCTGCCCATACATTTACTCAGTACTTGCATATTGCCTTGCACATGAGATAGCTGTGCCAGGCTGACAGCTGGCAGGGGGAGCTGCCTCCCCTGCACAGCCACGGTAGGGCTGGGGACACGGGGACAGACAAACTGCTGACACGGAGGGCACAAGCTGGAGACGTTGCATGTGCCTGATTCACCTTGAAGGGTTTTGTAATGATGGCAAAGCCTGAAAGAGAAAACATTACTCTGAATAGGTTTGCTTCACAGCGATTTCAAAGAGCACTAGGCAGTGTAGAGCCTGTACAGGGATGTTTATTACAACCTGCCTTTTATTGCAGAGCGACATACGTTCTCACACGCCCTGAAATGTGTGGGGCTTGCAGCACAGCGAGAATCAAGTTACTTTCTGTAATATTTCATGCTTTTAGAAGATAAGATTATACTGTGGATCTTCCACTGTTCTGTTTGTTTCAGCAGTGTAGACTGACTTGACGAGATACCAGTGCAGAAGGATGATATTTGGTTGCATATTTTATGTTCTGGGAATGGATATTTATATCTTTTCTTTGGCCCAGATTCTAGAACAGCAGCCAGTTTCACAAACAGCAACAATTACCAGCTAAAAGGGGAGCAGAGCTTCTTACAGTTGAAGTTCCCTAGGGGTACTATGTAAAGGTTTTGGAGAAGAGGAGAGCTGAGGTAGTGGCAATTTTGACTTCTGACGTGATGCTTTTCATGCTGTCAAGCGCTTCTTTGTTTTACCCAGCTGAATATCACTGAGGCTATCACAGTTAAACTTTTTGGTTACGATTTTGATAGGTGAATTTCTGCAGTATTATGTGTACTTCAGTATTTTCATGCTATTTGATTTCTTTTGTTCTTTGGTTCCTTTCTTTTTCTAAATCCATGAACTAGGGTTTGTATTTTCCATATACATCATTAATGTTGTTTTATCCCCTATGTAAAAAACTTCACACAAGTAGAGAAATCAGCTGTTTCAGGAGAAAATGATATCTGCCCAAAATAAATTCTGTAATTTGAGTGGATTGCTGTCAGGCAGTGGCCTGTCAGCATTTTCCATCCATCCGTCTCCACCACCTTCTGTTGCAATGGCAATGTGCCTAGGGGCAGAGTATCAGGGATTCTTCTTCGGTCTTTGTTACTGCAAAATGGACTATTCCAGGGTGAAATGGCTGAAAATCTTATTTGTTGTTGAATTTTATTAATTAAGGCATTAGAAAATGTGCTTTTTTTTTTTTTTTTTTTGTAACTATCAGCTCAGGATTTCATGCTTACCTTACATGTTGTTCATGCGGGACCTTTCCTAACCTCACCGATGTCCTGGTAAAGATTTCTGTTGGCTTTATTTAGTTACAGATTTAAAAAGCAAAGAACAATTGCTTGTACCTGAAGTGTTGGAAATCTCACTGTTAAGGGCTAATTTCACTCCTTCAAACTTCCTTGATTTGCCGAAAAAGAAAATACTCAAACAATTCATGTTTATGGTGATAGTATACTGATTATCTCTCCTTCTGCTTAGAATTATGAACAGATTTTTCTCCAGTTGGTTAAATACAGCTATTGAGAAGAACCAGAGCATGTAAAAGGAACTTTTTTCCTCCATTTATCTCTTTATTTACCTAGACATAATTAGAACAGTGAATAGTGTAAAAGTCTTTGTGTTTCAAATATCCATTGAATTTCTCAAAAATCTGCATGCCTTTGGTAGCACTGGTTTGGATAACCAAGATTGTGTCATGGAGTAGGCAGTCCTGTAGATATGCTAGAAGTTAAACTAGCGCTCTGGGAATCCATGAGATATCTCCCTGAAAGAAGTGGGACCCTGGATGGGGAAAGTACACTGAATAAGCAAATAAATAAACAAAAATCCACAGTATTGTTTCAGTTAGTGTCATTGCAAACTACAGAGATTTTTGAGGCACATGGGCTGCCTTTTACAGGCTATGCTTTTTGAGTTCCTCTTTATCTAGTGTTGCAGAATGCACTCAGAGGTGTGTAATAAAAAGGAATTTTATTTATTTATTTATTTTGAGAGTGAAGTTTTCAAGTACTACTGGAAGGAATTAGGACTTCATATTGGAGGCAGCAGGTATGTTTGTCTAACAGCTGCGTAAATGCACTTGTAACATTTCACAATGCATACTTCCAAAGAACTTTCTGTACAAAAGAAGCTGGATTTATGTCAGCTTCCTCTGGGTCATGATAACTGTCTTTGTGCCCCTTCAAGCATCTTCTCCCTCTGTTTTTGTTTCAGTCAAATAGGATGCTGGGTGTCTGAACCCAGGCTGGTAAGTAGGAAACAAACCCCAAGACCTGGTTTTGTTCCTGTTAGGACAAAAAGGTTTCTTAGGGAGGGAAAAATACTGATAGTACTAAGCTGATCTTCAGAGACTTCATGTTTACTTCTCAGTTCTCCTCTTTTGAATCACTAAATTGCTCGTTTGTATTTCTGGCTTACTAAGCGACAATCCTTTGGACCTCTAACTCTCGTTTACTGATAGGTGGTAATATGGTACATGCCAGGAAATTGAATGTGTCAGATTCTTTGGTGTATGTATGAAGATATTCTCACCAGTTTCTAAACTGCAGGAATCCTCTAAAAATAAATCAAGTCCTAATACCTCTAACACCAATTCCATACATCATAGCTAAGGAGCGAATGCTAGATTTCCACAGCACAGAGCGAGACCACTGTATAATATGTTGTGGCAACGCTGTGATGACGTTACAGGCAGCTATACATTCCCAATAGCCTGTCTATTGAGGCAGGGAAGTTTTGGATTTAATCCTTTACCTTGGCAGGCCACCTCTTACAGGAAACCATATATTTACTTTGGTTGTATGTATGTCTGCTCACTCTGCATAAATTGATCTATCAACTGTAAAAGAGAAGCCGTTTACCTTTTGCCAGTTTGCTTTTATATTTAGTTATTTATTTTAACAGAATTTATGTTTTGTGTCTGGGCCTCTTGAACAAACAAACAAACAAAAAAAAGCAACCCTGCTACTATAAATGTTAAATACTATGTGACAATTTTTTTTTCTCTCCTCTTACAGATGAGAACTCTCCAGCCAATTTCTGGGATTCCAAAAATCGTGGAGTGACTGGCACACAGAAAGGACAAATTGTGTGGCGAATTGAACCTGGCCCTTATTTTATGGAATGTGAGTACATATTTACCCAGTGTAAGGCAAGCATGCCATTGTGTCAAGGGAAACCATCCAGATAGTGCTTGATACACACTTTGTCAAACACTGATAAAACAAATAAATTGATTATATATTTCTAAGCAGCAGCATATTTTTCAATGTGTTTGCCAGACATTACAAAAAATACAGTGACCAAAAAAAAAAAAGTTATAGAGTTTACAAAAAATAAAAAGGAAAAAGTTGAGCTCAGAACTGCATTTGTGTTCTAGGGATGTTCTTGGACAATGTACTTCAGTTTAAGGTAATAAAAAATTGCCTTGTTGAATGTTGTGTAGTGTGTATGCATTGAAAGATGACGTACCTTCCTAGAAGTTTAAAATTTCAGCTGGAGAAAGCATTAATGGTAAATACACATGAAGGAAAAGATAAAAAAGCCATAGTTCTTGCTAGTATGTGTTAGTATTAAGGGTAGATTTGTCTCTGGGAAGTGCCAGCCTCTTGTCCTGTTGCATCAAGATTTCTCAACTGACATTTCATTACACTGGGATACCACTGGATGGTTTTGAAAGATTGAATCTTGGTGTGGCTGGAAGCAACACTCAGCTGAGCTCTGCAGGAAGTGTATTGGTAGCCAACCTTCACATCACAGCCCTTCACCACTTTGTTAGGTGACCAGGATTTGTAGGAAGCAAGCCACTCTGCTGTGAGATAATTTTGCTTTGTTGTTTGCTTTTTAATGAAAAGGAGTATTTTTACTGTCTGAAATATGTGATCCCCTGCAGAAATTGGGTGTTTTAATTCTAGAACATTGTATATGAGCTTGTTGGAAAATCTGGTATCATCAAAGTGGCAATCAGTCCCAAAAGAGCTGTGAGCTACTCTACCACCTGTTTAGCCTCACAGTAATGAATCTCCATAAATTAAAAAAAAATAAAATAAAATAAATATATATATATACACACTCCCACTCCATTTCCTCATTGTATACTGCAGTGCTGCTAACTGTAGGTTTTGGCAGAAATTTTTCTTCCAATTAACAGATATAACATCAGTATATGCATTTTAAGAGGTGTTGGAACCCCTAACCTGTAGATTATTATTAAAAAAATCTTCTTTCTAGAAGTTGTCGTTGAACATTGCCAAGTGAATCTATGCATTACACAGCACGTTTTTTTTTGACAAGGAAAAAAACAAAGGTTTAATGGGATAAAATCACAATCAATTTCAGAAACTTACTACAGAGAAAAATGGTTGAACTGAAGATGAAGGTCAAGAAAATAATAAGGATTTTTAAAAAAAAAAACTTTCCTGGTGCCAAAGACAGTGTCATTGAAGCAGATTAAAGTCTATGTTAGAAAGGTTCCTTGCCTCTAATTTCTCTTACATATATCAATATTGTTGCCTGTACTGGCAGTTTGACTTCAAGGATATTTGTTTGTATCCTTTAGCATTGCTGTGTCATGTGTGGAGATGAGGCTCTTAGTTCACGTGAATAAATAACCTAGGTTAATGCTTCAAGAATTAGCAGTTTTGACTTAAAATCAGTTTCAACAGACTTGGGACTTTGCAAGCAACTGATATAAAGACAGAAGGATACGTGTTCCTTGCTTGTGGCTAGCTTTACTAATTAACAGTTTTACTGCCATACTATGAACAAAAGAGAAGCAATTACACAGCAGCTGAGAACTGTAAAAAGGAATGTTTATGGGCATATGCTGCTATAGCACATAGTGTGACAGATAAATATGTCACCAGTGACACTTGTGCTTCTAGTGAGAGGCCAAAAATTGCACTGACGTGCTTAACTGCATTTCTAATTGCACTTTTTAAATTGGGAGACTTCCCAAATACATGACAAAGTTTGCTCAGCAAGGCTTTTCATTTTTGCTTTTAGTGGGGGAGCATTTCTGATGCAGTTATAGGCGGCTTCTCCTTTATGTTACGTGATGTTAGGTTATTTCCCTGCGATGTATCACTACATCACAGCCCCGGTGAATGCCCAGGTGGCCACACGGTTCAGACATGGCCTCAGTGGGGTTGCCTCTTGCTGCGCAGCACCAGGGGGCTGGGGGAAGAGCCCTGCCTGGGTTCTCGCTGTGGTCTGCAGGCAGTGACGCTGCCCAGCCTAGGCAAGCCATGGAGATGAACTTAGCTCACCTTTAGGCTCTTTCTCCTGCCCTGGTGCTGATATAATTTGTACTCCCTGTAGCACTGTCAGAGCAAGAGGGAGAGGCAAATGGAAGGGCTCATGTCCCCAGGAAATATGTGCCCAATTATTGAAGTTAAGGTATCTCTGATGCATTGATCTGCCATTAGTTTCCAAATTCTGGAAAGAATTCTACAGTTTTAGATTTCTTGTGCTTAGGAATGTCTTCGCCAAGAGGCAGAATGTGTCAGATACATGTCACGGTGTTGGGGGTTTGTCGTATTTACTCCTCTCGGTATGACGGGCAGCAGACCGTTACCAACTCAGCAGTGCTTTGCTAGGAGTGAAGCTGGGAGTACAATCAGCAGCAGTATCTTTGATTTTTTGAAGCAGCAGATCCAATAGAAGACGAAAACGTCTGTGGGAAAAGGATGGACAAACTGTGTAAATGGATCAATCCAAACTCAGCTGGAGATTAATCACAGTGTCGAAATGCTGGTTGGAAAGGACCTCTGAAGGTCTTTGATCCAACCTCCTGCTCAGGGTGGGACTATTACCAACACTTTACCTGGTCAGATGTGGCTTTTAAAGCTCAGTCTTGAAAACCTTTAGGGACAGATTTTGCACATGCTTTAGGATGTTTCCAGTACTGCAGCTTTTCTACAGTTAAGGAAGATTTTTCTTGGCATCTTGTCTGAACCTCAGAAGCTTAAATTTGGGGCTGTCACAAGGTTTAAAATCTTCTGATAGAACTGAAAAGAGTTTTAATTTCTAATCTTTGTAACTACATCTTTCAAACTACCCCTGCTGCGGTTAGATGTTGCCTTAACCTCCTCTTCAGCAGACTAAAGGCCAGCTCCTTCAGCCTCTTCTCACAGGTCATGTTTTCTCAATCCAACCATCTTCGTAGCCTTCTGCTGTCCCTGCTCCGTGTTCTTGAACTCGAGGGACCCAAAACGAGGTGAGGTATTCCAGGTGTGTCCATACCAGCACTGAGTCTGGGGGATAACAAAATCTACCTCTCTGCTGGCCATGCACCTCCCAACGTAACCTGTGAGGTGGTTTGCTGTGCCCCTGGGGAGGTCAGTTGCTGGCTCATACTCAACATGATGCCCATCCTCAGCCCAGGATAAATGAATCTGGCCTGAAGCTGTTTGTCTTTTTGGCAAGGAAAGTGATTAAACTGAAGTTCCTAATGTTGAATGATGAGTTGAGATCAGTCAGCGTGCATATGATCCCAAAGGGTTTGGTTGCATTTTTTCCCAGCAGTGTCAGAGCTCAGGGACATGGCACATCTTTTCACCCGTAATGTAAGATCTCTCCAGGGCAGAGTGCAGAGGATGATAGCATCGCTAACAAGCCATATGCAAATGAATCTTATGCAGAAGGAGGATTTCCATTTTAATTGCATTAATGTTAATCAGTGGGAGTCAGCTGGTTTGGGCCTCAAGCTCCTTCTGAAATCCTCAGATTTGTACCTTGTAAAAAAAAACAAAACAAAACAAAAAAAGCATCTTATGCCTTAGTTTGGGAACCGATTTTTCCATGAGGATAATTATAAACTCATTAATAGTTTCACTGAAGTCTGTGGAATATATACTTGTGTTTAAAGTTAAGCCTTGGTTAAACTTTTTGTCTGAATTTTACATTATTCTGTATATGCAATCTTTTAACTCAGTTTCCTGGTCATTCAGTTTATTCCTCTTAAAATCCCTCCCTATAGATCCACCACCTCCTATTTCCCAAGCAAGTGCCTTGTGGAGGCAGAGCTGAAGGCCGACTCCTCTCTCAGAAAACAGGGTGGAGAGAATCTCACTGTCTTCATACTAAAAACAGGCATTAATTCCCCCAAGCACCCAAATTAGCTAAATTAGGATGATGAAAGATAATTCTCATATGCTTTAAAAAAAAATCGACACAAAAAATCCGTAAACTGTATGCAGAGAGGAGAGAATCAAAGGAGTCAGTGGTGAAATAATGAGAGGTGAACTTAATACATTCCAGAAGTGCAAGCAGCCTCTGGGGGCAGTGGCTGAGGAGGAGGGGGAGGAAAGGAGTTGGGAAGGAAAATAAGTTCAAAGCCCAGCACACCACCACAAGCAGCTGGTATCCTGAAGCTGTCACCTCCAGATGAAGTGACTGGCTCTGAACTGCAGAGCCAAAGCCGGCAGAGGCAGGAGCTCCTTTGTTTTACCTGGGAAAGGAGCAGAAATGCGCTGAGCACGGCAGGGATCTTTGTCACTTCAGAGATTCAACAAGGTGAATGTGAGCATCAGTGTGCCCAAGATGGTGTTTCCTTCCATAACAGATGTGACTAAAACTTTCTGCTTTGAAGTTTGCTAAAATGTGGGGAAAGGCAAACAATGACTCACTAGCCGGCTCCCTCACGTTGTTTGCTCTACAGACTACAGAAGGATTGCTAGACATGACCGCAGCTCTACAAACAGTTTTCTTCCTTCTGCTGTGAAATGAAAGGACGGGTTCAAGGTGTGTCACTCGGAATTGATGGCAGTGGTGTGAAGGTGCAGCACAGCTCAGTGCCTTTGTGTTATGCTCGTGTTGTGGTGTTTATCACGACATCAGGCTGTTAAGTTCTTTAAGTATGTCAGGACTTTTAGCGTCTGCTCCAGGAGCAGAGTTAATGTGGCAGAGAGCTTTTTGGGGCACCGCAGTCTGGGAGCTCAGGATGGCAAGGGCTCCCTTTCGGGGGTGTTGGGGCAGAGGTGATGGCATTCCTTGTGGAGAACAGAGGTAGCAGAAAGATGGAGTTGAAATGATCCACGGAAATCTTGGTGTGATGGAAAAAGCGTACCATAGAAAGCTTGAGGTGTTCTGAAGACCAGTTGATGAGAGCTGCCTCTCACAGACAAACTGCAGCTTTGATGCCTGCAGTGTGGGCAGGGGCAGGTTGTGTTGGATGTGCCACGGGGGAGAAGCGGTGTAGTGTGGTCACTGTCAGGCAACACATAACTGCAGTGCTTATGTACTTCCGTGGGCACAAAGTCTTTAAACCTGCAAACTTCCTAGTAGTTAAAACAGGCCGTGGGGTGTTTCCTGCTGCCTGGAGCAAGTGGCACAGCACGGTGCTTGTGTCCATATAGCCAGCCCGTCCTCCCTTCCCCAGCACATGGGACAGGAGTGTCGGGGATGCTCAGTGACCGATCAGCGGTATTGATGGTCGTGTGTTTGTACTCGAGTCCGTACGTGCTTGGTTTATTGATACAGGTGCCAGGCCAAGAGCTTCCTTTGAGACTGAGTTACAACTAATCCATAGTGGCAACTGTTGGGATTCATCCAGATGCTGCCAGTTTTGTCACATGAATCACTTCCAAATCACTCTTGGGATGTTTGTGGTTAAATCACTGCTGGTGCCTCACTGCAGTGCTCGGATGGGTGACTGCACAGACTGTTTCTATTTTGTCCTTAAACTCTCACTTTTGTGGCATGACTCTGAGATATATTCAGAAAGCGTGGTGATGATCCATGTGTTTGCATTATACAATATCATGTTACAAATGAGGTTTTATATAGCGTTCTCTCTATTCAGTGCCCATTACAACGAAATTACAAAGTTTGTAAAAATAGCATACCAAGACTGAAATTTGCTGCACATTGCAGTTAGAAGAGTGCACTCCTAGCCCCATTTTTTCTTTTTAAAAAAGAAACAAAACAACACCAACAACCTAATATAGATTGAAGAAAAACAAATTGGTTTCATAATTGAACTTGATGTGCTTTTAGCTTTAAAAGGCTGCTCTCATGCAGAGTTGTTGCTATTGTCTAGTAGGGATAGGAGCACAGTTTAGTGCTCTGCCCAAAGCATTGGTCAATGGTCAGTGCTAATAAATGCTTTATCAACGTAACTTGTTACTCGTACCCAGTGTTTATATTTTGACCATTTAAATGAAATTGTGAAAATCATATTTTCCTCACACTGAATTGTTCTGAGCCTGGGATGCTTGCCTGCGTGGTCCTGTGTAACCAGTGCCCTTCCAGCACTCTACCAGGGCACTGTGCTTCTCGTGGTTATTGTCCCAACCCTATTTATAAACTTGTTCACTGAGTAAGAAATACTTTTATTATACTTCTGCTATTTATATCTGTTGTCTCTTACTAGCTATTTTTGTGTATCACAAATAACTGAAATAGGGTTTTGTCTTGTGTTGTTGTTTTTTTTTTTTACGATTTGTGGCAAGCCTTGTTGACTTCCTTAAGCATATAATAGCCCAGTGTTTTGTTTTAAAGGTTAGGTTAACCTTTTTGCCAAACTGGAATGGGACAGGCAGGGCTCATGACCGTAAGTAGAAATGCCTCAGAGTTGCAGCAAAGTGCGTGCGGGCGGCAGGGCCAGGTAAGCTGTTGTTTGAGCAACTGTTGCTTAGCGGCTTCCTTTGAGGCAGGTTAGGTGCAGAGAGACCACGGGAGGGGACAGAATTCATCTGTTACTGATACTAATTTAGCTAAGAAGCTCTCTGTAATTCTGCTTAAATCACTTTCCTTTTTTTAATCCTTCCTTCTGTAAAATAAACTTTGTGATATACCTGCTGAGGGAGAGGGAGAGTGCCAGAAGGCAGCCTGCTTTGGCACTTGCTCTGCTCTTTGCTGCGCTGCGCTGTTATGGGTAGGAAGTAATCCAAGAGATGGTTGGGTAGGATGATGCAGGGGAAAGAGCGCTAAATACTTGAACAAAAAGGTTGTGTTTAATCAACAGTCACGCTAAGAAAATAAATTCACCTGACAGGATGTGCAGAGCACTTTTAAATTCTTGCAGTTGTCTATTGACTGTTTGTGTTCAGCTGGGAAAAAATAGGGTTTAACCTGGTGTTTTTCCCCTGGATTACTTCTCCCTTTATACATTTGTAAAATCTGAATGTGAGTGATCTAATTTGTGTTTAATTTGTTAATTTGTACCAGAGTTTTCTTAAATGATTTGCAAAACATGCTCTCATACTTTTTTTATGAGCTTCTGTGATGTCAGCTTTTTCTCAGTGTGGGTTCATACGTTTATATCTGCAGAGAGCCATGGATTCAGCTTGAGTGACTCCCGGCATCTCACTGCAGAGTCCAGGAGCTCTGAGCTGCTGTGCATTTTCTGTGCAGCTAGGAGGGAGCACCGGTCATCTCCACAGGCTGCTGCAACCCAGCAAGGGTCTGACTTATTTTCTGGAGGTGACTATTATTATAAGCAGATCTCTCTGTTATTGAAGAGGCGAGAGTGCGTGGTCCATAGAGGGAAGTACAGCATTATGCTGCATTTCAGGCAGGACTTCTTGAGATTCAGATATCACTGCTTGAGTCCCAGAAACCTTTCTTAAGTGACACCTTTCTTAATTCCAACATTTTATGTAATGGACTTGAGCTATAAAACTATGGCTATAAAATGTTAACAGCTATTAGCTTTTAAAGAAGGGGATTATGGTCTTATCCAGATTAATTAACATGTATCCCTTTTTATATGGCTCTGTGGTATCTTTCAAAGAATCGTAGATACCCCGATTTCATTTTGTCCTATTTTTAAACGAAGAGGAAATGTCTGGTCGCTGTAGGAATTCCTCGCGGTCTGTGTGATGTCTGGAGGAACGTCAGGGACAATGGGACGTGTGGCAGCAAGAACAGAGAGCTAGGTACAGTCACTTTTTCCCATGAATGAAAATAGTTTTTGTTCTGCAAGGTCACATTTTTTCTTTAATCAAGCAGACAGCATATAGTCCTGTGGTCAGGTAAAGTGTCTTCCCCTTGCTGGATTTATTGCTGTTAAATTTTTCAGTACAGATCACATACAAAGCAAGCTGGTTAACTCATTGGGGGAAGCAGTAGTAGGGAAGAGAAACAAGAGAAGGGCAAGTTTACACTGAAAGGAAACACCTGAAAATGAGGTGGCAGGAGGAATAAAAGAAACTAGGAAAACTTTAGGTGATGCATGCTATTTAGCAGTCTATACTATGGAACAGCTGAGAGGAGGCCTGTATATTAATATGGTATTGACCTCAGCTTTCTAAATATTCAAGTCCTGTTTGCAGGAGCTTACTGTTTCTGAAGATTTGTTTGTATTTTGGGGGCCTTGTTTATATGTAAGTAGAGAGGTGTTCTATCAGGAGCAGGCACAGACACAGAAATCCATCAGACATGAAGAACAAACATTCAAATCACAGTTTTTCTGATAACACAGAAGAAGCAACATCAAAGAGCTACATCCTCAGCGTTTTTGAATTGACAGGATTCCTCTGAGATTTCTTTCACTGTTAAGTATTAATTGTAGTTTTTAGCACTGTTACATATATCTAAATAAATATATGTATGTCTATAAAAAATTAGCGGTCTCTGGTTCTGTGAGGGCACTGCATTCTTGCTGTGCACAAGATCAGATTTTGCAAACCTATATTCACATCAGCAATATCTGCATAAGCATGCCAGATAGCCCATTTTTCAATTTCATGCTGAATTTCAAGCGCAGCTTCTCCCTTGTTAATCCCAGTGCCACAATGCTAACAGCACCTCCAAGCTTCCTGTGTGTAGAGCTGTGTAAAGCCCAAACTGAATCAATGCCACTTCTCTTGGTGAGAGTAGTTGTCTCCAGATGCCATGTCTTAACTTCTCTTTTTTTCTAATAGTTTTTCTAAGCTTTTTTTTTCTTTCTAAATTCAGTTTGTATGAAATGGATCGTCGGATCTATTTCTTGAATCAGATGTTGTCTTCTACCACCAGCCACATACAGGTGTTGGAGAGTACTGCATGCTTGTAGAAGTCACTGAGAGGAAGAAATCCAAGGACCCAAAGCTTGTAGTATTGCATTTCTGCCTGCAGGAGAATTTAAGTGCCAGTGTAGTGAGAATGTATAACAAACTTCTGTCTGCATTACGGGCCGTCTGCAAATAAGAGCAGCAGCTGATAGCTCTTCCAGTGCTAGCTTCTTTTTCTGAAGTGACAAGATGAGAGTAGGAGGAAGAGGGATCAGAAGTTCTTCCACCTCCTCCCTCCCTGTGAGCCCAGCTTTGAAGGTCAGTTCTGAGGTGCATCCTCTCTCTTAAATGAATGTTGACTTACTGCAGCAAATTAAAATAAATAAATAAATAAAATCCTTCTTGGCTGAGCAGACTTGCAGAATGGATTTTTCATCCTTCTGAGTAGGGATAAGTGGGCATTTTATCTCACAGTGATAAGTACCTCAGCCCCAAGGAATCATGTCCCACAACCATATTCAGTACATGCAGTTTTGTATTTTTCGGCTTCCAACGTACTGTTAAACCAAGTGGAAGGAGTTGGATAGCCAATACTTTTATGCACACCCTCCGGTTCTGTCCAAACCGGTTGCTGTAATTTGTGCCTGCCTGTGGCCATTTTTGTCTGGCCGTGGTCACTTCTGTACCCAGAGGTAAACCCTCATCAACCTCCTACAGAAGAGATGTTCCAGTGGGGAAGGAAAACAGGGAGATTGTTCCAGACAGGGAAAATCCCACAGGATCAAGGCCAGCTATAATTATAGCTGTGCTGCTATGTTAGAAGAATGCAGAGGAACAACAGTAGAGGTCGGGCTTCACTGAAACATAATACTCCTTTGTCTGCAGCAAATGCAGTTTAGCAAACAAAACTTTATTCAGTGGGACCAGAAGTGTGGTGAAACGTTCACCCTTCCTGTGTTCCAGTATAAAGTGCTTCAAGCTTCCTTCAGATACGTATCATGCAACTTCTTCCAGAGTCTGGCAGGGATCAGGCTAGGAGCAAATAGTTCAGTGAGTCTTTTTCATAATGATTATATTGGAATAGTAGCAGAAATACAACCTGCAGAATACACAAAGAGTAGATAACCAGCTGCTCTATTCTTAATTTCCTGCTAAAGTATTTCTAAAGGCAGATCGCTGAGTGATGGATTGTACTCATACAGAATGAGCTTTAAAGAGCACTCTGCATGTTAATAGCTTTCCACCATGAACAACTGTACTTGGATCTCCATTCCCACCAGAACGTCAGCATATCTGTAGGGCTAATGCAGAATCCAAGTGATAAGAGCCTGAATTTTTAATATTTTATCTCATGCTCAAGTTTTATCTCTTATTACTACCCTCTTATTTTACAAGGATCAGGGGTATTTTTGGATAGGCATGCTAAATGATAGTAAAAGGTTTGACAGAAAACACCAAAAGGGAAATCTTACTAGTGGGGCTCTGCAGGAGTTCCTGAAAGAAATGCAGTGCTTTTTGATACTGCTGGCTTCAGAATGAAAGACATTCCGGCCATGCCTGCAGAGTCAGTGAGTGTATGCCAGCCACACCTTTACATCAACTTGCTGTGTAACCTGTGACTAAGAGCTCTACTGCATTTCTTGGATATATATAGAGAGAGGAGCATCTGGTAGGACCTGGGAACGATCCCTCTCATTCAGCTTTGGTGAGGCTGATGCTAGGTGCTGTGTATAGTTCTGGAGTCCATATGTCAATATTAATGTTGAGAAGTGGAGAAAGAGCAGCAGAGAGCACAATAAAGATCACAGTAGATGATCTAATGATTTCTCCTACAGCTCCTAAGAGTCAACTCAGACTAAAAAGCACAGTTTACTTACAGCAAATAGGGTTGTATTACAATCCAGGGAAATGTATCCTGAATCTGTGTCCTGATCGTCTGCAGTCCTGTTCTACAGGTCAAAATAAAATCTATTTCACTTACAGTTATTGTGTGCTTCTACAGCAAAGATGTACCAGTGAACTGTACTGGTCAATCAGCCTAAACTCACGCGCAGTGAACAGAATTGAGCTGCAACTCCCCATACACACGTTCCTTTAGTTGACTGTCTTTTGCCTACTGTCTATCACAAAGGATTTAATGTGATTTTCGTTTTGTTTTCTAGCTGAAATAAAGATCTGTTTTAAATACTACCATGGTGTTAGTGGAGCCCTCCGAGCTACTACTCCATGTATCACTGTGAAAAACCCTGCTGTGATGGTAAGTTTAACCTATTTGTTCATTGTATTTGTATACGATATTAACTGCCAGACAAACCTATCAGTATAAGGCTCCTAGTTTTACTATTAACTGCAACTTCTGGAAAAAAAGAGAGAGAGAGAGATTGTATGACAACAGTCACCTAAATTAGGAAATGCTTTTCATGGCTCGGTATTTTTTCATGATAAAATGACGGTAAAATTCACCAAGTTGAAATGAAATCTTTTATGATAACCATTTCATTTTACTTGCTTCCAGTTTGATGTAATTTAACACCATGTTAGAAATTTTTCACACTGGTTATCTAATTCAAACAGAATTCTTATCGGAAGTCTCCACTTATTTGTTATTATTAAAAATGAAACTGTTGCTGAGATAGCAGTTACTAGTATATATAAAAAAAGACCATACAGAACTCTGCTGCTGCAGAAATTATTGATTTTTTTAGGAGTGTTCATATACCATTGAAATTTAGATAATTCTCCGACTTTCATGGTTTATTTTTGCCTTATAACAATTTCATTACTTGCACTTTTGAAACCTTGAAGTTTTAAAGGAATTTTTTAGTCGTTTAAATAAATACCATTAAGAATAAGAAGAACCTTTCACACTTCTATCCAAGTACGTTTGATGGACATAATTCATCTAATAGGCTAGATTTTCAGTTGACGTAAAGTCTCACAGTACATTTGATTCATTGATATTACCTGCCAAGTATTTAAGATTATATCTGTCAGGATGATGTCTTGACAACTACAGCATTGAGGATACTGTAGAGCACAATTTATTTAAGCTGCTTGCTTTTAATCTGATCTTGCAGTTCTTCAGCATTGTCAATTTATATACAAGTGAATGTTATGGCAATCTGATACTGTATGTGCTGTCATGGACTAGGTCTCGTTATACCAAATGTTTTTTCTTTCTCTTAGAATTCCTGACCTAAATGACAGCATCGTTTAATAGTTAGACCTATGAACAATACATGTTCACAGCAGGCATAGGAGCTTTTGATACTTTATAGAAGAAAATGTGCTACAGTTAGTGAGCTTGACAACAACTGTGTTTAATATAAATTTATAAACTACAGAATAAAAGCTAGCCTGATTGTTTTGTGTTTTGTTTTTAAATAAAAAATAGGCATCTCAAAGTAATGAAGAAACCATTTAAGCCTGTATATTTTCTCAGTCTTGTCATACAAGCCACTCAGTGGTATTTTTTCAAGACTAGTTATGCAAAAAGACATCTGAACTCCTCTCTCTGAATATGCATTTATGTACTTGGGAGTTACCTGAAAACCCATCTGTCAGGGTCATTGGTCCATCTTGTGGGGTTAACCTGCTGTCACTATGGAAGTTATATTTTTTTTTTTCCTTTGAAAGGTAGCACAGGATCCTGGGTATGCTACAGAATTTGTACTCCTGATGGAAGGTGTAATTTTATGTAAACCTTTTGTTTGCTCTAACAACACAGACTTCCAGTAATAGTGAGCTGATAGTTTCATTGATGAGAATGTCATAGCTCAGATGACGCCTTCTATAAAATATCATAGGGGGTTAGTTATATATAAGTATACCTATTATTAAGCATTAGTACCTCATACCATTTTCCTGTTTTTGGTGTTAAACTTAAGCACTGTGTGTGTCATGTCCTTTGTGACAGATACATTGGTCCTGAGAGTGGTAAAAGTCGAGGCATGCCCATTCCTTCTGTTTTTTTTTTTTTTTTTTTTTTGTTTGTTTGGTTGGTTGGTTGGTTGTTTTTGTTTTTGTTTTTGTTTTTTGTTTTTGTTTTTTTTTAAAGCTGTGATAAGTTACCTGCTTACTTGGATCATGCTGAACTTTTGCATTGCATGGTTTGGTGGGAGATCCATTTCTGGTTTTCCTCATGGTAATGGAATATTACACCAGGAATTTCAGCTCATCTTATTTTTGGATAAGCAGTTAATATTGTGTTTATTTCAGCTCGAGGTAAAAAAGCAAGGTCTGATTTAGTATTCAGAAACACTTCCTTACACCAGGTGAGATAGCCTGTGTAGTGCAAGAATGTGTGTCTGGTGGGGTCAAGTCTTGCAATAGGTGCAGAAAAACTGAACCTGCTGTTCAGATCATAATGGAGCTGGAAAATGGCCTAAAACAAATGAAACTGTGGAAGTGCTACAGAACACTGTTATAATTAGTTTTATTATAGCTGAATTGTGGGCAAATCATATTTTCTGCAAAACACACTAAAACAGTGATTAGCAATATAAACAATGTTATCTGTAGTCCATGATGTAGTGGAAAGATACATAGAGGAAGAGGAAGACCTTCTTGTTGGTAAGTAGTGTTCTTAACAAGAAATCAGTGCCTGTTAGGAGTCAAGTAGAGCACACTGATACGTGCAGAGTTCCTGCAACCCTGCCTGCTTGGCTTCTCCTTCCCACCGGGACTGGCCCCTTCTTGCTTCCAGAGCAACCCTCCTAAAGCCGGAGGATGCAGGTTGGGCTGGAGCTAACCCAGTGTGTCTTCAATGCCCTCATAATTTTACTACCAGCTGTCACTGCTTGTGTATCCTTACGAAGCTGTGGGAGTAATGATACCGTGCTCGGTGGGGAGGTGAGAGAGCTGAAAGCGTTCTGGTGAGAAAAGCTTGTCCCTGAAAACCATGGTGAATCACGACTGCGGCGATGAGGACGGGAAACGGGCCGGGCGGGGAGCAGTGCAACTTCCTGACACAGGCTGTTCCCTCACGAGGCCGCTGAGGCCCATGGGGATGCCAAATGTCAACGTCACCATGGTTCCTGTATGGCTTTATTGGCTTGACTGCTTTTATATGCTAGGCATGGGAATTTTGCAACAGAGTAAGTCCTTCAAGTATCAATTGCACCCAGCATTTGTTCTGATTGTGCTTTTGTTTGCTGATCATCATGGGAAGTATTTGAAAGCTCGTGATAACGCTTAAAGCAATAGCAGAAGGACTTTTGACTTGTTTAGTGGTTTCCTCATGGACTGCACATTCTAGTCTGGCCACCACAGCTTCAGAAATATTTTCAGTCCCATAGCTTCTAGTTCTGCTTGCAGACAACTGTTCAGGTGCTAAAAGCTGCTTTACATATTTCATCTGCCCACAGGTGTGCAAGTTTGTTATCAGCTTTGTTTAACAGGTCTGATGACTTCCTATTTTATCACTAATACAAAGTTTTTTGGATGAGGCTTTTTTAGCACACCGTGTGTAATCTCTGGGAGTGAGTGCACTGCCTACGTGGAGAACCGTTTGACTTTCAGTATAGCTCCATTGATGTTTTTATGTTAGATTATTCAGCTGGATGCACATCTCTGTCTGGAGAGAAATTTGTCTGTCAGCTGAAGGAACTATTCTGTGGATATAGCAATTTAGACGTTAATACGTGAGAAGCCTTTTATTTTGAGGTAATTTTTTTACCTAGTCAGAGATTTCTGTAGAAACCAAACCTGAATACATGTGTAGTATAAGCATAGCTTTTAGATGACATTTGTATTTGTATCATTGATGTATTTTTCCATTTAAAAAATTCATTCATAAATCTGAAGGTTTTTGGTCTCATTGATCCCATTGCCTTTTTTATTGCATGGCCCACTTGTGAAAAGTGACAAAAGTTATGTCACCAGCTAGCTCATGCTTTCCTATATATATTGCCAGTCCATACTGTTGATTTTATTTTATAAAAATGAAACCCACAAGAAAATAGTGTTTCCCTTTCAGTGATTTATTTTCTCTTTGGAAGATTCCAAGGACTAGTGTATTAACACCGTGTGGCATATATCATCTTTTCCTAGAAATGGATGCTGTAGCTTTGTCCCTGGTAACAGGCAGTAATTGTTCTGATTCTCCCCATGCATGCCTCTATGCAGTTTCATAATCATCTTCAATTATGTATAAAGCAGATGAAAACTTCTATGGCATGTTATTTCTTTCTCCTCTTCAGATGGGAGTAGAAGGCACGGATGAAGGTGCTTCTGGAGCCCAGCACTCTCGGAAGTTAGTCAGCTTTACCCTATCAGGTAAAAAAGACAACACAAATGTGATTTTTACAAATTATTTTTATTAAAAAAAAAAAAATAGATGTTCTAAAAATCTTTAAAAATAGAAACGTTTCTTCCTTACCTTCCCTAGGAGCACACTCTAGTGGCTTGAAAGATATAATTTCTTTAGAACTTCTGTTTGAAAACAAGCCAGATTGACAAATCTCCAGGAATGAAAGAAATGGGTTTGATGAATCTCAGCATGAGAAATTTGCAAAAATTTCTAGTTTGTGCAATGAACAAAAAAAAAAAAATTAGTCTCTAAATAAAATGCAAGCTGGTTCTGTCACTTTTAAGAAAGTAGTAACAAAGCAATGGCTGCAAGTAGTGGTTTAAAAAGAAAAAAATACCTTTTTTTGTAACAGACTAAGCTGTCACTACAGTGAAATAGCTGAGGGATACAGTCTACCAGCTTCACTTGTTTTGATTAGCACTTTATTCCACAGGAAGTCGTGTGAGACTAGAGCATATTCAACTTCAGTGAAGACAGAAAAAAATGTTTCTGAATACTGAGGAGCTGACAATGAAAACATTTAAAGGCTGTAGGAGTAGAGCAGAAGGCAATATGCTTTGATCTGGTCTTGCAGCAGTTTATCACTATTGCACTAATACATCGTAGAGTCACATAGAGAACTAGAAAGATAATTGTGTTTTGTGAAATCTGAAAAGCCTGTTGTGTTTAATGGAATGTTACAACTTGGCTTGAGGAGTTTCCTAAATTTGTTTGAAAGGTATACTGACTGACAGGTCTGTCGTGTACTTTCCAGAACGTTTTTGGTTGCTCATGTAGAATGTGGTGATCCTGCATTTTGTTGTCATCTGAATGTGCCTCTTTAACTTTATTGTATCTTTAATGGATTTTTAGTGTGCTTATCAGATAATGTTCAAATATCCTGGGTTTTGCACGGTGTAGTGACAGATAATTGACTGGCATCTTTCCATTAAGATGCTAGAGAACTGTATTTTTGAAGCCAAGATGAACTACCTGGTCCTGGCTTCTCATTTGACTGTGTTAACAGACAAATATGATAACTCTAAATGTAAGATTATGTTAAACCTTAAACTGAAATTGTGGCAAATCAAAGCTGAGCCATGATCCAGTGATGGCATTATTTCCTACATTTCATGCTGTACTCCTTTGGAGGACAGCATTGTTTTCTTTGAAATATGTTTGTGAATTACTCCTTGTGCAGAAAAATAATTCTATTTTTGAGAATTTCTCTGTGTTATTTTAGACTTAGAAATTCACTTTTTCAAGGAGTTCTCAAAATGTTTGTGGGTGATAACCTTCTTTTTTGTTGACAGGTTTCTAGATACTACCTAGCAATAAGTTTCGAGCAGTGGGAAAAAATAATGTTTTTTTTTTTTTTTTTTTACTTACTGAAAAAAGAAATGACATGAAACAATCAACTCTCACAACCATAATACCAAATCTGTTGCATAAGCTCTTGCCATCACTAATAAATTGTCTGGATTATGGACTCCCTGTCTGAAAACAGTCAGTTGATTCTTTGCATTCAGATAAATGCATTTCAGATTGTTGAATATCTCACGATGGGAAGAGATGTTTTCTAGTGATCTCTAAAATGAATAGAGAATGCTTAAGAGAACCACTTGGCTATATCCTCCTCACTAGGTATCGTTAATAAATCATGATTCTATCTCCTATGCATCATTAGTGGCATTGTATGATTTATTACCATATTATACTAGTAAATCAGTGTGAAAAAATATTATTAATGGAGTAGAAGAATCTTCTGCCACATGCCTGAAGTTCTTACAGGTTTGTAATCTGTGCTTGTGCAGACTGATATAGATAAAAATTATATGGATATGCTTCTATTTTTTTATTTTTTTTAAAGGCTATAGAGGAACTGCTTTGCATTTGCATTGTTAACGTGTCTTAGGCTTTTCCTCCCTTTTGTAGCTGGTGGAATACCATGTGCCATTGCACACAGAGGATCTTTCTTAGAAATTTTGCTGTGGTCTCTCCTGTAGAGGGAGTTTCCGAACAGCTTTAGTGCAAAGATTGTGATAGAGAGCAATATATATGCTTGCTGTAGTTGCATATACACAGTTGTTGCTTTTAAAGGCTGTTACGCTATATTTCATAGTATTTTACTATACAGCTTAATTTTGAACTCTAGGCAGGACTTTTTTTTTTTTTTTTTTTTTTTTTTTTTAACTGACTCTGAAGATGTAGTATTTAGTTTCAGTGCAGTGAATTTTGCCAGCATGTATAAATTGCACATCTAAGTATGTATGTGCCAATTGCATTAGGGTCATGAAGACTGTGTGCAGCATATTGCAGAACCTAATGGAGAGAGGCACTAAAATCTTATGCTTCAGCAAACCTAAACAGACAAATATTTTACAGTTAAGTTTAAAATCTAATATTGTATCACAAATGCCCTCTTTATGTTCTCAATGAAGCTTATACTCTTGTTGAAGTGCATAGGTATAAGTTGTGCATCTGAGGAAATTCTTGTTTATTGTTGAAAGTTGGCACGGGCTGCGATACTGAGACTTCCCTAGCAAAAAAGCATTTTCAGAAAACCTTGCATCCTTTTAAATGGGATAGCTTATCTTCTAAGTTGAGATAAAGTGTGCATCATAGGCCAGAGCAACCTCGGTGATGAATATTTAAAGTCATATTTCTCAAAGTCTCAGCTTTGGAAGAGCTTGAGTTCACTACATTACCTCCCATAATCTTAGCTATTTCTTCTCAAGCAGCAAAAGAGCAAGTACTGTATGGTGGGGTTTTTTGTTTGTTCGTTTCAGGGTGGAAAATACCTTGCTGAGAAAAACATTTGTTGCTCTTTTTAATGTTCACACTGTAATTTTGTATTACAAATCAATACTTTTCCTCCCTGTGTTCTCTTAGGAAAACACTTGACTTGCTGCTTCAACTATCTTCTGTACGTTGGATCCAGTTACTCTAGTAGCAACTTTAATTTGCTTTAGTGGTTTACGGTGACTTGATTTCCTGGGTAATATTTTAGGAATGCACTACTTTTTGAACTAACTTTAATTTACTCTGTTCCTTTTTCCTTCCTTGTTTTGTTTTAAAGATATTAGAGCAGTTGGGCTTAAAAAAGGCATGTTCTTCAACCCTGATCCTTACCTAAAGATGTCCATTCAGCCAGGCAAGAAAAGTACATTTCCTACATTTGCTCATCATGGTCAGGAAAGAAGGTCGACCATCATCAGTAACACAACTAACCCTGTTTGGCACAGAGAGGTAATGTATGCCTTTTGAGAGCTCTTTGCAAGCTGATGCAATATACTAGGCTTGTATTTTCTCTTTACGCATTAGTCCTTACTCTGTGAAGGCTGGGAGCTTATTCAGTAGCTAGCTATTTAAACTGACACCAAAATTGTAGTAATTTTAGGAACCCTGTTGTTGGAAAGAAACAGCTATCATCTGCGTATTTATGCCATGTGTTTAAGCTGCAGTGCTGGGAGGTTTTCATTTGCTTCTCTGCTGAAAGAGTTGGAATCACTCAACAGCCCTGTAGATCCCTTGAAATTGCAAAAAATAAATTAATTAAAATGGATTATATGTTGTGGGAAAACTCTTTAAGAAAAGGTACAATGAGAGAGCGTTTATGCTTAGTGATGGCAATGACTGCTCATTTGGAAATGATATCCCCATTGTGCACAGCAGGTGGCAAGCGTTCATTTTTGCCAGGCAGAGTGGATGCTCTTTGGTATATCCTTTCTGTGTGCTGCTGTGGAAGGGAAACCCCATGGAGGGAGGCATTACAGCACCACGTAGCAAAGGAAAACAAGTGCAGTTTGTTAGAAGCCAGTTTTCTAGATTGGTTTATACCAGGTAAGTTATGCAGGTCTTAAAGAAGGAACTTGAACTGCTCAGTCCCACGACTGTCTTTGAGCACAGAAGAGCAAGGCAGTGTCTTTGAAGATTAATATTTACATGGGAAACTGTGAACATTATTCTTAACCCTTTGGGGACCACGTAGCAGCATTCTTAATCTGTGCCTATTTTCTATTGAGCAAATGCCTACGCTCTTTTTTGAATGTTAATATGTTCCTTAGGAAGATCAGAAGATTGAGTGGGCTTTGGAAAATGTTTCCACAAGTTACAGTCAAACAAGCAGTAACGCAGAAGAGAGCAGTGTGAACATTAGCCCAGGGGTGCTTGGTTGTGGGAAAGACTGTAGATTTGTGGAAGACTTAAAATCTTAGAAGTATACGAGTTTTAATCTCTAAACTGATTCTTCATCTTTCTATCTGTCCATTTCTTTGTTCAGTAGATGGGAAGAAAACCTATTATGATTTTTCCTTTTTTTTTCCACCTCCAGTTCTCCTTGTTTTCTGAAGCTTATTCGAAAAGTGATAATGTTCATTGGTGCACACATTGTATTGGCTTTCTTTAACTGCTGCATCTGCCCTCTAGCAATGCTCTGATGATACCAGCTTATGATCCCATTATCTATGCTGTCCTAGTGGTGCAGAATGGATCCTGTTTTACATCTACTCCTTTCTGGAAAATAATTTGCGATTTTCTATTATACTGAGAAACAAATTTTAAGTTATTTTTATCCCAGGAACCCACCTCTACCCAGCATGAGGGAGTTTTTTTAATTCCTGGCTCAACTTAATTGCTGGTTTTGAATACTTTTAGCCAATATCTGTAGCTGAGCTGAGTTGTTCCTTCTTTTGTTCCTTGTTCAGTACCTTGTCATCTTTTTAGCTAGATGCACATTAGCCAGTTTTCTCAGAGGTCTTAAAGATGGCAGACAGTAAAAGTGTAACCAGATGACTTTGGCTTTTCTGTAGATTTTACCCATACTTTTTTTGTTTGTTTGATATCTTAGAATCTAGAGGAAAAAATATCTTTGGTTTCTAAGTCTGTTTTCCTGAGGGAATTTGTCATCACATTGTGTGTAAGTGTGCTTCCCTGCCGACATGCCTGCTCAAATCTGTGCCCTGTACCTCTGTTGAATCTTTTGGCCATCTTCAGCCAGACTTAGCAGAGCAGCACAGATGCCAAATATGAACTATTCATAAATTCATGAAAATTGATGCTAGGCTGAAGAGAGGGACTGTGACGCTGTTTCCACCCACAAGGGAAGGTGGAAGGATGATCTTACAAGACATCACAAAACCTTTTATAAATTAGTGTCATTTTGTATGAAGGCCTCAAGTGCAGGAAAAGCTTCTGTTGGAACTTTCTGGGAAGATTTATGAACTTTGGTGCAAAAATCTGTGGAAAATTCTCCTCCTTTAGTTTCAGTGCTCATGAAAATACTGCCTGTGCATTGTCCTTCCAATGTCATGCATACAAAAAATTACAACAAAACATGGTGTTGGAAGGGAAGTTCACTAAGCACAGTCTAGACAGAGGCACTCTTCCTTTCTTCTACATTGATTCTGCTACTCTCCTGTAGCATGACAGAGTACAGTGAGGAGTCCTTCTCTTTGTGCTTTCTAGTATCCAAATTGAAGCAAGCAGAAGTATGCATTGCTTTCTCCTTTCTGATGTGGACCGTGAAAGTGCTTTCATCTAGTGCAGCTTCTTACCAAACAAGTATTTTCAAGGAATGGTAAAAAGATAGGGTTTTTCTGAGAGACCAAATTCAGTACTTAATAATGACCCTGACATTGTTTTGCAATATGGAAACTGCTGTAGTCATCAATCATTGCTTTTAGAGTTCACTGCCAGCTAGTAGTAATTACGCACATGCCTTCTGAATGAAGATATATTGATATAGTGTCAAATATGTTCTTTCCTTCCAGAAATATTCTTTTGTTGCGCTTCTAACAGATGTCTTGGAAATTGAGGTTAAAGACAAATTTGCCAAGAGTCGTCCAATCATCAAGCGCTTTCTTGGGAAGCTAACCATACCAGTCCAGAGACTGTTGGAGAGACATGCAATTGGGTAATTAATACATTCTTAATGCTAACTTTCATTTGTCAGGGAGATCCAACATCTAGGATACCAGCACAGAGCAGCTTTTCTGGCTTAGTGGCACAGGCACAATTTGTACTGTAACTGTAGCAAGAAATTAAAGTGGAATTTGAATAGCCTCATTGCCCAGTTGGAATATGGTGGTGTTTCTAACCCCATTCTGAATACACATACATCTTCTTATATATGTTTGTAATTTGTTTCCAACTTAGTGTCTTTATGCAAAAAATCATCACCCTCCTAAAAAATGTTACCCTATGGCTAGCTAATCAAGAAGCAAACTGTTATCACAATGCTGTAAGATCGTGTGCAAATTTTTTAGAACAAGCAAATTCTATTTTATCACTTTTACATCTCTTTTATTTTTATTTGTCAGTTTCAAAGAGAGATTTAATATCTGTTCAGGTAATTGACCAGAACTGCAAGGCTATGACTCCTTATTTTTTCAGAGTGCTGGTGTACTACCAAATTAAAATGGCCTTGTGCTATGAATAGAGAACTAATGGAACTCAAAATTAATCTATTGTGTTATTTTTAGACGTTCTGTTCATTTTTTGTGGCAACCTGTTACGGTTTAAAGAAGCAAGTAACATAAATTTTTAAGATGTTTTGTACTTCTAGATGATTACTGGATTGCATATTGTAGTCTAGTCAAATGGATGATCAAATTAGGCCATCAGACAGCCATATGCACTCAGAAAAGCCTGAGACTTGGTACTTAGGCACTGTGATACAGTGCAGGTATAAAACAAATGTCTGGAGGTCTGCAAGAGATGCAACTGTGAATGCAAAATTGTAATTTTACCTGTAAGAGGAAGCAGTCGTTGTAGGGTATGCTATTATGTCTAAATATTTTGACATTTGTATATTTTATTTGACAAATTAGAAAAAGTAATTCCTCAAAAGACAACGGGAGGAACTAAATTATTCAAATGTGTTTTGTATAGAATCTAACTCAAAGATAATGACTTTCCATTAACTTAAGAGGCCATTGGATGAGGCCTACGAAGAATGATGGTGAAAGAAAATCCGTATATTCTTGCCTGAAAGTTTAAGGGCATGGCAGTATCATCAATCTTTCACACAAAAAGCAGGACATAAACAGCTGGCCTCCTTTTTCACAGATACTCTCATCAAAGTAACATGTTGCATAAATGGAGAAAAGCAAACTCAAATTGAAAGGAGTTTTCAGCTTTAAGTTTCCAAAGTGGTGGTTACACTGGTAAGTAATGTAAGAACAAAGTTGTAAGAGTAGCTTAAAATTTCTTCTGATAAAGAATTTTATTTAAAAAAAAATAAAAAGTAGGGAAAAAAAAAGCCTGCCCAAGAGCATACAACCTAACTTTACTAAGAATTGCTTCATCTCAACAAATTGTGATATCTTGGAGCAAGCAGCTTTTTCTAATAAATTTGCACACAGCTAGAGATACTCAGAAATAGCACAGTGATACAGACTGGCTTCAAAACCTAGATTACGATGTTCATTTCCATGCTATATTCCAAAACTGCTCTGGGATTTCTATTGGTGTGAAAAGTGAAACCTGACTTCTCTCGAAGACATTTCCTGTTTTCTTCTCTGTACTTCGGTTCTGTGTATTTGATATACCAAAGCTTTTTGGGGTATGGAAGGCTGTATAATAAATATGTAGCAAAAACATAGGTAAGTATTCAGTTTTGTTTTGCCATGTTTCAGTTAGAACTGACATTAAATCAATCTTGCAGTTCTTTTTACCAATTTATCTGTACTTTGTTGCTCGTTTGTGCTTTTTGTGCTAGTATTTGACGCTATTGATTCATCTGAATCCAAAGCAGACGTTGTTAATGTCGTTGCTTTCTCTAATCTTGTAGTGCCTAGAGCATTGTAAACCGTATGTAAAAAGTGTGGAATTCACAGCTGGCAATCTTCTGAGGATGCCCCCAGGTCTAACTGAAGAATTGCAATTGGAGTAGTGAGCAGTGAATCTGTGACACAGATTCAGGACGCAATATTGTGATGACTTGATGTTCTGTGGCCCATATACACTGTGGAGAGGTTGCTTTGCCTTAAGTTGTCCACTAGGGGCTTTTTTTTTTTTGCTCAAAGCTGATGCTTGGATGCGAACTGCTGCAGTTTATCTCAATAATTGCCTTATATTCTGTTTAGTCTGTCACTTAGTGTAGTAAGAATGCTCCCTGTAGAGGGAGAAATGTTTGTTATACCAGTACAAATCTAATTGCATAAGTAGCAGCAATTTCCCATTAAGGTCTTCAGCAGCCCCTCCTCTCCCTTCAGCTGTGTCAGATGTGCTGAAAGTGACTGGGGCTGTAAATTCTGGCTGTTTGTAATAATGGGTAGCCTATGCTCTTATCCTGTCTCAAGCTGACGCAAGTACTTAATCAAGTCTGAGTCCTATTGAAGTCAGAAACACTTAAGAAAGTATTTCAGGTTTAATCTTAGCATTAAAAGCTTTTCTAAGTAATACTGTGTTTAGGCAGATGCAGAAGTGCTTTACTGAATGAGAAATAAAATGTGAAGAAACTATTAGGATTTTTTTTTTTTACAGTAAAAACCACAAGGGGGCAGAAGGTCTTCAGAAATAAAAGGTTTTTGTTAATAATAAAACATATTTTCTGATGGAGAAATGAGAAGCTAAGGGAAAGCTTTCAGTTTGGTTTCTTTTGGAATTAAAAACAGATTTAGGGATATGTGAGAGTTCATAGGGCACAATCTGAATTTGAAAATGATAAATAGTAGCTTGTTAGGCTGTTTTGTGCATCAGTAATCAGTATCTTACACTATTGTTGGTATTTGTGCTTTCTCATACAAGCCATTCTATGTGGCTAATCTTAAAAGTGTGATAGAAGTTACCATCTCTCACACTGACTCTACCTGATAAGAACTTATGATACAAAATACTGGAAAAATAAAACCAGTCAAAATTTTTGGGGAAAAAAAAGCGTGCATGCACAAAACAAAACAAACAAACAAAAAACACACATACACACAAAACCACTAAAGCCAACAGTCTATTTTTGTTTTTGCAGAGACCAGATTCTCAGTTATAATCTTGGCAGAAGGCTCCCAGCTGATCATGTAAGTGGCTATCTCCAGTTCAAAGTGGAAATCACATCTTCAGTTCATGAAGGTGAGACTTTGTCACTGATCTGAATCTCCAGATAGTTGTATAGAGAGAATTTCTATGTACTTATGTTTCTAACATTTTCTGTGAAAATTAACTCCTCCATTAGCTCCCCTCTACTGTAGGTTTTCCTAGTGGGATTCATATTTTAGGTTATTTCAGATATGGCTTTGGAGATAGTAATTCCAAAACACCTACGTTTATCCTATTATGTTTCTTTTTATCCTATCATTTTCCCATTTTACTAGATATGTTTTAAATGATTGTGCTTATGATTTTCATTTTATGGGATTGATGAGGGAATCTAATTCTTTCTTCGCACTTTGATGTGTGCCTTGGCTACCTTTGGCTGAGATGAGCAGTTCTGCGTCTGTGTCCATGCTGATCACTATGTCCTATCCCCCTTTTACAGGACTGAGAATTACCTGTTATGGTTATACAGATACATGTGTCCATTAGGCATTTTTGTCATACCATAACGTATTTAATATTTTGTGAACTTTGCTTAGGTAGATTCCCATTCTTTGCAGTGGAAAAGTTTGTTAAATCTATTCAAACTGTTGTGTATAGAATTGTGTATCAGTGCACAGTTTGTGATTGCTCATGTGATCTCAGGTGTGGGTTTACATGCTGCTTAGGACAGCTGACATCAGTGACTGGTTTTGTATAAATCCTGCTTCTGGATATAAGAGAGATGCTGTAGAAAACCAGTTCCTTGTTTGTGAGGCTGGTTTTGCAGACAGTTTGTCAAGATGCTTGGCAATACTTTGTCTTTTGAAAGCAAAATAGGAGTCCTTTAAAGTAACATTCCATGCTTGTGAAATTTTCTATGACCTATAAAATAGGATAGACTTACATAGAGAAAATTCTGTGATTGCTGTTATAATGATGTAGATGCCTGTATTGTTTTAATTGCATTTTCTTCACTTACTTGCCTGATTGAAATAAGCCAACATCTTGAAAGATGTGATGTATCACTTCTGTGATGATGAGAAAATATAATGAACTGTCTGTGCATTACACGTTTCACATTCAGTTGTTGTGTCTCTGCAGATGCATCACCAGAAACAGTCGGCACTTTGCTAGGAGTGAACTCTGTAAATGGAGACCTGGGGAGCCCCTCTGATGATGAGGACATGCCAACAGGACATCATGATACATCCACAGTGTGTTCCAATGGTCCAGTCCTTGAGGAATCTTCTGGAGAAACAATCCAGAGACATATTTTAAGGACTAGTGCAACTCTGGAAACAGACCAGGATGAGATAACCTCTGGTGCTTCAAGATCATCGCCTACAAGAGGTCGCCAGGACTCGCTGAATGACTATCTGGATGCAATAGAACACAACGCTCATCCCAGACCTGGGACGTCTGCCTCTGGTGAACGTCCACGTGGAGCCTCCCCAAAACTGAGGAGTAGCTTCCCTACTGACACGAGACTTAATGCGATGCTTCACATTGACTCGGATGAAGAGGAACATGAGCTACATCAAGACCTGGGTTTTCCATCTTCCTTGGAAGATGATGGTGGTTTGGTAATGCTTAATGGTGCTGCAAGAAGTGTTGAAAGAGATGGTTTAAGTTGCTCATCAGATCAGGTAACACAAGGACCTGCAGAGAATGAAAATGTTTCAGCCTCTGAAGCTCCTTTGCCTTCAAATGATGACCAGCCAGAGAGTCTCCCAGAGCTTCCACCATCACAGTTAGCAGAAGGGGAAAGTCCCCAAGGTTCTCAAAGTGAAACACCAGCAGAGCAGGCTGGCAGTGAGTTGTATGCCACTCAGGAGGCAGAGCAGCCTCCTAGCAGTACAGATGCAGGAGCTGCAGATGCCGCTGCTGGGAGCAGAAGGGGTGTTAGTGAAACGGAATCCATTGATCAAGGGTCTGAACCTTCCCAGCTGTCATCAGAAACCGAGCAGAGTGACCCTGCTCGCACGGAAAGTGTCAGTGAGGCTAGTACCCGACAGGAAGGGGAGAGCGATGTGGAAGGGGCAGACAGCTCTTGCAACGAAAATGCAACTGTGCGCCGTTCCTCAGTTGAAGTGCGGTGTTCTTTTGAAAGCGCTAGGTTTCCTGAGACTCCCACCTTTTCTCCTCAGGAAGAGGAAGAGGGAGCTTGTGCCACTGATGTGGCTAGAACTCAGCCAGCTGCTGAAACACAAGACGCTGCAAGTACTTCGGGCTCTTTGCCTGCAGTACAGTTACCTCAGGAGGAAGTGCAGGAGGCTGAAGCAGGTGAATTACAAGACCAAGAGGAAGCAGAAGAAATCTGGCAAAGAAGAAGCCTGCAGGCGGCAGCTGCCAATAGCCAGTCTCAGGATGAAGAAACAGAAGGAGCCCAAGCAGCCTGTGAGGGTGCCACAGCACAGGTTGAAGGAGCTACTGGAGGTAACAACTGCAGGAGGCACTCTGATAAGTGACCTTTCTGCAGCCAGTAGAAATTAATTAAAAACGAACATCTGAAAGTAAAGATCTTCAATTATCAATGTCATTATCTTTCAAAGGTTTTCTTCTTGTGAGACTTAATTCTTTGTTTAAGAGACACTTGGGGTTTTTGATTCAACCAAAAAAAAAAAGGAAGAAAGAAATATGCAAAACATGTTTATTTTGAAATAGGATATATTCTAATTCTTGAGAGAGTATTGAGAAGGAGTGTGAAGAAAAGAATTTCACAATATTACCCTGCTTGCTAGATAATTTTTTAGTCACATTTCAGGCTGATATCTTACCTTTTGCAGTTACTCATATGTATGGACACATCCTAGCACAGTTGGAAGCATGGGAAAAGAGGAATGCATTACTCAAGACTGTAAAACTTTTCCCATATATAAAGTTATTTTAGCAGTTCAGGATTTTGTATCTCACTAAAATCATGAAAAATAGAAATGTGTACATTGCAGATTTTTTTCAAGCACATTTCACAACGGATCATCCATTCTCTTTACAGAGATTGAAGTGGATCTAATTAAGTGGGTGCAATCAAATTGGATTTCTGAATGCATCTTTTTTTTGTAACATTTCAAAAGTTCAGAGCTCATTTCCCTATCTTTGAAGTCCATGATGTTCTGCATATGTTTGTAGTTAATCATATCTACCCTATTTATCCTGGTAAAATATAGTTTTGGTATTTTTTCAAATACTGTCAATACATTCTTTTACATCATTTTCTAGACATTTAAGACTCTGTGCTAGGTGTCAGATCGCACCATACTTTGCTAATCAATATTGCTGCAGCAAGGAAAGTCAGTGGACAGTTAGAGCAGGTTTCTGTGGTGGCCAGGTGGGTGTAGCTTTGTCCATGTCCCTTGGTGGGATATAACTCAGGCACATGCAACTGTTAGAGCCCTGGCTTTCATTGGTCACAAGTGGATGTATCGTGTCACAAGAGGTAACATTTTCAGGACCAGGACTGCAGAGTGTGCTAGAGAAATCACCCTGATCTGTAGACATGACTTATTTTGCCAGAAAGGCCAGGTGATTAATAGATACATCCTAAAATGTCGTAGTCCTGCAGAAGTTTTAGTGTGTCTTGTTCTCTTGAGAGGCAACTTCAGGGTTTCCCCACATTGACTGAAAAGTAATTTGTGGGCATTTTGTTTCTAGGTGCTCAAGCCAATGGCCATCAGCCCTTGAGGTCGCTGCCTTCGGTACGTCAGGATGTTAGCCGGTACCAGAGAGTGGATGAAGCTCTGCCACCAAGTGAGGTTCTTCATACTTTCATTGGGGGTTAGGCTGCCAAGATCGCATTACTGAGATCTCATTATGTTTCATTTTTAAATGTGAGAACTGAGAATGAACAACTGAGAAGTTCTTAATGAGGAAGGATGATGATTAAGTCTAGTGCTGTTTCGAGAAAGGCATTGTGCTCAGTCTGCAAACTATGAGGATGTGTTATGATAATTATACCTGATGTGTACAGACTTGCTAAGTGAAATTTGCAGAGAAATTAGGAAGGCATGATGCTGCCTTTTCTACAGGCAGCGCACGTGAGTAGGGAGGTAAGGTGATATGCTATGTGACACGCTCTGAGGGAAAGATAGAAAGCACAGTGAAATCTCTGAATATGTCATATATGGTGATGATTTGCAAAGAAATGTCTAACATCTTTCTCTGCTCATAGATTACATGAAAGGTGTCTGTGTTTTCCTTGCATTTTCTGAGGCTGTGTCAAGGCATTTGAATTAAAATAAATCTGGATATTGAGCAATTGATGGATGAGCAACATTGAATGAGAAATTGTCGTTTCTTTAATACATACAGAAAACACATTGCTCCCAGTTTTTGGACTGATGCTCTTTTTTTAAACGTGGGCAGTGGTGATGTATTTAGTCTTAGATGCTTAAAGAAAGGAGAAAGGAGGGATGGAAAAAGCTACATGGCTAATGGGGAAACATTGCTTTAGAAAAGAAAATAATCAGACACAGTGAACTCAGTGGCAAAGCTCTATGACTTTGAAGAAGCCAGGAGTTCAGGTATTTAATGTGCAATTAATAGATTCCATTCCGCTGTGTGAAATGGGATTGCACTTGCTCTGTAATTGGATAGGGTGGCTGTAAAGAGCCTGATAGCAGAACATGGATAGAATCATGTATCGGAATGCCAGGTGATGAGAAGATTTTGCTCCCTGAGGATTTTGTTATAAGCAGTGCATATAACAAATTAGTCCTATGCACAGATCCCAAAGTTAATTAACTGCCACCTCAGTAAAACAGAATTATTTTTCACAAAATTGTGCCCGGGAGACATATACTTCATTTGCATTTTTATCATTTTTCATGCTGAAGAAGACAGAGAACATTATAGGAGATAGGTGTAATTACTTAGAAATCCATAGATACAGCTTTTATAGCACCGTGGTTTATACATACTTGCTTTTTGTGTTTCAGAAGCAAACGATACAGTAAGTACTTGGAAAAAACTATTAGAATATTCATGGAAAAGGCTTGGTTGTGTGGAATTCTAAGATTTCTGACATTTGCCGGGATTTTACATTGTTGTACGTGGGCATATATATACACACCAGCCCTTTAAAATCAAGGCTCAATGCCACGTTTATGTTAGTCATTTGTCTGCTAATTTGAATGAAATCGTAAATACTAATTGTTGCCTAGATTAATTTTCTTCGCCAAAGCTCTGCCCAGAACAGGTCTCTAGAACAGAATATGCCTAGTATGTCTGCCTAGAACATGGAACATTTAGAACTCCCTCATTCCTGGGGAAAAATCAACAAATATCAGCTTGAAGGCACAACCTTGATCAATTAAAATTTCACAATTTAGCAAGCTAAGTCCTTTGTAACATGTTTAACCAACAACAGTTTGACTAAAGGAAGATTTTTTTGTCCATCACAGCACTGATAGAAGTCCTTTACTTTAGAACACATTGCACAAGCATTCAGACCTGCTTATTTATGACGAACGCAGGCAAAGCTGCTCTTTCTGTCTCAAGACCACATTACAGAAACGGTGACTGTGTTGGAATTAGACATCACTACAAGAAAAATCTCAGCTGTTATACAGCATTTAAGGGTTTGAAATCTAGGTGGAATGGTGAAACATGTATTTTTATTTCATCAGAAAGATACTGCTTATTAATTTGAACTTTTCACAGAATCATCTCTTTCATCTCTTTCTTTTTTTTTTTTCTTTAGGGGAGAGAATCTTTTTCAGAGAATGCTGAAATGTTTGTTTTCTTTTTTGACATAGAAATTATTTTTTCTTTTTGTGGAGTAACTTTGAAATGCATTATATTTTGTATAGCAAGTACAGTGATGAATCCACAACCTTTGCATTGTTGCAATTTTGTTTATTTTGAACTTTTAATTTGCAATATAATACAAAATTCTGGATTCTGCTTATGGATTTGGAGAAAGATGACATCAACATACTTATTTTCTCCTGGAATTGTAAAAAAAAAAAAAAAAAAAAAAGTTAAACAGTTCTCTTTATTCTTATACTATGGTGTTTCTTATTATTTTCTGACTCCAAGTTTACTTTCCTACATAGCTCTTACTTACAGTAATAATATTCTAATCACTAGTAGGCTGTTCTGATTATGAACTGTAAAGACAGAAGAACAATTTGCCTTGTGGCCAGCTAAAATACACAGCAGTCTTGCAGAGATGATACATTCAGTTTATCTCAGAACTTTTTTTTAACCTCTTTGTGAGTCAACTCACACCCTACAGTGTAGCGCAGCGAGCTGCTTAGCTGCCTTCAGTTGTTGACAGAAGTCATAATGCACATGTAGTAACAAAGCCTGAGGTTTTAAGGCTGTCAGTACTAAACAGTTTACAGTAGAATTTAGTTTTCCTTCTCTGCTGTCACGATTTTTCTATCCCCTCTTTCCTCGTGGAGCAGCGGTCATTTAGAATTGGTTACCTGCCAATGCTTTTTTGAATGTTACTGCAGGGACTGATGTTTTCACCTCGACTTGAAATATAGAAAGTCTCTCCTAGAAACCTTCTGAGCTCTTAAAGATTGTTTTTCAGCTGATGACATGCTAAATGATTTGCACATTTTATGCAAAATCATGTGTATAATATGGACAGAGAAGAAATACTATATTCAGGTGATCTCATGCTGCTATCTTCTTTCTTTCAACCTGACTGGATGTTAGGTACTATTAATAAATGAAATGATTCCTATTTTTTTAATAGTTAGGGATGTCATATTCTGGTCTTTTGTAACACTGGTTGCAGAGATCCAGAAGACCATAATGGTTAGTGCTGGACTTCTAATGTTTTCCATAGTTTCTTGTAGCAAAACCAAAACTGGGACAGCATTATAGTTACTGCTTGCACAAGAAGTTGACAGTATTGCTGCTACTACCACATGGGTAAAAGCAATGGCAGGTTTGCAAGGTTTTTGTTATTTAGGCCTTGGCTTACTGAAGTAGTTTTCATCTCATCTTTAAGTGCTTTTAGTTACATATGGATTCCATAGAACCTAAACTACTACAGGGAGTTTGACTTATGCAGTACAGTCAGGGAAAAGCCATATCTCTTAGCCTTTCAGTGAGAAAGTTCTGTGCTGAAGTCATCCTGTAATAGAGAAATGGAAACTTGGAACATTAGATTCAGTTACAAAGAGCTAAAATAAATGCAGAAATAAAACTGAACACCTCCATAGTTCACAGTATTTTATTGCTACTTAGACTGGGAAGCTCGAATTGACAGCCATGGACGAATTTTTTATGTGGACCATGTGAACAGGACAACAACGTGGCAGCGACCCACAGCCCCCCCGGCCCCACAGATTCTGCAGCGGTCAAATTCCATACAGCAAATGGAACAGCTGAATCGCCGGTAAGAATTACCATCGTTGCTTGTGAATTGTGTGCTTACAAAACTGCATTCACTATGGTAAGACTGAACAATGAACAGTTGCTATTGCAGCTGGCCGTATGTATTTATTTTTATGTGACTGTTCTTTTTATGTTGCATGTGGGCTTCTAAGGCTTTCGTATCCCACCTGTGTTCAACAGCTATGTGGATAAAAAAAAATTACCTGCTAATGGTTTTCAGAAATTCAAAAGGCTCCTGATGCTGAAATTAGAGAGATTAGTGCATGTTAACCTACAAGGCAGAAAAGAAGGGCAAGCCTGACTTCATTATTACAGTCCCTTGGAACCAGAGGTGGATCACAGTTATCATATTCTATATATAAAGTATAGTTTTCTAACTGTAGGTACCAGAGCATCCGCAGAACAATGACTAATGACAGGCCTGAAGAGCATACAAATGCAGTGGATGGAGCTGGAGAGGAAACTGACTTTCACCATTCTAATGCAGGTAAAAAAGAAAAAAAAAAGATTTATTTCTTGCTAAATGGAGCATTCATCCTGTAGATGATTTATTTAGTGACATAAGGCAGAACATGATTTTTGCCCCTGAAAATCTGGGTTGCCATTTGTTTTCATTGTTGTCTACTTTTGAAGGTCATGGCTCACCCTGTTTGATGTGCTGAAGAGACGAATGTGAGATTCAGAGCCTTTTTCTGTCAGTGCCTGACTGGGTTAAAATATAGGCAAGACATTTACAGAGAAAGAGCATAAAATATAGGACTACAAAGGACTTTGAGCAGTCATCTGTTTCATTTCCTTGGTGAAGGTAGATAGGATGGGCTGCACCTAACCCATCCTTGGCAAATTCCAACTAATGTGTCCTTACTGTATGCAATCAGTGGATATTCTGTAACATTGTGAAATAGACTATTCCTATCCTTGTTAGATCTCTTAATTATTTTGTTGGTGCACTCAGGACTGTCTTCAGTTAGTCTGCAGCTCCTTAGGGATATTTCAGAAAACTAAACGTGTCTGTGGCTGTTTTACTGAAAAGACTGGAAACTTCCCATGTCTTACAGACAAAACTTCTTACACATAATAATTCCTTTTTTTTTTTTTTTATTCCCGAATGACACTAACCACCAATGTTCAGTCTTTGATCTGCAAAAATCACACCTGGATCTTTGTGTGCAGATCTTCAGCATGGAAGACTGATTATTCATCCTGTGTTTGTGCAGTTGATTATCCATACCTGCACATAGATCTTTTCACTTTTCTAATTTGTCACTATGATTTTTCAATCTTCTCCATCCCACTGTCCAGCTACTGCAGCATACTCCTAGTGGGAGTAAGTTCTGTCCTCCTTATTGAGTCATTAATAGAAGTAATGAATGGGACCAGACCCATACAGATCTCAATGGAACCTCATTTGGTGTAATGTGTTTGTTTTTGTGTTTTTTTTTTGTTTGTTTTTTACTTAAATGGTAACTATTCTTCAGTACATTGTTGAAACTGCTGTATACCCCTGATGTTTCTCCCCAACATGATTCTCATGATTCTGAGAGTATCAAGTAAATAGTGTTAAAGGCCTCTTAACATTCATAGGTTTGCCATGGGGACCTTGTTGCAATTTATATTTATGGACATGCTTGGGAACCCGAATGATTGGAATTTATTTATTTTAAATGATTGTAAACTCATGTTCTGATATTTTCAAGATAATCAGTGCTATATTAAAAACATTTCAGGTGCAATTATAACATGTAATAAGTCTGAAATAATTGTATACCCAGTGCTTTTCTTGTGTGAATCCATTTAATGTAGTTTTTTGCAGTAGTGTTTTGGTAATGATTATTAGTGGATGTCATTCACTTTGCTTTTAGATTTTCGAAGAGAGAATGTGCTGCCTCACTCTACCTCCAGATCCAGACTTACTTTATTGCTCCAGTCTCCCCCTGTGAAATTTCTTATCAGCCCAGAGTTCTTTACAGTGCTGCATTCTAACCCTGTGAGTATAGTTTGTACAAGTAAAAAACTTCCATAAATATGCTTTTATATACATGGATGTCTTGCATGCAAAGAGACTACTCAGTGTTTGACACTAAGGTACTGACAGTATTTAGGGAGGTGGGATACATTCAAATGCTCATATCATTCCTTGCAAATGGTGAGCTATCAGACATGGCTATAGTTGGTATTAGACCTACTACAATTTTTATTTTTGACTCAGCTCTTCATCTTTTTTAGGATACCAAGCTCACTTGTTTATTTGAAACAATAGCTTTCTTATTGTGCTTTGCAGAGGGTGACAGACAATTCTCAGAATGAAAAGTGCAGCTTCTGTTTTAAGTTTTTTTTTTTTGCTGCTCATGGGATTGTGTGTACTCCCCAGATTGCCTGGTTTATATCAAAATGTATTAGAGATCACGCTGGACAAAAAGACATCTTAATTTATGTTTTCTATTTTAACTGTTCTTCAGTGATTCTTCCTATATAGTTGTTTCATTATTTTTCTTCCTTTGCATAATGGGGTGTATAGTGTAAACAGAAATAATGGGATGAATAACTTATTGTCTGCAAGCACACTTGTTAGTAATCCAGTGTCGTGGTTTTTTTTTAATTACTGGTTGGTGTTAATTTAATTTTGACATGTATGCATGCCTGAATGTGGCTGAATAATTCTGCTTGTTCTGCACTGCTTTACCTTCAATATTTGAAATAGGGCAGAAGTGAGTAAGACATTTGACCAGGGAGTAGAGGTAGGAGCACAGAGTGATTTAGGCAACAGCACAGTGCAATTGGAGAACCTATGTTTTAGCTTCTGTCTATTGCTAATCCTGAAACAAAGACTTGATTTCTGGTTATCTGGGATCTTGGTTTGGAGAAAAGGGTATTAACTGTTTATTTTCCCTTTTATTTAAAGTTTTATACCTTAGTGCTCTCATTTTACTCTTCTATTTTAATTTTATTAGATACATTACACATGGGCATGCAATTAATGGGTTCTTCCCCCTCATCTTTTTATATTTTTAAAATGTGTAGGTAGAAACAATATTTATATAGAGTTGTGAAAATTTCTACAAGGATATATGTGTCTATCTTGCAGAAAATCTTACCAGCTTTATGACAGTGTTCTTTCTGTAGCTGCATTTGACTCTTACTCCAGAAATCAGAGAATATCTATGAAATCTCTAATTTTCAGCAATTAAGATTCTTCACCATTCCAGGGACAAGAGTGTGGTAAAAGGAGTCCGAAATAGAGTATTTCATGCTTTGCTGAAATCGGTCAATAACAGAAGTTCATATATATAAAGTAAAAAAAGAAATATTGAACACTTATTCCAAAACCGCAGAAAGATGACCATTTTTTTTATTGTTGTGGCTTAGTTGGAAATTATTTTTAAGGGTTAAAATGATTTATTTATGGTGGAAATGTCTTTTTGTAATAAAAAGAAATTTTATCTTTCAAAATTATGTACTTTTGTTAATGTGTTTTTCAGAGTGCCTACCGCATGTTTACAAATAACACGTGTTTGAAGCACATGATCACCAAAGTCCGGCGGGACACCCACCATTTTGAGCGCTACCAGCATAATCGTGATTTGGTTGGCTTCCTAAACATGTTTGCTAACAAACAGCTGGAGCTGCCAAGAGGTTGGGAAATGAAACATGACCATCAGGGCAAGGTAATTGTAATGTATATGTAGCTCTGCTGAATGTTTGATTTTCGGAGGTTTTAGTGTTAAGACTTACTTGGTTGCTCTTAACAAGAGCATAAATATACATAGTTCTCCAAATGTAAAAGGTGCACATCCTTTTTTTCTTCTTTTGTCAAAAGTAGATTGTAACTTCTTATCTGTGCTGACAAAACATTATATGAAAGAAGGAGACTGGTAAGTGTGTATTAACTGCTACAAGGAAAAATGGTAGAAAATGGTATAGTATTTTTACTGTGAAATAAGTTGGATATTAAAAATTTCTTTTGAAAATAATTATCTAGTGTGCAGCTCTGTGAACTTTGAAGAAAACACAACAGTGAGTTTTGCCTGTGTACTCAGAAGAAAATTTAAATGTAAGCTTACTTAATTTTTATCAGCTGATTTTGATTTAGTTATTGTTGGGGTATTTATATGAGCTTTTTTCTCTAACTGTCAGCTTCAGCATCTCAAGTGGAGTTTATTAGCATTTATTATTTGGTCTTATTTTCTTTAATAGTTAACAATTTTCTTTGGTGAATCCTCCATCCAAATGCTAAGTAGCTCCAGTGTTCATCAGCTTCTGAGATATCAATGTACTCAAAAGCCCTCGGGATGCTCATTCTGTTGGCTGTGTTAACTGGGTAGAAACCATGTTTAATGAGTTCCATTAAGTAACAGGGATCTTGAATGGTTGCAAATTCTACTGCTTTTCAAAACAGATGTTGCTTATGAAGTTCTAACAAAATATTTTAAAATCAAAGAAAAACAGACAAATTTTTACAATAGTAATGTAATTTTAATGTAAATTTAAACTAGTACATTCTTGCTATCTAGAATATGATTTCCTTTGCAAAAGATATTAAGGTTAAAAATAGACTGATTAGCATGTGAGAAAGTGATAAGGCTTAGCAGTTTGTATGAGATGTCCTATTTAGGCTCACTAAGGCTCACTAAGCTTATCAGTTTATAACTTTATCAGTCTTCATAGGCTTAGCTGTGACTGTCTATACAAATAATAGTCTTGATGCTTGAAAAGATTGCAGACAGCTCCTAAATTGAAGGCTAGAAAAAGTGCTTGAGGGTTGTTTTCTTCCTGGATTTATTGACTTGAGAAAATACTGTGTTTTCCCATTAGATAGGGATGTGCAATTATTTAACCTTCTCATCTGCACCTCTCTGTCTGTCTTTTCTGTTCTACGTCATCCTTTTCTGTTCAGTCCTTCAGAGGCCAGTTTCCTCCTGAAGAATATGGCCATACCTGTGCGGTGTCAAGAGTTGGACTTGATGATCCTTAAGGGTCCCTTCCAACTCAGGATATTCTATGATTCTATGATTCTATGATTTCAATTTACTGCAATAGGTGTTCCATAGGGAGAGTTAGGCCTCTGGGTTTCTGGTGTGGTGTTTGGTAACAGTAATACTATGACAAACATTAATCAGCAAGAGGAAGCACTGAATAAATCCCCGCTGGGATTTCTTCACTTTGAATTATGCTCAGTATTGTTCATTCTCATTATGTTGGATTGTCTTTGTCACAGGCAGCACTTGTGGCCAGTAAGAAAGCTTATTCAGCAGTTGAGAGAGATGATGGCCAGTACATGGTGACCAGTGCTTTATGAAACAAAACCGAAACTCAATCTACTTTTATTAAAGTATAAGCTATAGAGAAGCAAATAGAAATTAGCCATGCCACAATATATAATTATGTCTCATTTCCCTGCCTATTCTTTCTTGCTGAGATGAGGTTTTCCTTTATTTTTGCAAGTATATTGTAGTAAGAGGCTTGGTGCTCTTGCTCGCGAGGCACAGTGATTGTTCTGACCCTAATACAGCAGAGTTTATACACCCCAATGTCACTGCAGTTCTGGTGGCTTGTCCTCTTCGCAGGCTCTCTTCTATGTGCAGACAGGGACCTCCTACCTCTGAACTCCCTGCAAAGCTGCACAGCTAAGCCCAACTGCCCACTCTTCTCTGACTCCTCTGCCTATCCCCTTCAGAGGATAAAAC